>NC_041385.1:358389468-358413384 GCF_002162155.2 Triticum dicoccoides
GGGGGGGGTGGATGAATAATGAGCGGTGGGGGTAGATGAATAGGACCCCGTGGCGTTGCCTCTGGATGAACAGGACCCCAGTCGATCGAGACGGTTGGGGCTGGATGAACAGGACCCCGTGGAGGGCTGGATGAACAGGACGACCCCATGGAGGTGATAGAGGCGAGGGTCCCGATCTTTCGATGAGATGATAACTATCGATTTGGTGGAGACGACTTTGACGATCCGACTACAAACGTGCACGACGTTGCGCCTTAGCAATCGCTAAACCAATCTCCTGAGGTTACTGACGATGCCGGAAGCACGGTCAGCCTGACCACGAAGGTCTATTCCTGCAAGCAATCGAAGAACGAGCAAGAATATGATAAAGGCAATCTGAATATTACGAATATATATGAGGTATTGATAATGGTGGGGATCCGGAAGCGGTCTTGGTCTGGTCGTTGGACACAAACGAAGTACACGAAGTTGCAATGGCTAACTTTTAACTAAACAAATCCCAAGGAAAAGCTACTAGATGGATCTACTTATATAGGAGCAAGGGGTGGCGGCCAAGGAGGTGGGAGGACGTCCCAAGGCAGCCTAAAACTAAATCTAGGTCGTACAAGGCCAATGGGCCCAAGTGGAGGTGATGTAACACCTTTGGACTTGTAGTTTGACTCGGATTCTGCTGCAGCATCAGATTGTTTCGTCCACAACTCAACGCTCCGGACGAATTTGAAGGTGATTCCAATTGGGTTGGAAAGTGCACGAAATCTAGTTTCCAACAAAAAAAGAATCACCCAATTCGGAGTCCGTATGAAAAACTTGTGTGCGTTTTGAGTCAGGTGTGTCTGTGCAGTCCGAATCTGAATCCAGAACGTGAGAGACTTGGACTCTATCTTCTCTTGGGCCAAAAGTGACGTGAGAGAACTTTTTGGACAGCAAATAAACATCTCTTTCTTCCTTATCTTCATATGTGGATTGTACATGATAGAGGCAAAGGTGTCCCGTCTTTCGATGAGATGGTGGATTTCGCTTTGGTGGAAGTCGACTTTGACGATCCGACTACGAACGTGCGAGGACGTCGCGCCTTAGCAATCGCTAAACCAACTCCGAGAGGTTATTGACCACGCCGGAGCACGATCAACCTGACCACGAGGGTCTGTTTCCTGCGAGCAAACGAAGAACAAGCAAGAAACTAAGATTGCAATCTAGATATTGCGAATATAAGATGAAAGCTTTATTGATCAAGGTGGGGTTCTGTGACGCCTTTGTCTGGTTGTTGAACACAAACGAAGTACGCGAAGTTGCAGCTATGGCGAACTTTTAATCTAAACAAAACCCAAGGAAAAGCTACTAGATGGATCTACTTATATAGGAGCAAGGGGTGGCGGCCAAGGAGGTGGGAGGACGTCCCAAGGCAGCCTAAAACTAAATCTAGGTCGTACAAGGCCAATGGGCCCAAGTGGAGGTGATGTAACACCTTTGGACTTGTAGTTTGACTCGGATTCTGCTGCAGCATCAGATTGTTTCGCCCACAACTCAACGCTCCGGACGAATTTGAAGGTGATTCCAATTGGGTTGGAAAGTGCACGAAATCTAGTTTCCAACAAAAAAAGAATCACCCAATTCGGAGTCCGTATGAAAAACTTGTGTGCGTTTTGAGTCAGGTGTGTCTGTGCAGTCCGAATCTGAATCCAGAACGTGAGAGACTTGGACTCTATCTTCTCTTGGGCCAAAAGTGACGTGAGAGAACTTTTTGAACAGCAAATAAACATCTCTTTCTTCCTTATCTTCATATGTGGATTGTACAAATGTCCCATACACCTGCAATTAGACAAAACACAAAAGTGTGTGAAGTATTTTTGTTCTGGATAACATAAATAGATTATTGAATAGTTTGCACTAGAAATCACCTGACAAATATGCATATATGCAATATTTTTGGTCATATCCAAGGTAGTCATGTCCTCATCAGGAGGGCTGGATGAACAGTAGACGGTGGAGAGGTGGATGAACAGTAGCCCGTGGAGGGGTGGTTGAACAGGAGCCCGTAGAGAGGGGTGGTTGAACAGGAGCTAGTGGAGTAGCACGCGGTGGAGGCTGGATGAACTGGAGCCCGTGGAGGCTGGAGGAGGTCGACAGTGGATGAGCAGTAGCCCGTGGAGGCTGGAGGAGGTCGACGGTGGAGATGAACAGTATCCCGTGGAGTCCCGTTTTGCGGTACGCCACACCCCTCCTGATGAACAGGACCCCCGTTTCGACCGTAGCGCTCCAACACAAGTCCGTTTCGTCCATTTTGCGGTACGCCACACCCCTCCCAATCAACAGGACCCCCGTTTCGACCATAGGAGGTCTGTTTCCTCCGTTTTGCGCTACGCCAAACCCCTCCCGATGAACAGGATCCCATTTCGAACGTGGCCGGTCGAACACAAGGCCGTTTCCTCCATTCTGCGGTACGCCAGGCCTCGTTTCCATCACCTGTTCCGTCCAAGCCACCCCGATGAACACGACGACGCATTCCGTTCCAACCCAGCCGGTTGGCTCCCCATGAACACGACGACGACGTTGTTTCTCCGTTCCAACCCAGCTGGTTGGCTCCCCATGAACACGACGACGACGTTGTTTCTCCGTTCCAACCCAGCCATGTACACGAGCCTTGGCCGTACGTATGCACGAGTAGGCGTTCGAGATCCTGCCCGTATGTACACATACGTAGCCGTATTTTCTTTCTTGCACACTGGCCGCTGTACGTATGTGTACATGCTACGTGCACACCTCTACTACGACACGTGCGCGCCTCTACATCCACCAGTATGTACATACACGTTCGCGACCAGAATGACAGCGCTACGTATGCTTCGACCAGGTGGGTCCCGACTGTCAGGCACTTCCATGCATGCGAAGATGTAGCTGGTGGGTCCCAGCAGTCAGGGGGCGAATCGTTTTTTTGCCCGAACGCACTTCCTTGCGTTTGAAGGTGTAGCTGGTGGGTCCCAGCAGTCAGGGGAAACGTTTTTTTGCGAAATATGGTGGCCCGTTCGGTGGATCCCTGCTGTCAGGAGGAGGAATAATTATTTTGCGCGTAATAAGGAGGCACTTTCTTGCGGCCGCCGTGGACCCAGCTGACAGCCTCTCCACGTACAGTACTTTTTCGATGGAAGTCGTTCCTTGACCACGTTGACCACGCCACTCGGAGAGCACCAGGGCGGTGGACGACGGCGAGGCCTAGTAAGGGGACGATGCGGAGCCGTGGAAGACATGGGAGTGGAAGCCCGCGCGGAGAGGAGTACGAGGGTTCACTGGTTCGGCTGCGGTGTGAGGCTTTTGTCGCCGCAGGGCCTGGCCAGTGGTGGGAATAGTAGGGGGCGATGAGGCCTTTGCGGCAGCACAGCCGGCCACGGGAAGCAGGAGCATGCGGCACGACCGGCACTGCTTTGGGCGGCTGGAGCAAGAAGACTAGAGGTTGAAGAAGCACTACGGCCGTTGGATGGACATTGTACGATTACTAGAGCCAGAATCGTTCATATTGACTAAGTTGACAAAGCCCTCCGTCCCCGTCAACTTAGTAGGCCAACAAGTCAGCCTCCTACCAAGGTGGGTCCCAGCTACCAGGGGGAGTATTCATTTTTTGTATGTAATAAGGAGGAACTTCTGGTGGGTTCGAGATGACAGCGGGGGGAACGTTTTTTTCGTGAAATATGGTGGCCCGTCCGGTGGGTCCCAGCAGTCAGGGGGAAACGTTTTTTCGCAAAATACTGGTGGCCCGTCTGGTGGGTCCCTACTGTCAGGTGGAGGAAAAATTATTTTCTGTGTAATAAGGAGGCACTTCCTTGCGGCTGCCGTGGACCCAGCTGTCAGCCTCTCCACGTACAGTACTCTTCCGATCGAAGTCGGTCATTGACCACATTGACCACACCGCGCCGAGAGCACCATGGTGGTGGACGACGGCGAGGCCTAGGAAGGGGACGACGCGGAGCCGGGGAAGACGCGGCAGTGGATGCCCACGCGGAGAGGAGTATGAGGGTTCACTAGTTCGGCTGCGGTGTGAGGCTGTCGTCGCCGCAGAATAACAGGGGGTGTGGGTGAGTGGAGGGATGTCCTGGCCAGCGGTGGGAGTAGTATGGGGGCGGTGAGGCCTCCGCAGCAGCACAACCAGCCACGGGAGGCAGGAGCAAGCGGCACGACCGACGCTGCTTTGGGTGGCTGGAGCAAGAAGACCAGAGGTTGAAGAAGCACTACGGCTGTTGGATGGACATCGTACGGTCACTGAAGCTACAATCAATTATATTGACTAAGTTGACAAAGCCCTTGGTATGCGCCAACTTAGTAGGCCCACAGGTCAGCCTCCGAAACAGTGCGCCCTAGATATCAGGGGGAGGAATCATTTTTTGGGCGGCCGAAGCTAAGAATATCCGAGATTGAAGAAGAAGCACGACATCCGTTGGATAGACATCCAACGGCCACTACTGCTAGAACCGTGTGTTGACTATAATAAGTTGACAAAGCCTTGCATATGCGTCAACTTATTTTTTTAGGGGACGGGTCAACTTAGTAGGCCCACAAGTGTGTGGCAGAGAACTTATAGTCCATTTGCGATTTGTAAGAATGTACAACCATTTTTGAATTCTAATGGAATTTACTACAACCCATTTACAGTTTGTTAAAAGTACAACCCATTTTCTAGCTAGGACAACGATTAATAATTTCAACCAACCATCGAAGAAAGAATTCAATAAAATTTCCCACATTTTGATGGGATCCGAAATATTTTTATTCCGAAATTTCTAGTCAGATTAAATATAAATTTGTATTACGTAAAAATTTGCGCGCGCAACAATGAAAAATTAAGATTTTCAAAATTCGTAAATAATATTTTATAAAGTAATTTCGTGTTTGGTGCATTTTTTTATAGTTACTGCCCAGTTTTTATTATTACATCCCATTTATTTTTTTAAAGCCCATTTTCCTGTTAAGCCTAATGCATCCCTCCTAGGAAAGATTTGCAGCCCAGCGGGGCGGAGAATAACAAGTTGACCTTGCCTGGGTATTCCTCAACAAAACGTATAGCTGGGCTAGCCATTTTCATCTTGAAAAAATTAATATCTGGGCTGGATATCTGGGCTGGGCTAGACGGGCCACAGCCCGCCCAGTTAATACCCTGCTCTCCTCTGAACAACAACGAAATCATTGCCAAGAAAAACTCTGCAGTGCTCATGCCTCAAAAACACAAATACTGCTCGAGCTACTTGGTCCCAGTTGTCGGCCACACCTTGTGCAATTGTCTCGTTTATATTGAGTACATAGGTTGACAATGGTGTGGGACTGTTAACAATGCTCGGCGCCACGGCGAGCGCAACAACTCGAAGGACGACGGAGAGGGCCTCGCGGGCCCTACGGATGGTCTGATACAGCGCCCGCTGATCATTCAGGAAGCCAGGATCATCGGACACCTATGAGCACCTTCGAGAAACTGAGACAGCATGAAACGATAAGGCCGCGCTTGGGAGCTCTGGTTCATTTCAAACCTGTATTAACATACAAGTGTAGTTTACTCGTCATTGGAAACAATGCGTAAAATACAGGCGTAATGAAACCGAGGGCCCGAGGTCTATTAGTAAAACCGGTGGGTTACGCGTGTAATTTGAGAGACCAGTGTATATTTTATGAGCACTGCTATATGGACGACATTACCAGATGATACATGCACGACGTGCGTATCATGCCATCCATGGGCAAGGCTGAAACAACAGCTAACGACTGGATTAGCAATCGTCCAAGTGTCGTTTAGCATTTTTATCGTGTGTGAAGTACTTTCGATATTTTACTAGGCGAAATCGACCAACCAAGCGCTTCGCCCGAGACTATCTGCTTGTATTTACAAGCGTCAGTTTTACAAGCAGTTTCGGTTGGAAAACGACGATCCAATCACGGCCTAATATGATGAGTTGGTCGGGAGATCATATGGTTTCATGTCTAACCTACCCGACTTGTCGTATAGGCTATGAATGAAACATAAGACGATGAACTTCTTAAGCACGGAAACAATAAAAGAGGATTATCTTCTTAACAAGCAAATTACTGGCATTAGATCGACATGCAAAACAATATGAAGCATTATTCTCAAGAGGCACGGTGAACAGCTCGTGATGCCGCATGCCACAACATTCCAACCTCAACTTTGCAATCAAACACAAGGCCTGGCATTACATAGACAATATTCAGCACAAACTCTTAACACAGGAATATCTCAGCAGAGTAACTATTTACTTCTAAACTGAACATAGGAATAGTAAAAAACAATCGACGCTGCTCAGAGCAAGGGCGTCGCACTCAAAAATATCAAATGCATGTCTTCTGGCTAACATCAATGAGTAAATTTTGACAAGGTTTTCCAATTCCAATATATTAAACTAACGTCTTCTTGCTAACATCAATGATTAAACTTTGACAAGCTTTTCCCATTCAAAATATGTAATGTCTATGATCGTGGAGTCCTGTCGTAGCTTCTTGTACTTGTTTGGGAACTTTTTGCCCAGTGCACTCCACGTGTTGTAGAATTGCCAATGCTCTCTGCAGACTAGTCATGTCAGCAGCGTCTAATAATACTCTTTAAAGCTTCTCCGTCATTCCTTCTATAATGTAGCGCAAACGGTGACTGCTTCTTTCTGCAAAGTGGAACGACCAACCGGACCCAGTAATGCAGCAGTTTGCCTTGGACACATTGGCTCCTTTTGTGCAGTTCAACTAAAATCGGAGTCGGAATAAAACCGAGCTTTAATTTTGATATCCCTGTAAGCAACAATAGGTATAAGGGAAACAATTACTGAGAAATAACGGTTGATGACTTGTACTCCCAGAAGAAAAGCATCTACTGATCTACCTTATCTTAATGGGAAACAAAGCAGGAGAGTAGCAATTCTCCATCAGTGTGATTCATTCATATTGACTGAGACATTATCTTAACAATGCCTTGTTTCAACATGTATAAAGAACGATAAATCAGAAAAGTACCATTCCTAAAACAATGCAACTGATTCATTTTAACAAAGACATTATCTTAACAATACCTTGGTTAAACATGTTGAAAGAACTGCAAAGCACGATAGTACCATTCCTAACAAGTGTTGCAGTTTTGAACTAAGATTCAGTAGTTAATTAATTCTGAGAGTGGCATTGCTTAATTTTACCAGCGGCATTAGATTAACAAAAAGCATAAACAGTTCCAGGGGAGAGTGGGTGCAACAATAGCATGTGCTTCCATCTATTTATAAAGGGGGTGATGCAGAGTTTTGTTGTAACAAAGAAACAAGTATCATGTCTGGGTTGGAACAATTTTTGCTCACTTAATGGTAAAAGACAACAGTTCAATAGCTTAAATTCAACATTTATCCAAAACAGTACCAATACAAGTAGCACAACATCTCAAAGCACACTGCAGCATCATGTGGATGAAAGTCGGTACTGACCTTTCTTGACTAAGATTTGAAACAACTCGAGAGGAAGACTGGACACATATCCCAACATGTATATGAAATCTCGATCTCCTTTTGTGCAGTTCCACAAAAATTAAGCAAAGTGGTCGGTGCGACATTCAAGTTGAACTGCAGAAAACACTCTTAAAACATAAGTGTTTCGCATAGCGACGCAAAATATCGCAATAGCAACAAGTTGAATAGATATCCTTGATTAAACAGAGGAAAAAAAGGAATCAATTACTAGCTAATAAATGAGGATGAAACATGCGGCCACAAAAATGGTAATCCCGCCAATCCCTAACAAGTGTTGCAGTTTTGAAATAAGGTTCAGTAGTTAATTCTGAGAGTGGCATTGCTTAATTTTACCAGCGGCATTAGATTAACGAAAAGCATAAACAGTTCTAGGGGAGAGTGGGCGCAACAACACCACGTGCTTCCATCTACTTATAAAGGGGGTGATGCAGAGTTTGTTATAACAAAGCAACAAGCATCATGTCTGGGTTGGTACCATTTTTGTTCACTACTTAATGGGCAAAGAGAGCAATACAATAGCTTCAATTCAACATTTATTTAAAACAGTACCAATACAAGTAGCACAGCATCTCAAAACACACTGCACGATCATGTGGATGAAGGCAAGTACCAACCTGTCATGACGCACACAAGATCACGTACGAATCTGCCAACACGAATAGGAAATCCAATCTCGTTTTGTGCAGTTGCACTGAAATCAAGCAAAGTGTTTCGAGTAGCGAAGCAAAATTTCGCAATAGCAACAAGTTGAATAGATACCCCTATTTTAACAGAGGGAAAAAGGAAAGAATTACTTGTCGATAAAGGAGGATGAAACAAATGGTGACAGAAAGAAGCATCTAACTTATCTTGGATGGAAAACAAAGTAGAATAGTAGCATTTCTGAAACGGTTGCATTGATTCATATTAACAGAGACATTCTCTTAAAACAACATTCGTTACAAAATGTAATTTACTTTTAACAGTGGCATTGCTTCAATTTTCCGGTGGATTCTTAGATTAACAATAGCAAAATAGTTGTATGGGACATGCCAGCACCATGTGCGTCCACACGTATAAATGGGTGATGCAGAGTATGTAGCCAAGCAGCATATATGCGTTGGTCCCATATTTGTTCTCTTTGAACCTTTTTCCTATGTGAGGGCAGCAAATCTAGTCCTGCACAAACTACCCGACCCCCCAATTTCTTTCCCTTTTCAACAAAGAGATCAGTTCCTTACAAATGTCTGTACTAGGTTACCCCCTTTTTCCCTTTTCGACCAACAAAGCGTCTGGATAGCCAGTCTATACTACTTCCCGTCCCTCCTTTCCTCATTGAACCACATCCTAGATTCTTGCTCCAGCCCACCGCACCCTTCTTTCCTCTTTGAACCAAGACCTAGATTCGACTATAGATTGAAGAAGACCCACATGCAGCTAGAGCAATGATGGTTTCAAAGAAACTTATACCTTAGGGTCCTCGGGATGTGGCAAGGCGTGCAGCGGGAGGCCGGATCTTCCCACACTATGTACAACAGCGAGGAAGAAGGGGTCGGTGGCCCTCCCGCATAGGCGCTGGGTGAAAGAGAACAGCGCAGCCGGCAGTGGATTGCCTCCCTCGCTGAAGGCGATAGAGTGAACGCTGCACCTCCGCCCCTTCCCGGTGCGACGGGATACGGGCGCCTCCTTCACCAGCTGTGAGGGGGGGAGAGAGACAAGAGGCCAACGTAGTCTTGTTTAGATCTGGTGAAGAGGAACATTGAAGATAGCAAACCCTAGCAAACGAACGCGGAGCCTCCACCGTGTATATATATGTAGTGCGGCGAGAGTGTGGAGAGTGCAAACCCTAGCGAACAAGCGCTGAGGCTCCAGCTTGTATATATACTACTGTAGTACAGAATGAGCTCCGGTGCCTTCACTGCACCTGCTTTTGGCTGTATGACAGGTGAGCCAGCCACATTTTGGGCCCACCTGTCATAAACCCAAAGGTAGGTGCACTAAGTCAATGAAGTTGCGTCCATATAGTACTATCGTGTATACGACTAATATATAGTGGAGTGGTTTTCTTATTCTCTCCATAATAATCGTTTTAAATTGTGTAAGTACGAAATGAAACTCTTTATTTAACGTACAGTGAAGAAAACTACTACTACTTCTGATGAACAACCGATCCACGCGTCCTGGTCGCACTTCCTGTCCTTCACGTGCGGTACACAACCCTCCCTTAAGTGAACAACCACACATGTGCCAAATTATTAGAAACGTGTGAGAGTGTGTACAAATAAAGAATTTTAATTTCAATTATCGGAAAGGTTTGAGAGTATTACAAAGTTTGACTTCAGTCAAATCTAATATGCGGTGTAAATAAAAATTGAGGGCTACTACATCCATCCGGGTTTTTAGTCCACACCATTTTTTAAATCAAAGTTAATAGCTGGACAAATAAAATTATAGGGGAGCTGGAGACAAAGTTGTGAGAAGGCTTAGAAATCAATACAAAACTTATGCTCTTAGTACCAACGTCGATCCTTCTTCAAGGAAACATTTGGTTCATAGCCAATTGTGTGATAAAGTTGCACCAACGTGACGGACGACTGCGTCTCCAACGCAACCAATGTGAACTGACGAAGCATATCATCTTTGTGCGTAACAAGCAAAGAGCACTGATGGAATACAACTTGTTTTTCATTGAAAATCGAGCAACTTCACCAGCTGACGCAACCATGAGGCGCAACCATGAGCATCAATAGGTCATCGTGGTGATGCATCATCCATTTGGCATCAAGTTTGGGTGAGGCACCTATGAAGTTCGATAAATCCTCACTATGGTCTGTTTCTTCTCAGTAATCAATCCCGAGGAAGGAAGAACCACGTGGCAAAGGACAGTGAGGCGGAACAACAATGCCCATCCAATTTTGTGCAGTTCCGCTAAAACTGAGGAAGACATACCCTGGTATGGGGATACGCATCGCTGTTTCCAAAAATATAAAAAAGGGATATAGTGTTGTTACTTTGTTTTACAAGATTAGCAACAACATCTCAATTGTCAATAAGAATTAATGAAAAGTACACCAACAAACAGAAGCATCATAATTATCTTGATGGGAACTAAACCAGGATACCCGAGAAAAAAAGCATTTCTTCATTTAACCAGTGATAGGACTACCACCATATGGACAATGACCGCACAACCACCATGTACTTTTTGTCGAAACAACATGTATACCTCCACCGAGGCATAAATCAGGACAACTTTTCGAGTGACATTTCCTCTATAATAGTACTAGTAGGTGATGTTGGACCAAACGATGAACCCTAGCTACTATACATTGGGAGCTGGGGAGTAGTCGCATAGAAGAAAACCCGCACGCAGCGAACTAGGGAACTGGACCAGTACAAGAAGTTATACCTCAGGTGGGTGAGATGTCGTTTAGGTGGGCGGATGGGATCTGCCCACAAGACGGCAGCGAACAAGGGCACAGAGGATCTTTGTCCGCGCCAGCGCTGGCTCCGAGAGGGCGGTGCGCATCGGCTTCCTCCATCGCCGACGGCGACAACGTCAATGCTGCACCTCCTCACCTCCCGCAGCGGACGACATTCGGCCGGATCTATGACCACTGGTGAGGAGAGAGATAGAGTGGACACTGTCATCTTGTTCTGATATGGAGAGGGTGAGAGAGCGAGATGCGAGAAACTCTATCAAACAAGAGGCTATAATGGAGTAAAAAAATCTCTCCATAGCAGTGGTTTTAAATAGAATACGCGCGTTCTCGGAAAAATGAAACGAAAACTGGCGGACAATTTTTTAACGCACCAAGAACCCGAACCCTCTTCATCACCGGCGCGTGCTTCCCACCCGAAACGGTCAGTGCCGCATTCATGCCCGGCCAGAGTGGACGCGACCTCTGACTAGCGCCGGCATTGAAGTGGCACGCCGTCCGAGAGAGCGTTGCCCGTGCCGCTTCCTGGTGCACGCGACTGCTTCGCGTTCAAAGGTCGCAATAGCCGGCTACAACATGCATGTAAAAAGTTCTTGGGAGTCCGTGCTACAGCTAGCTGTCCTCCCCCAACTCGTCAATCTCTTCCAGTAGTGCTAGTAGTCCATGGCGCGATCCATCGACAAGCAGGCGAGAAAGTTATCATATACTCGGTTTGCGGTGAGTGGCATGCCGAGCGACCGTGTGGGGTCGAGCCGTGGAGGAGGGTGAGACACGAACATGACAAACGTGATTTAAATGTTAGTTTTGCTCGACGGTGCGATCCAACGAAATGAAACGTTGGTTTCTCTCTGTTTCCATTTTCTCCGAAAAAACGGAAACTTTCCACTCCATTTTCATTCCTATTCCAAGGTTGCCCCATTACAACATTCCATCAAATACAAAGGAAAACTAACACGCATGCTGATGCATCTCAATGATTCACAAATCATAGCCAATATTTACTTCACAACTAAAGACAAAAGTTGTGAGAGCGCGTACGAAAGAAAAACTACTGATGGGATCACTACGACTTAAACCCTAAACCCTAAACAATATTTAATTTCCTGGTCAAGTAGAACCTATCGAAGGAAAGACGGCTGGCACCCTCGGATCATACGATGCTTTTGTGCAGTTCGACTAAAATCAACCTGAGCATCCCTAATGGCAAAGATATTGAAGAAGTGTGATTAGAATAATAGTACTGGCACTAGTTCATGAGACATAAACTCATCACAAGTAGAAGCCGGTAGAAGTAGAGAAAGATCGACATGGAGATGGAGCTACGACATTGGAGCAAGCCGGCTCCAAAAGGAAGATGGACTACCTGGTACGTCGGGCTGTAGCTAGAAGGGCGGTTGGGACGCGGCATTGGCCCATACCGCAATGACCCTCGATTGGGATGCACCGACTGTGGGTTTTCTCCCTCGCCGATGCAGACCGCGTCTATGCAGAACATTGTTCCCTTCACCCAGCTGGGGGATCAGGCCCATCGTTCTATGCTTGTGAAGAGAGCAACCTAAGCAAGCAGGCTTGTAGCTTAGGCTCCTGCTAGTGCATATATAGTGGTTTTGTTTTCTCTCCATGTCAACCATTTTATATTGCGTATGTGTCATTGAAGAGTGAAATGATGGTTGCTTCTTCCGACTAACTTACTGTGTGATTTGACTGCTCCTTAGTGGCCCCTACACGTACTCCCCCTACGTGTATGCAACAGTCACACGTACACATGGACACAAAAACGCGTGCGATGCCCTAATGCATGCATGTCCGAGCACACGATGGAACACACACGGTCATGCTCAAGTGCTCAACCTACACGTGCATGCACACACGTACTCAGTCAGGGTGAGCTAGTGACCGTATAAACACCAAAATAAATATATATTGAGCGCAATGAGCGTATTATGAAGTCCTGATAGAGGCGAGGGTGTCCCGATCTTTCGATGAGATGATAACTATCGATTTGGTGGAGACGACTTTGACGATCCGACTACAAACGTGCACGACGTTGCGCCTTAGCAATCGCTAAACCAACTCCGAGAGGTTATTGACCACGCTGGAGCACGATCAACCTGACCACGAAGGTCTATTCCTGCAAGCAATCGAAGAACGAGCAAGAATATGATAAATCAATCTGAATATTGCGAATATATATGAAGTATTGATAATGGTGGGGATCCGTAAGCGGTCTTGGTCTGGTCGTTGGACACAAACGAAGTACACGAAGTTGCACTGGCTAACTTTTAACTAAACAAATCCCAATGAAAAGCTACTAGATGGATCTACTTATATAGGAGGAAGGGGTGGCGGCCAAGGAGGTGGGAGGACGTCCCAAGGCAGCCTAAAACTAAATCTAGGTCGTACAAGGTCAATGGGCCCAAGTGGAGGTGATGTAACACCTTTGGACTTGTAGTTTGACTCGGATTCTGCTGCAGCATCAGATTGTTTCGTCCACAACTCAACGCTCCGGACGAATTTGAAGGTGATTCCAATTGGGTTGGAAAGTGCACGAAATCTAGTTTCCAACAAAAAAAGAATCACCCAATTCGGAGTCCGTATGAAAAACTTGTGTGCGTTTTGAGTCAGGTATGTCTGTGCAGTCCGAATCTGAATCCAGAACGTGAGAGACTTGGACTCTATCTTCTCTTGGGCCAAAAGTGACGTGAGAGAACTTTTTGGACAGCAAATAAACATCTCTTTCTTCCTTATCTTCATATGTGGATTGTACAAATGTCCCATACACCTGCAATTAGACAAAACACAAAAGTGTGTGAAGTATTTTTGTTCTGGATAACATAAATAGATTATTGAATAGTTTGCACCAGAAATCACCTGACAAATATGCATATATGCAATATTTTTGGTCATATCCAAGGTAGTCATGTCCTCATCATCTTGATAGAGGCGGGGGTGTCCCGATCTTTCGATGAGATGATAACTATCGATTTGGTGGAGACGACTTTGACAATCCGACTACAAACATGCACGACGTTGCGCCTTAGCAATCGCTAAACCAACTCCGAGAGGTTATTGACCACGCTGGATCACGATCAACCAGGCCACGAAGGTCTATTCCTGCAAGCAATCGAAAAACGAGCAAGAATATGATAAAGCAATCTGAATATTGCGAATATATATGAAGTATTGATAATGGTGGGGATCCGTAAGCGGTCTTGGTCTGGTCGTTGGACACAAACGAAGTACACGAAGTTGCAATGGCTAACTTTTAACTAAACAAATCCCAAGGAAAAGCTACTAGATGGATCTACTTATATAGGAGCAAGGGGTGGCGGCCAAGGAGGTGGGAGGACGTCCCAAGGCAGCCTAAAACTAAATCTAGGTCGTACAAGGCCAATGGGCCCAAGTGGAGGTGATGTAACACCTTTGGACTTGTAGTTTGACTCGGATTCTGCTGCAGCATCAGATTGTTTCGTCCACAACTCAACGCTCCGGACGAATTTGAAGGTGATTCCAATTGGGTTGGAAAGTGCACGAAATCTAGTTTCCAACAAAAAAAGAATGACCCAATTCGGAGTCCGTATGAAAAACTTGTGTGCGTTTTGAGTCAGGTATGTCTGTGCAGTCCGAATCTGAATCCAGAACGTGAGAGACTTGGACTCTATCTTCTCTTGGGCCAAAAGTGACGTGAGAGAACTTTTTGGACAGCAAATAAACATCTCTTTCTTCCTTATCTTCATATGTGGATTGTACAAATGTCCCATACACCTGCAATTAGACAAAACACAAAAGTGTGTGAAGTATTTTTGTTCTGGATAACATAAATAGATTATTGAATAGCTTGCACTAGAAATCACCTGACAAATATGCATATATGCAATATTTTTGGTCATATCCAAGGTAGTCATGTCCTCATCATCCTCCCCTTCTTGAAAATAAAGCCGTCCTCGGCGTTGCTTAATCTGAAATGTGGCTAACAAAAGAGACAAGGTGTACATGTTGTATATGTATATATCATCCATTTTTACTTCCCTTGATTTTTGCATATATGACACATGAATAGATGAGTAACTTGCATAGTTCATAAAATCTAAAGCCAAAAAATTAGCACAAGAAGTAGAAGGCATGAAAATATTGCAACTCAGTTTGCACATATAAGTGAAGCTCTTATTCATTTCAAAAGATTGACAATGTTCATCATTAAACCATCCCAACATTGGTGAATAAACCTTACTTGCATCAAATTTACATGCTACAACATGCTTAAATAAGCAAACATGCAATAAGTCATTCAACACAGAATCATCACCAAGATTACAGGTCATATCAAAATGATTAAACATTGATTCTTTTGCATCAATAGTTAATTCAATGGGTGCACTCAAAATTGTTGGTATTTCAGTTGTTTGATCACATGGCAAAGTCAAATTATCAACGTAGTCCTCTAAAATAGGTGGTGTGATCAAAGTAGTGGGTAGCTTATCAGATGGTGCATTCAAATTGACAAGGCATTCATCATTCTCATGTAGAGATGGAAGATCAGTACCTTTGTCATTACCTCTTATGATCAACTCAGATGATGTAGCCACTCTCGAGGGCGATGTGTCACATGGTGGAGGTGATGTAGTCCTGACAACAACGGATGTGGTTGTCATAGTATGCCTAGTAGTTGAAGGAACAATCATATCAACTCTTGGAATGTGCACCGTGCGCTTGTTCTCCTCGTGGCCAACACGTCGTTTTATTTCCTGTTCAGCTTTGCAAGCAAAATGAAACAAATGGTCCATAGGATAACACTCTTCATGAATTAGTATCTCTTGAATATCACGGTTTAATCCTCCCCAAAATCTATCCATAAAATCATCTTCACTTTCTTCTAAAGAGGAATGCAACAAGGTAGTTTGTAAATCATCATAATATTTTGTTACAGTTTCACTACCTTGTTTTAAGTGTTGCAACTTCTTAATCATGTCACGAGTATAATAAGCAGGGACGAAAGTATGTCGCATGGCAAGTTTCAAATCATCCCAAGTAGTAGGTATATAATCAGGGTGTAACCGACAATATTCACTCCACCAAACCAAAGCATAACCAGTGAAAGAACCAACCGCAACCTTAACCTTTTTATGTTCATCGAAATTATGGGAAGCAAATATATTTTTTATGTCGAACTCCCATTCAATATATAAAGGAGGTTTAAAACGGCCATTAAATGGTGGTATAGATACATTAACCTGATCATGTGCATTTGGATGTTTGTGCACCTCTCGTGACGGTTGTGGTATTTGCAAAGGTGGTGGCACGTCTCCCGCGATCGACGAAGCCCATGAATTGACTCTGGATCCTGTCATGATTAGTAGAACAAGAAACAAAACCCAAAAATAATGTTCCTATAACTACTAGGATGTGGTGGTAAAACGCTCACAGTAAAGCAAATATCAATGTCTTACACGTTCTTACCATGCAGCAGGCGGTGATCGGCAACCAGCGGTGTCAAGTAACTCCGAATATTGAGTAAAGCGATTGCCACGGGAGCGTACGTATACACGGTGTAGAAATATGTGGAGCTGGGTTGGCTATATATGGTAGCAAAAGATTAGCAATAATCAATTCAAAGATGCAATGTTGAATAAACGCTCAACGACGGTACTGTGCTGATCCTAGGCTAGACCGAACTAGAGACGCGAGCCTAGAACACTAATGAGGTCACGTCGTAGCACAACCAGCATCAATGAAGGATACAAAGTAGCTCTGGACAGCAAGATATAAGTGAAGATCACAACGGCAGTAAAGATAATGATGTGTGATATAGGCGGGGGTGTCCCGATCTTTCGATGAGATGATAACTATCGATTTGGTGGAGACGACTTTGACGATCCGACTACAAACGTGCACGACGTTGCGCCTTAGCAATCGCTAAACCAACTCCGAGAGGTTATTGACCACGCTGGAGCACGATCAACCTGACCACGAAGGTCTATTCCTGCAAGCAATCGAAGAACGAGCAAGAATATGATAAAGCAATCTGAATATTGCGAATATATATGAAGTATTGATAATTGTGGGGATCCGTAAGCGGTCTTGGTCTGGTCGTTGGACACAAACGAAGTACACGAAGTTGCACTGGCTAACTTTTAACTAAACAAATCCCAAGGAAAAGCTACTAGATGGATCTACTTATATAGGAGGAAGGGGTGGCAGCCAAGGAGGTGGGAGGACGTCCCAAGGCAGCCTAAAACTAAATCTAGGTCGTACAAGGCCAATGGGCCCAAGTGGAGGTGATGTAACACCTTTGGACTTGTAGTTTGACTCGGATTCTGCTGCAGCATCAGATTGTTTCGTCCACAACTCAACGCTCCGGACGAATTTGAAGGTGATTCCAATTGGGTTGGAAAGTGCACGAAATCTAGTTTCCAACAAAAAAAGAATCACCCAATTCGGAGTCCGTATGAAAAACTTGTATGCGTTTTGAGTCAGGTATGTCTGTGCAGTCCGAATCTGAATCCAGAACGTGAGAGACTTGGACTCTATCTTCTCTTGGGCCAAAAGTGACGTGAGAGAACTTTTTGGACAGCAAATAAACATCTCTTTCTTCCTTATCTTCATATGTGGATTGTACAAATGTCCCATACACCTGCAATTAGACAAAACACAAAAGTGTGTGAAGTATTTTTGTTCTGGATAACATAAATAGATTATTGAATAGTTTGCACTAGAAATCACCTGACAAATATGCATATATGCAATATTTTTGGTCATATCCAAGGTAGTCATGTCCTCATCAAGTCCACTAACCGTATTTTTACAAATATACAGTGACAGACAGTGTATTTATCTCATTTGAAATTAAGCCATATTAACCGGAGAGGAGGCAGTATGGACTAGCATTACTTTGCTATGTCACGTCAATGATAGAGGCGGGGTGTCCCGATCTTTCGATGAGATGATAACTATCGATTTGGTGGAGACGACTTTGACGATCCGACTACAAACGTGCAACGACGTTGTGCCTTAGCAATCGCTAAACCAACTCCGAGAGGTTATTGACCACGCCAGAGCACGATCAACCTGACCACGAAGGTCTATTCCTGCAAGCAATCGAAGAACAAGCAAGAATATGATAAAAGCAATCTGAATATCGCGAATATGTATGAAGTATTAATAATGGTGGGGATTCGCAAAGTGGTCTTGGTCTGGTCGTTGGACACAAACGAAGCACACGAAGTTGCACTGGCTAACTTTTAACTAAACAAATCCCAAGGAAAAGCTACTAGATGGATCTACTTATATAGGAGGAAGGGGTGGCGGCCAAGGAGGTGGGAGGACGTCCCAAGGCAGCCTAAAACTAAATCTAGGTCGTACAAGGCCAATGGGCCCAAGTGGAGGTGATGTAACACCTTTGGACTTGTAGTTTGACTCGGATTCTGCTGCAGCATCAGATTGTTTCGTCCACAACTCAACGCTCCAGACGAATTTGAAGGTGATTCCAATTGGGTTGGAAAGTGCACGAAATCTAGTTTCCAACAAAAAACGAATCACCCAATTCGGAGTCCGTATGAAAAACTTGTGTGCGTTTTGAGTCAGGTATGTCTGTGCAGTCCGAATCTGAATCCAGAACGTGAGAGACTTGGACTCTATCTTCTCTTGGGCCAAAAGTGACGTGAGAGAACTTTTTGGACAGCAAATAAACATCTCTTTCTTCCTTATCTTCATATGTGGATTGTACAAATGTCCCATACACCTGCAATTAGACAAAACACAAAAGTGTGTGAAGTATTTTTGTTCTGGATAACATAAATAGATTATTGAATAGTTTGCACTAGAAATCACCTGACAAATATGCATATATGCAATATTTTTGGTCATATCCAAGGTAGGCATGTCCTCATCAAGTCCACTAACCGTATTTTTACAAATATACAGTGACAGATAGTGTATTTATCTCGTTTGAAATTAAGCCATATTAACCGGAGAGGAGGCAGTATGGACTAGCATTACTTTGCTATGTCCCGTCAATGATAGAGGCGGGGTGTCCCGATCTTTCGATGAAATGATAACTATCGATTTGGTGGAGACGACTTTGACGATCCGACTACAAACGTGCAACGACGTTGTGCCTTAGCAATCGCTAAACCAACTCCGAGAGGTTATTGACCACGCCAGAGCACGATCAACCTGACCACGAAGGTCTATTCCTGCAAGCAATCGAAGAACAAGCAAGAATATGATAAAAGCAATCTGAATATCGCGAATATGTATGAAGTACTGATAATGGTGGGGATCCGCAAAGTGGTCTTGGTCTGGTCGTTGGACACAAACGAAGCACACGAAGTTGCAATGGCTAACTTTTAACTAAACAAATCCCAAGGAAAAGCTACTAGATGGATCTACTTATATAGGAGGAAGGGGTGGCGGCCAAGGAGGTGGGAGGACGTCCCAAGGCAGCCTAAAACTAAATCTAGGTCGTACAAGGCCAATGGCCCCAAGTGGAGGTGATGTAACACCTTTGGACTTGTAGTTTGACTCGGATTCTGCTGCAGCATCAGATTGTTTCGTCCACAACTCAACGCTCCAGTCGAATTTGAAGGTGATTCCAATTGGGTTGGAAAGTGCACGAAATCTAGTTTCCAACAAAAAACGAATCACCCAATTCGGAGTCCGTATGAAAAACTTGTGTGCGTTTTGAGTCAGGTATGTCTGTGCAGTCCGAATCTGAATCCAGAACGTGAGAGACTTGGACTCTATCTTCTCTTGGGCCAAAAGTGATGAGGACATCAATACCATTGTTACACCCACAGCCCCTACTGCTACATATACGGGACCAATTTCTAGAGCTCGCGCACGCCAATTAAATTATCAGGTACTTTCGTTTCTTGGTAATGATTCTAATGTTCATGAGAATATGATGCTGCCTAAATTGGATACATTTGTTTTGCTTACAAATGAAGGGCCTAGCTTGGAGAAGGATGAACATTGGAGCAAGAACAAGCATGGAGATGATGCCATGCGCAAGGGGAACAAGAACGGAGTTACAAGTGATGATTTCAGGACTTTGAAGCCACCATAATGGGTGCATGAAGCCTTGGACGAAATATACAAGATGCCACTTCATAAATTTCGTCTCGAGGCTATCATAGGTGCTGCGTCACCTTTTTTATTGGGCCAGGCCCATGTAATTTCGAAATACATAGGTATAGGCTATTTTTAGAGTCTGTATGTGTGGGGAAACAAGAGATAGGGTTGATTTCGGACCCCTCCACCAAGGGCCACGAAATTCCCCCTCTCTTCCTCCATATATACAGCCTTAGGGCACCGTTTAGACTTTGGGTTTTGTTTAGATTAAAAGTTCGCCATAGCTGCAACTTCGCGTACTTTGTTTGTGTTCAACGACCAAACAAAGGCGTCACAGAACCCCACCTTGATCAATAAAGCTTTCATCTTATATTCGCAATATCCAGATTGCAATCTTAGTTTCTTTCTTTTTCTTCGTTTGCTCGCAGGAAACAGACCCTCGTGGTCAGGTTGATCGTGCTCCGGCGTGGTCAATAACCTCTCCGAGTTGGTTTAGCGATTGCTAACGCGCGACGTCCTCGCACGTTCGTAGTCGGATCGTCAAAGTCGACTTCCACCAAAGCGATATCCATCATCTCATCGAAAGACGGGACACCTTTGCCTCTATCAAGTGGTATCATATTTCCAGGTTGCTCGGTGAGATTTTACAGTTTTTCGTAGTTTAGATCGAGTCTGTTCTTCATACCTATAGTCCACGAAAAAGCCAAAAAAAATTAGGGTTAGTTCATCCCATCCGAACCAATCTGAGCCTTGCATAATCTTTTCTGTATTTGCTTTGTTGAATTTGCGGTTGCATCGTCGTGTCCAGTTGCTGGTCTTAGCGTCTAGTCTTTTAGAGTTTCGAGTTCTGTTCACAGGTTGTCACGTCGCCGCTGCCATATATCACCACCGCACCATCATCGTCGCTGTTGCCATATACCACCACCACATATTCACCGTCAATCCGAATCCATATACGCCACCACATATCCGCCGCCATCACGCCAATCCGAGTTCACCTGCAACATATATCCGCCACCTGTCCGTGTTCCACCAGATTCATCTTCGCCACCAGTCCGAGTTCCACCAGATTCATCTCCGCCACCAGTCCTAGTCCGAGTCCAGTAATTATTGCATTGTTCTCGATTTCCAGATCACGCGATACTCCGAGTCGTGACAGAGAAGGACTCCCCAACTTCCTAGCCATCCGCAGAAGAAAAATAGTTCCAATTTAAAAAAAAAACTAAGTCTAGAAAATTCTGGCTAGGCAGTTTTTAGACCATTTGTAGACTTTTTCGAAAAAAATTTGTTGCGGAGCAAAAAAAAAAGAGGAAAAAAAGTGCAGAAAAAAAAAGAGAAAAAAAATTCAGAGTGTGCTCCTCCCTTGTTTACGTGCCGCGCCATGATTTTGTTGGTGTTCTAGGCTTGCGTCTCTAGCACAGTCTAGCCTAGGACCAGCACAGTACCGTCGTTGAGCGTTTATTTAACTTTGCATCTCTGAATTGATTATAGCTGACTCTTTTTGCTACCATATTATAAGCCTTCCCAGCTCCACATACATCTATGTCGTGCGTTTGACTCTCCCTGGTAATCGCTCTATCCAAGCTTTGAGAGTTTTGACTACAACGGTTGCCGATCACCGCCTGCTGCTGGGTAAGAACTGGTAAGAATTTGAGTTTTGCTTGACGGGTTTGTGACACCCACCACCACCACTTGTTCGTAGTCTGTAGGATCATATTCTTGTTTGTTTCTATTGCTGCTAACCATGCCAGGATCACAAGCCGACGAGATTGACTGGGAGAATTTATCGAACAAGGAGCTTCATGATAAGTTTCAGCAAATGATGACTGAACAGGTGCAAGATGTGCTGAACAATTTTGAAGAGGCCATGGAGAAGATCACTGGCCTTGAGAAGACGTTCGAAACAAAGCTCGATAACAAGTTTAATGAATTGCTCGCGCGTCTTCCACCACCACCACCCGCTGCACCTAACGCACCTCTCCAACAACAACAACAACGACTACCTCCACGTCGCGAAACAGACCTCCGCCGAGCAAGCCGTGTTCCTCTTGCGTTTGGCCAAACTGTTGGTGCTGCTGTTGATACTTCTGTGGCTCCTGCTGCTGATGCGGAGGAGGATGATTATGTGGGAGATTATGAGGATGAGGTTGATCAAAATTAGCACTACGTGCAGCCACCTGTACCACCACCAGCAGGTCGACCTCAGGTATATATTCGTAATGGTAGGCCTGCACCACCACCTCAGGTACGAGATGATGTCCATATTCCTAAACTGAAATTGAATATTCCACCATTTGAGGGTAGATATGTTCCTGATATATATCTTACTTGGGAGTTAGAAACTGAACAACAATTTACATGTTTACAATATCCTGAGGAGAGACGAGTTGCTGCTGCTGTTTGTGCTTTCACTAGTTTTGCATGTGTATGGTGGTCTGAACATTGTAGATTATATCCTATTCCAACTACTTGGGCTGCTTTGAAAACTGCTATGCGTACGCGTTGGGTTCCACCATATTATCAACGTGAATTGCTTCAAAAATTGCAGCGTTTAAGACAAGGGAAAATTTCTGTAGAAGAATATTATCAGGAATTACAAACTGGCATGATTAGATGTGGTACTGTTGAGGAGAATGAAGCTATGCTTGCACGTTTTCTGGGTGGATTAAATAGAGAGATTCAGACCATTCTAGACTATAAGGAGTATACTAATATCACTCATTTATTCCATCTTGCTTGTAAAGCTGAACGTGAAGTGCAGGATCGACAAGCATAGGGCGAACTAACTTTTCTGCAGGCCGACCTTCATCATGGACACCACGTGCATCTTCTACTTCAACTGCACCAGCACCTCCATCCGGTGCCACCTCCAGCCGTGATACAAGAAAACAGGCACAACCACCATTATCTGCCAAGAGCGCACCTGCGGGGCTTGCATAGCGTTCTTCTTCTTCCATGGCATCAACAGGGCACACAAGTTGATGAGGACATGACTACCTTGGATATGACCAAAAATATTGCATATATGCATATTTGTCAAGTGATTTCTAGTGCAAACTATTCAATAATCTATTTATGTTATCCAGAACAAAAATACTTCACACACTTTTGTGTTTTGTCTAATTGCAGGTGTATGGGACATTTGTACAATCCACATATGAAGATAAGGAAGAAAGAGATGTTTATTTGCTGTCCACAAAGTTCTCTCACGTCACTTTTGGCCCAAGAGAAGATAGAGTCCAAGTCTCTCACGTTCTGGATTCAGATTCGGACTGCACAGACACACCTGACTCAAAACGCACACAAGTTTTTCATACGGACTCCGAATTGGGTGATTCGTTTTTTGTTGGAAACTAGATTTCGTGCACTTTCCAACCCAATTGGAATCACCTTCAAATTCGTCCGGAGCGTTGAGTTGTGGACGAAACAATCTGATGCTGCAGCAGAATCCGAGTCAAACTACAAGTCCAAAGGTGTTACATCACCTCCACTTGGGCCCATTGGCCTTGTACGACCTAGATTTAGTTTTAGGCTGCCTTGGGACGTCCTCCCACCTCCTTGGCCTCCACCCCTTGCTCCTATATAAGTAGATCCATCTAGTAGCTTTTCCTGGGGATTTGTTTAGTTAAAAGTTAGCCATTGCAACTTCGTGTACTTCGTTTGTGTCCAACGACCAGACCAAGACCGCCTACGGATCCCCACCATTATCAATACTTCATATATATTTGCAATATTCAGATTGCTTTATCATATTCTTGCTCGTTCTTCGATTGCTTGCAGGAATAGACCTTCGTGGTCAGTTTGATAGAGGCGGGGTGTCCCGATCTTTCGATGAGATGATAACTATCGATTTGGTGGAGACGACTTTGACGATCCGACTACAAACGTGCACGACGTTGCGCCTTAGCAATCGCTAAACCAACTCCGAGAGGTTA
>NC_041385.1:358417163-358444772 GCF_002162155.2 Triticum dicoccoides
ATGTCATAAAAGCGATGATGCTGTTAATGTTGCTGATTTGTTCTTTCGTGAAATTATTCGCTTGCATGGTGTGCCAAATACTATTGTTTCAGATCGTGATACTAAATTTCTTAGCCACTTTTGGAGATGTTTATGGGCTAAGTTGGGGACTAAACTGCTTTTTAGTACTACTTGTCACCCCCAAACTGATGGACAAACTGAAGTAGTCAATAGAATGTTGTCTACTATGCTTAGGGCTGTTTTGAAGAATAATAAGAAAATGTGGGAGGAATGCTTGCCTCATATTGAATTTGCTTATAATCGTTCATTGCATTCTACTACTAAGATGTGCCCTTTTGAAGTTGTGTATGGTTTCCTACCTCGTGCACCTATTGATTTGTTGCCTCTTCCATCTTCGGAGAAGGTTAATTTTGATACTAAACAACGTGCTGAATTGATTTTAAAAATGCACGAGTTAACTAAGGAAAACATTGAGCGTATGAATGCTAAATATAAACTTGCTGGAGATAAGGGTAGAAAACATGTTGTGTTTGCACCTGGAGATCTTGTTTGGTTACATTTGCGTAAGGATAGATTTCCTGATTTGCGCAAATCAAAGCTAATGCCAGGTGCTGATGGTCCCTTTAAGGTGTTAGAGAAAATAAATGATAATGCATATAAACTTGAGCTGCCTGTAGATTTTGGGGTTAGTCCCACTTTTAACATTGCAGATTTGAAGCCTTATTTGGGTGAGGAAGATGAGTTTCCGTCGAGGACGACTTCATTTCAAGAAGGGGAGGATGATGAGGACATCAATACCATTGTTACACCCACAGCCCCTACTGCTACATATACGGGACCAATTACTAGAGCTCGCGCACGCCAATTAAATTATCAGGTACTTTCGTTTCTTGGTAATGATTCTAATGTTCATGAGAATATGATGCTGCCTAAATTGGATACATTTGTTTTGCTTACAAATGAAGGGCCTAGCTTGGAGAAGGATGAACATTGGAGCAAGAACAAGCATGGAGATGATGCCATGCGCAAGGGGAACAAGAACGGAGTTACAAGTGATGATTTCAGGACTTTGAAGCCACCATAATGGGTGCATGAAGCCATGGACGAAATATACAAGATGCCACTTCATAAATTTCGTCCCGAGGCTATTATAGATGCTGCGTCACCTTTTTATTGGGCCAGGCCCATGTAATTTCGAAATACATAAGTATAGGCTATATTTAGAGTCCGTATGTGTGGGGAAACAAGAGATAGGGTTGATTTCGGACCCCTCCACCAAGGGCCACGAAATTCCCCCTCTCTTCCTCCATATATACAGCCCTTAGGGCACCGTTTAGACTTTGGGTTTTGTTTAGAATAAAGTTCGCCATAGCTGCAACTTCGCGTACTTCGTTTGTGTTCAACGACCAGACAAAGGCGTCACAGAACCCCACCTTGATCAATAAAGCTTTCATCTTATATTCGCAATATCCAGATTGCAATCTCAGTTTCTTGCTTGTTCTTTGTTTGCTTGCAGGAAACAGACCCTCGTGGTCAGGTTGATCGTGCTCCGGCTTGGTCAATAACCTCTCGGAGTTGGTTTAGCGATTGCTAAGGCGCGACGTCCTCGCACATTCGTAGTCGGATCGTCAAAGTCGACTGCCACCAAAGCGATATCCATCATCTCATCGAAAGACGGGACACCTTTGCCTTTATCAACATCACAATCAACATAATCAGCATATGTAGAGATACTAAAATGCACACGAACAGTACGTGTTACCTTAACCTTGCCGCTGTTGTTGAACCATTGGATGTAGTAAGGATGTGGATGTGGTCTTGTGGTGAGAGAAAGCTTCTCCACCATCTCCATGCTAGCCAAGTTGTTGCAGCTCCCTCCGTCTATTATGACATGCATAGAACGTTCCTTCACAACTCCCTTGGTATGGAACAAATTGTGTCTCTGATTTTGCTCAGCTTGTGTGACCTGCACACTCAAAACACGTTGAGCAACTAAACATTCATACCTGTCAGCGTCTTCAGGAGCCATGTATTGCGTCTCATGATCAGAATCATCTCCACCATGTTCTTCACGTGTAATAAGAGCCAATGTCTCCTCATCATAGTCACTAGCGAACTCATATCCACCACCCTCGGTAGCAATCATCACACGCGGAGATTTGCATTCTCTCGCATAATGACCTCCTCCCTTACAACGGCGACAAATAATATCACTTGTGTGCCCTGTTGATGCCCTGGAAGAAGAAGAACTCTGTGCAGGCCCGGCAGGTGCGCTCTTGGCAGATAATGGTGGTTGTTCCTGTTTTCTTGTATCACGGCTGTAGGAGGCACCTGATTGAGGTGCTGGTGCAGTTGAAGTAGAAGATGCACGCGGTGTCCATGATGAAGGTCGGCCTGCAGAAAAGTTAGTTCGCGCCAATGCTTGTCGATCCTGCACTTCACGTTCAGCTTTACAAGCAAGATGGAATAAACGAGTGATATTAGTATACTCCTTATAGTCTAGAATGGTCTGAATCTCTCTATTTAATCCACCCAGAAAACGTGCAAGCATAGCTTCATTCTCCTCAGCAATACCACATCGAATCATGCCAGTTTGTAATTCCTGATAATATTCGTCTACAGAATTTTTTGCTTGTCTTAAACGCTGCAATTTTTGAAGCAATTCACGATGATAATATGGTGGAACCCAACGCGTACGCATAGCAGTTTTCAAAGCAGCCCAAGTAGTTGGAATAGGATATAATCTACAATGTTCACACCACCAGACACATGCAAAACTAGTGAAAGCACAAACAGCAGCAGCAACCCGTCTCTCCTCGGGATATTGTAAACATGTAAAACGTTGTTCAGTTTCTAACTCCCAAGTAAGATATATATCAGGAACATATCTACCCTCAAATGGTGGAATATTCAATTTCAGTTTAGGAATATGGACATCATCTCGTACCTGAGGTGGTGGTGTAGGCCTACCATTACGAATATATACCTGAGGTCGACCTGCTGGTGATGGTGCTGGTGGTTGCACGTAGTTCTGATTTTGAGCAAACTCATCCTCGTAATCTCCCACATAATCATCCTCCTCCGCATCAGCAGCAGGAGCCACAGAAGTATCAACGGCAACACCAACAGTTTGGCCAAACGCAAGAGGAACACGTCTCGTTCGGCGGAGGTCTATTTCGCGACGTGGAGGTAGTCGTTGTTGTTGTTGTTGGAGAGGTGCGTTAGGTGCAGCGGGTGGTGGTGGTGGAAGACGCGCGAGCAATTCATTAAACTTGTTATCGAGCTTTGTTTCGAACGTCTTCTCCATGCCATCTATCTTCTGCATGGCCTCTTCAAATCTGTTTAGCACGTCTTGCACCTGTCCACTCATCATTTGCTGAAATTTATCATGCAAATCCTTATTCATCATGTTCTCCCAGTCAGTCTCGTCGGCTTGTGATCCTGGCATGGTTAGCAGCAATAGAAACACACAAGAATATGATCCTACAGACTACTAACAAGAGGTGGTGGTGGGTGTCACAAATCCATCAAGCAAATCTCAAATTCTTACCAGTTCTTACCCAGCAGCAGGCGGTGATCGGCAACCGTTGTAGTCAAAAACTCTCAAAGCTTGGATAGAGCGATTACCAGGGAGAGTCAAACGCACGACGTAGATGTATGTGGAGCTGGGAAGGCTTATAATATGGTAGCAAAAAAGGTCAGCAATAATCAATTCAGAGATGCAAAGTTGAACAAACGCTCAACGACGGTACTGTGTTGGTCCTAGGCTAGACTGTGCTAGAGACGCGAGCCTAGAACACCAACAAAATCACGGCGCGGCACGTAAACAAGGGAAAAGCACACTCTGGAATTTTTTTTCGCTCTTTTTTTTGCGCTCTTTTTTTTTGCACTGCTTTTTTTTTGCGAAAAATCACTATAATGGCGAGTGTCTCAAAACTCTTCCTAGCTCAAACTGACAGGATGGGCACGAAATTTTTTCGACCAAATTTTTTTTTCGACTGCCCGGACCCAAAAACTAGAAACGGGTCAAAAAAAACTTTCTATAATGGCACCTGTCTCAAAACACTCAGAAACACCTAAAAATAGGATAGCCAGAATTTTTTTCGAAAAATGCGTTTTCGATTTTTTTTTCCGAAACCTACTCCGGCAAGGAAACACGAATCGGAATCTAGATGGATCTCAAAAACAAACCTAATATGACAAGAACTCGGATTGGTGGTGGATATATGGTGGTAGATGGCAGCGGTGGTGGTATATGACAGCTGTGGTGGTATATGGATACGGATTCGAAGCGGTGGCGGATAAGCGGTGGTGGTAGATGGCAGGGGTGATGATGATGGTGCGGCGGCGGCGTGACAACTTATGACCAGAACTCGAAACTCTAAAAGACTAGACTCTAAGACCAGCAACTAGACACGACGATGCAACCGCAAATTCAACAAAGCAAAACCCTAAAAAGATTATGCAAAGGCTCAGATTGGTTCGGATATGATGAACTAACCCTAATTTTTTTGTGGCTTTTTCGTGGACTATAGGTATGAAGAACAGACTCGATCTAAACTACGAAAAACTAAAATCTCACCGAGCAACCTGGAAATCTGATACCACTTGATAGAGGCAAAGATGTCCCGTCTTTCGATGAGATGATGGATATCGCTTTGGTGGCAGTCGACTTTGACGATCCGACTACGAAGCAATCGCTAAACCAACTCCGAGAGGTTATTGACCACGCCGGAGCACGATCAACCTGACCACGAGGGTCTGTTTCCTGCGAGCAAACGAAGAACAAGCAAGAAACTGAGATTGCAATCTGGATATTGCGAATATAAGATGAAAGCTTTATTGATCAAGGTGGGGTTCTGTGACGCCTTTGTCTGGTCGTTGAACACAAACGAAGTACGCGAAGTTGCAGCTATGGCGAACTTTTAATCTAAACAAAACCCAAAGTCTAAACGATGCCCTAAGGGCTGTATATATGGAGGAAGAGGGGGGAATTTCGTGGCCCTTGGTGGAGGGGTCCGAAATCAACCCTATCTCTTGTTTCCCCACACATACGGACTCTAAAAATAGCCTATACTTATGTATTTCAAAATTACATGGGCCTGGCCCAATAATAAGGTGACGCAGCACCTAAAATAGCCTCGGGATGAAATTTATGAAGTGGCATCTTGTATATTTCGTCCAAGGCTTCATGCACCCATTATGGTGGCTTCAAAGTCCTGAAATCATCACTTGTAACTCCGTTCTTGTTCTTGCTCCAATGTTCATCCTTCTCCAAGCTAGGTCCTTCATTTGTAAGCAAAACAAATGTATCCAATTTAGGCAGCATCATATTCTCATGAACATTAGAATCATTACCAAGAAACGAAAGTACATGGTAATTTAGTTGGCGTGCACGAGCTCTAGTAATTGGTCCAGTATGTATAGCAGCAGGGGCTGTGGGTGTAACAATTGTATTGATGTCCTCATCAGGAGCGCTCGGTAATATTTCCTCTTTTTTGTTATTCAGCATGTAAACAGGTCATTAAACCTTGCGGCGCATCTTCGTGTGAACCGTGCTTGCTGATCTTTGAATGTGGCTGAGAGCTGGCTTGATGAAACACCTTACTTCCTACTTCTTTTTTTGCGGGGTACCTCGCTTCCTAGTGACCAGTGTCTTGGCTGATCGTCCTAAGAATGCTTATATATGAATAAAGCTCTCTCATTTACCTGCAAAAAAGATTAAGCCATATTAACCGTAAAGGAGGGAGTATGTACTAGCACTACATTTTGGTGTGTCCCGTCAACCCGCAGAACGAGGAGAAGCTTGCAGGACAAGGTGAAGAGGAACATTGAATATAGCAAACCCTAGCAAACGAACACGGAGCCTCCATCGTGTATATATATATATGTAGTGCAGCGAGAGTGTGGAGAGTGCAAACCCTAGCGAACAAGCGCTGAGGCTCCAGCTTGTATATATACTACTGTAGTACGGAATGAGCTCTGGTGCCTTCAGTGCACCTGCTTTTGGGTGTATGACAGGTGAGCCAGCCATATTTTGGGCCCACCTGTCATAAACCCAAAGGCAGGTGCACTAAGTCAATGAAGTTGCATACATTAGTACTATCGTGTATACGACTAATATATAGTGGAGTAGTTTTCTTATTCTCTCCATAACAATCGTTTTAAATTGTGTAAGTACGAAATGAAACTCTTTATTTAACGTACAGTGAAGAAAACTACTACTACTTCTGATGAACAGCCGATCCACGCGTCCTGGTCGCACTTCCTGTCCTTCACGTGCGGTACACAACCCTCCCTTAAGTGAACAACCACACATGTGCCAAATTATCAGAAACGTGTGAGAGTGTGTACAAATAAAGAATATTAATTTCAATTATCGGAAAGGTTTGAGAGTATTACAAAATTTGACTTCAGTCAAATCTAATATGCGGAGTAAATAAAAATTGAGGGCTACTACATCTATCCGGGTTTTTAGTCCACACCATTTTTTAAATCAAAGTTAATAGCTGGACAAATAAAATTATAGGGGAGCTGGAGACAAAGTTGTGAGAAGGCTTAGAAATCAATACAAAACTTATGCTCTTAGTACCAACGTCGATCCTTCTTCAAGGAAATATTTGGTTCATAGCCAATTGTGTGATAAAATTGCACCAACGTGACGGACGACTGCGTCTCCAACGCAACCAAGGTGAACTGACGAAGCATATCATCTTTGTGCGTAACAAGCAAAGAGCACTGATGGAATACAACTTGTTTTTCATTGAAAATTGATCAGCTTCACCAGCCGACGCAACCATGTGGCGCAACCGTGAGCATCGATAGGTCATCGTGGTGATGCATCATCCATTTGGCATCAAGTTTGTGTGAGGCACCTATGAAGTTTGACAAATCCTCACTGTGGTATGTTTCTTCTCAGTAATCAAGCTCAAGGAAGGAAGAACCACGTGGCAGAGGACAGTGGGGCGGAACAACAATGCCCATCCAATTTTGTGCAGTTCCGCTAAAATTGAGGAAGACATGCCCGGGTATGGAGATACGCATCGCTGTTTCCAAAAATATAAAAAAGAGATATAGTGTTGTTACTTTGTTTTACAAGATTAGCAACAACATCTCAATTGTCAATAAGAATTAATGAAAAGTACACCAACAAACAGAAGCATCATAATTATCTTGATGGGAACTAAACCAGGATACCCGAGAAAAAAGCATTTCTTCATTTAACCAGTGATAGGACTACCACCATATGGACAATGACCGCACAACCACCATGTACTTTTTGTCGAAACAACATGTATATGATAGAGGCGGGGGTGTCCCGATCTTTCGATGAGATGATAATTATCGATTTGGTGGAGTCGACTTTGACAATCCGACTACAAACGTGCACGGCGTTGCGCCTTAGCAATCGCTAAACCAATCTCCTGAGGTTACTGATGATGCTGGAAGCATGATCAACCTGACCACGAAGGTCTATTCCTGCAAGCAATCGAAGAACAAGCAAGAATATGATAAAAGCAATCCGACTATTGCGAATATGTATGAAGTATAGATAAAGGTGGGGATCCGTAAGCGGTCTTGGTCTAGTCGTTGGACACAAACGAAGTACACGAAGTTGCAATGGCTAACTTTTAACTAAACTAATCCCAAGGAAAAAGCGACTAGATGGATCTACTTATATAGGAGGAAGGGGTGGCGGCCAAGGAGGTGGGAGAATGTCCCAAGGCATCCTAAAACCAACCCTAGGTCGTACAAGCCTCATGGGCCCAAGTGGGGGTGATGCAACACCTTTGGACTAGTTGTTTGACTCGGATTCTGCTGCAGCGTCTGATTGTTTCGTCGATATCTCAATGCTCCGGATGAATTTGAAGGTGAATCCAATTGGGATGGAAAGAGCACAAAATCTAGATTCCAACAAAAAACGAATCACCCAAGTCGGAGTCCGTATGAAAAAGTTGTTGGCGTTTTGAGTCAGGTATGTCTGTGCAGTTCGAATCTGAATCCAGAACGTGAGAGACTTGGACTCTATCTTCTCTTGGCCCAAAAGTGACGTGAGAGAACTTTTTGAACAACACTTAAACATCTCTTTCTCCCTTTTCTTCATATGTGAATTGTACAAATGTTCCATACACCTGCAATTAGACAAAACACAAAAGTGTGTGAAATATTTTTGTTCTGGATAACATAAATAGATTATTGAATAGTTTACACTAGAAATCACCTGACAAATATGCATGTATGTAATATTTTTGGTCGTATCCAAGGTAGTCATGTCCTCGTCATCCTCCCCTTTTTGAAAACAAAGCCGTCCTCGGCGTTGCTTAATCTGAAATGTGGCTAACAAAAGAGACAAGGTATACATGTTGTATATGTATATGTCATCCATTTTTACTTCCCTTGATTTTTGCACATATGACACATGTATACATGAGTAACTTTCATAGATCATAAAATATACAGCCAAAATATTACCATAAGTAGAAGGCATGAAAATATTGCAACTCAGTTTGCACATATAAGTGAAGCTCTTATTCCTATCAAAAGATTGACAATATTCATCATTAAACCATCCCAACATTGGTGAATAAACCTTACTTGCATCAAATTACATGCTACAACATGCTTAAATAAGCAAACATGCAGTAAGTCATTGGACACAGAATCATCACCAAGATTAGAGGTCATATCAAAATGATTAAACATTCGTTCTTTTGCATCAATAGTTAATTCAATGGGTGCACTCAAAATTGTTGGTATTTCAGTTGTTTGATCACATGATGTATTCATGATAGTAACATGATTCTCTAAAATAGGTGGCGTGCTCAAATCAACAGGTAACTCAACACATGATGTATTTAAGTTAATTAGGGATGCATCATTCTCATGTGAAGTTATATCATCAATACCTTTACTGTTACCTTGTCGCAAAGACGTAGCTGATGTCGGTATGGACAATGACAATGTACCATACACTTGAGATGATGTTGCACTCACAATCTGAAGTGTGGCTGCTCTAGTAGGTGCAACGGTGGAGGAATCAACCGATGGTCGTGATCATGAATTGGAATAGTAGTTGTTGTAGTCACCCAATGCATCCTCCTGTAGCTGTCTCTCAAAGGTACAAGCACAAACATACATACCAGTAATGCAACGAGGAATATACCTAAATCTTGCCTGAATATCATGGTTCAAACCACCAAAAAATTTATTCATTGTATCATCCTCAGATTCTTCTATGTCACAATGATGCATATAAGATTTGAACTCTTGGTAATAAGCATGAACAATGTTATTGCCTTGTTTAAATTGTTCAAATTTGCGAAGCAATTCACGACGATAGTAAGGAGGGAAAAATTGTTGTCTCATTACATGTTTCAAATCTTTCCAAGTTGTAGGTTGGTTATCAATGTTTTTCTTACAATGCACACTCCACCAAACAGAAGCAAAACCGGTAAATGCTCTAGTGGCAGCTCGTACTCGCTCAAGTTCAGAAAAGTCATGGTAACTAAAAACTTGTTCTACTTCAAGCTCCCAAGCTAGATAAATAGCAGGATTAAATCTACCCTCAAATGATGGTAAAGAGATAACCTGACCATGTGCTTGTGTGTGTTGTCCCAACTCTCGTGATGGTGAAGATGTGTTCGTCGTCCAAGAACTTCTTTCTCCGGAACCTGTCATGATTAGTAGAAACAAGAAACAAAATTCGAGAATAATGTTCCTATGAACTATTAGGATGTGGTTGTAACGTGCTCACAGTATGATAGAGGCGAGGGTGTCCCGATCTTTCGATGAGATGATAACTATCGATTTGGTGGAGACGACTTTGACGATCCGACTACAAACGTGCACGACGTTGCGCCTTAGCAATCGCTAAACCAACTCCGAGAGGTTATTGACCACGCTGGAGCACGATTAACCTGACCACGAAGGTCTATTCCTGCAAGCAATCGAAGAACGAGCAAGAATATGATAAAGCAATCTGAATATTGCGAATATATATGAAGTATTGATAATGGTGGGGATCCGTAAGCGGTCTTGGTCTGGTCGTTGGACACAAACGAAGTACATGAAGTTGCACTGGCTAACTTTTAACTAAACAAATCCCAAGGAAAAGCTACTAGATGGATCTACTTATATAGGAGCAAGGGGTGGCGGCCAAGGAGGTGGGAGGACGTCCCAAGGCAGCCTAAAGGTAAATCTAGGTCGTACAAGGCCAATGGGCCCAAGTGGAGGTGATGTAACACCTTTGGACTTGTAGTTTGACTCGGATTCTGCTGCAGCATCAGATTGTTTCGTCCACAACTCAGCGCTCCGGATGAATTTGAAGGTGATTCCAATTGGGTTGGAAAGTGCACGAAATCTAGTTTCCAACAAAAAAAGAATCACCCAATTCGGAGTCCGTATGAAAAACTTGTGTGCGTTTTGAGTCAGGTATGTCTGTGCAGTCTGAATCTGAATCCAGAACGTGAGAGACTTGGACTCTATCTTCTCTTGGGCCAAAAGTGACGTGAGAGAACTTTTTGGACAACAAATAAACATCTCTTTCTTCCTTATCTTCATATGTGGATTGTACAAATGTCCCATACACCTGCAATTAGACAAAACACAAAAGTGTGTGAAGTATTTTTGTTCTGGATAACATAAATAGATTATTGAATAGTTTGCACTAGAAATCACCTGACAAATATGCTGATAGAGGCAAAGGTGTCCCGTCTTTCGATGAGATGATGGATATCGCTTTGGTGGAAGTCGACTTTGACGATCCGACTACGAAAGTGCGAGGACGTCGCGCCTTAGCAATCGCTAAACCAACTCCGAGAGGTTATTGACCACGCCGGAGCACGATCAACCTGACCACGAGGGTCTGTTTCCTGCGAGCAAACGAAGAACAAGCAAGAAACTAAGATTGCAATCTGGATATTGCGAATATAAGATGATAGCTTTATTGATCAAGGTGGGGTTCTGTGACGCCTTTGTCTGGTCGTTGAACACAAACGAAGTACGCGAAGTTGCAGCTATGGCGAACTTTTAATCTAAACAAAACCCAAAGTCTAAACGATGCCCTAAGGGCTGTATATATGGAGGAAGAGGGGGGAATTTCGTGGCCCTTGGTGGAGGGGTCCGAAATCAACCCTATCTCTTGTTTCCCCACACATACGGACTCTAAAAATAGCCTATACTTATGTATTTCGAAATTACATGGGCCTGGCCCAATAATAAGGTGACGCAGCACCTAAAATAGCCCCGGGACGAAATTTATGAAGTGGCATCTTGTATATTTCGTCCAAGGCTTCATGCACCCATTATGGTGGCTTCAAAGTCCTGAAATCATCACATGTAACTCCGTTCTTGTTCCCCTTGCGCATACCATCATCTCCATGCTTGTTCTTGCTCCAATGTTCATCCTTCTCCAAGCTAGGCCCTTCATTTGTAAGCAAAACAAATGTATCCAATTTAGGCAGCATCATATTCTCATGAACATTAGAATCATTACCAAGAAACGAAAGTACCTGGTAATTTAGTTGGCGTGCGCGAGCTCTAGTAATTGGTCCAGTATGTATAGCAGCAGGGCCTGTGGGTGTAACAATGGTATTGATGTCCTCATCATATGCATATATGCAATATTTTTGGTCATATCCAAGGTAGTCATGTCCTCATCATCCTCCCCTTCTTGAAAATAAAGCCGTCCTCGGCGTTGCTTAATCTGAAATGTGGCTAACAAAAGAGACAAGGTGTACATGTTGTATATGTATATGTCATCCATTTTTACTTCCCTTGATTTTTGCATATATGACACATGAATAGATGAGTAACTTGCATAGTTCATAAAATCTAAAGCCAAAAAATTAGCACAAGAAGTAGAAGGCATGAAAATATTGCAACTTAGTTTGCACATATAAGTGAAGCTCTTATTCATTTCAAAAGATTGACAATGTTCATTATTAAACCATCCCAACATTGGTGAATAAACCTTACTTGCATCAAATTTACATGCTACAACATGCTTAAATAAGCAAACATGCAATAAGTCATTCAACACAGAATCATCACCAAGATTAGAGGTCATATCAAAATGATTAAACATTGGTTCTTTTGCATCAATAGTTAATTCAATGGGTGCACTCATAATTGTTGGTATTTCAGTTGTTTGATCACATGGCAAAGTCAAATTATCAACGTAGTCCTCTAAAATAGGTGGTGTGATCAAAGTAGTGGGTAGCTCATCAGATGGTGCATTCAAAATGACAAGGCATTCATCATTCTCATGTAGAGATGGAAGATCAGTACCTTTGTCATTACCTCTTATGATCAACTCAGATGATGTAGCCACTCTCGGGGGCGATGTGTCACAAGGTGGAGGTGATGTAGTCCTGACAACAACGGATGTGGTTGTCATAGTATGCCTAGTAGTTGAAGGAACAATCATATCAACTCTTGGAATGTGCACCGTGCGCTTGTTCTCCTTGTGGCTAACACGTCGTTTTATTTCCTGTTCAGCTTTGCAAGCAAGATGAAACAAATGGTCCATAGGATAACACTCTTCATGAATTAGTATCTCTTGAATATCACGGTTTAATCCTCCCCAAAATCTATCCATAAAATCATCTTCACTTTCTTCTAAAGAGGAATGCACCAAGGTAGTTTCTAAATCATCATAATATTTTGTTACAGTTTCACTACCTTGTTTTAAGTGTTGCAACTTCTTAATCATGTCACGAGTATAATAAGCAGGGACGAAAGTATGTCGCATGGCAAGTTTCAAATCATCCCAAGTAGTAGGTATATAATCAGGGTGTAACCGACAATATTCACTCCACCAAACCAAAGCATAACCAGTGAAAGAACCAACCGCAACCTTAACCTTTTTATGTTCATCGAAATTATGGGAAGCAAATATATTTTTTATGTCGAACTCCCATTCAATATATAAAGCAGGTTTAAAACGGCCATTAAATGGTGGTATAGATACATTAACCTGATCATGTGCATTTGGATGTTTGTGCACCTCTCGTGACGGTTGTGGTATTTGCAAAGGTGGTGGCATGTCTCCCGCGATCGACAAAGCCCATGAATTGACTCTGGATCCTGTCATGATTAGTAGAACAAGAAACAAAACGCAAAATAATGTTCCCATAACTACTAGGATGTGGTGGTAAAACGCTCACAGTAAAGCAAATATCAATGTCTTACAAGTTCTTACCATGCAGCAGGCGGTGATCGGCAACCAGCGGTGTCAAGTAATTCCGAATATTGAGTAAAGCGATTGCCAGGGAGCGTACGTATACACGGTGTAGAAATATGTGGAGCTGGGTTGGCTATATATGGTAGCAAAAGATTAGCAATAATCAATTCAAAGATGCAATGTTGAATAAACGCTCAACGACGGTACTGTGCTGGTCCTAGGCTAGACCGGACTAGAGACGCGAGCCTAGAACACTAATAAGGTCACGGCGTAGCACAACTAGCATCAATGAAGGATACTAAGTAGCTCTTGACAGCAAGATATAAGTGAAGATCACAACGGCAGTGAAGATAATGATGAAAAACAACTGCCAAGCAGGATATACAACAACTCTCTCTCGAACTTTCCTCTTGAAAAGTTTGAGACAATTTTCTGATAAATTCTTTCAAAGAATGCTACTAACTCAAGCTTTCCAATGCAAAAAGAATCACTCAATTCCGAGTTGATATGAGGAGTCAAAGAATTCTAAAACTGGCCTGAAAAATTGGAACAAGCTGTGTTCACGAACTTCGGAGGGCAAAAAGACCTATTTAGAAGCCGATTTTGAGGTGTCAAATATTGAACTAGCTTATGCAACTATTTAGATGCGGCTCGTCGCTATCTACAATTTGAGTACTCACGGAGGCAAAACGGACTTCGTATGAGGAAGATACACCTGTTTTACTGAACAGTGCGCAAAACAGATTCCAATCCGAATTCAGGTACGAGATTGATTCTAGATAAATCCGATTTTTTTTCTTCTCTCTTTTGTTTCTCACGTTTTTTTTCTTTTTCTTCTCTCTCTTTTTCTTTTTTATTCTTTCTTTTTTTCTCTCTTTTTTTTTCTCTCTCTTTTTTCTCTCCCTCCTTCCAAGACAAACTAGATAAGATGCAGATTGGATCAGGTGAAGATGTGAATGACCTCAACAATGATTATGACAATGAACAGTGCATAGCACGTGGTGGAAATTAATAGATGGGATGGTGGACGGCGGAAGGGATAATGATGCAGCGGCGGCGTGACTAATATGAACAGAACTCGAAACTCTAAAGGAACTAGACACTAAGACTAGCAACTCGACACGACGATGCAACCGATAATTCAACTATGCAAGTAATGAAAAGAAAATTGCAAAGGCTCTGACTGGCTTGGACCAAGGATGAATAGATCTAACTCTTTTTTGTGGCTTTTTCTTGGACATGACTACCTTGGATATGACCAAAAATATTGCATATATGCATATTTGTCAGGTGATTTCTAGTGCAAACTATTCAATAATCTATTTATGTTATCCAGAACAAAAATACTTCACACACTTTTGTGTTTTGTCTAATTGCAGGTGTATGGGACATTTGTACAATCCACATATGAAGATAAGGAAGAAAGAGATGTTTATTTGCTGTCCAAAAAGTTCTCTCACGTCACTTTTGGCCCAAGAGAAGATAGAGTCCAAGTCTCTCACGTTCTGGATTCAGATTCGGACTGCACAGACATACCTGACTCAAAACGCACACAAGTTTTTCATACGGACTCCGAATTGGGTGATTCTTTTTTTGTTGGAAACTAGATTTCGTGCACTTTCCAACCCAATTGGAATCACCTTCAAATTTGTCCGGAGCGTTGAGTTGTGGACGAAACAATCTGATGCTGCAGCAGAATCCGAGTCAAACTACAAGTCCAAAGGTGTTACATCACCTCCACTTGGGCCCATTGGCCTTGTACGACCTAGATTTACCTTTAGGCTGCCTTGGGACGTCCTCCCACCTCCTTGGCCGCCACCCCTTGCTCCTATATAAGTAGATCCATCTAGTAGCTTTTCCTTGGGATTTGTTTAGTTAAAAGTTAGCCAGTGCAACTTCGTGTACTTCGTTTGTGTCCAACGACCAGACCAAGACCGCTTACGGATCCCCACCATTATCAATACTTCATATATATTCGCAATATTCAGATTGCTTTATTATATTCTTGCTCGTTCTTCGATTACTTGCAGGAATAGACCTTCGTGGTCAGGCTGACCGTGCTTCCAGCATCGTCAGTAACCTCTCGGAGTTGGTTTAGCGATTGCTAAGGCGCAATGTCGTGCACGTTTGTAGTCGGATCGTCAAAGTCGTCTCCACCAAATCGATAGTTATCATCTCATCGAAAGATCGGGACACCCTCGCCTCTAACTCTTTTTTGTGGCTCTGATACCACTTGATAGAGGCGAGGGTGTCCCGATCTTTCGATGAGATGATAACTATCGATTTGGTGGAGACGACTTTGATGATCCGACTACAAACGTGCATGACGTTGCGCCTTAGCAATCGCTAAACCAACTCCGAGAGGTTATTGACCACGCTGGAGCACGATCAACCTGACCACGAAGGTCTATTCCTGCAAGCAATCGAAGAACGAGCAAGAATATGATAAATCAATCTGAATATTGCGAATATATATGAAGTATTGATAATGGTGGGGATCCGTAAGCGGTCTTGGTCTGGTCGTTGGACACAAACGAAGTACACGAAGTTGCACTGGCTAACTTTTAACTAAACAAATCCCAAGGAAAAGCTACTAGATGGATCTACTTATATAGGAGCAAGGGGTGGCGGCCAAGGAGGTGGGAGGACGTCCCAAGGCAGCCTAAAGGTAAATCTAGGTCGTACAAGGCCAATGGGCCCAAGTGGAGGTGATGTAACACCTTTGGACTTGTAGTTTGACTCGGATTCTGCTGCAGCATCAGATTGTTTCGTCCACAACTCAACGCTCCGGATGAATTTGAAGGTGATTCCAATTGGGTTGGAAAGTGCACGAAATCTAGTTTCCAACAAAAAAAGAATCACCCAATTCGGAGTCCGTATGAAAAACTTGTGTGCGTTTTGAGTCAGGTATGTCTGTGCAGTCTGAATCTGAATCCAGAACGTGAGAGACTTGGACTCTATCTTCTCTTGGGCCAAAAGTGACGTGAGAGAACTTTTTGGACAACAAATAAACATCTCTTTCTTCCTTATCTTCATATGTGGATTGTACAAATGTCCCATACACCTGCAATTAGACAAAACACAAAAGTGTGTGAAGTATTTTTGTTCTGGATAACATAAATAGATTATTGAATAGTTTGCACTAGAAATCACCTGACAAATATGCATATATGCAATATTTTTGGTCATATCCAAGGTAGTCATGTCCTCATCACAGTAAAGCAAATATCAATATCTTACAAGTTCTTACCATGCGATAGGTGGTGACAGGCAACCAGTGGTATCAAATAACTCCGAAGATTGTGTAAAGCGATTGCCAGGGGAATGTACGTATACACGGTGTAGAAATATGTGGAGCTGGGTTGGCTATATATGGTAGCAAATGATTAGCAATAATCAATTCAAAGATGCAATGTTGAATAAACGCTCAACGACGGTACTGTGCTGGTCCTAGGCTAGACCGGACTAGAGACGCGAGCCTAGAACACTAATGAGGTCACGGCATAGCACAACTAGCATCAATGAAGGATAAGTAGCTCTGGACAGCAAGATATAAGTGAAGATCACAACGGCAGTAAAGATAATGATGAATAACAACTGCCAAGCAGGATATATAACAACTCTCTCTCCAACTTTCCCCTTTAAAAGTTTGCTACTAACTCAAGCTTTCCAATGCAAAAAGAATCACTCAATTCCGAATTGATATGAGGAGTCAAAGAATTCTAAAACTGGCCTGAAAAACTGGAACAAACTGTATGCGCGAACTTCAGAGGGCAAAAAGACCTATTTATGAGCTGATTTTGACACGCCAAATATTGAACTTGCTTTTGCAACTACTCAGATGCGTCTAGTCGCTAGCTTTAATTTGAGTAATTGTGGAGCCAAAATGGATTTTGTATGAGGAAGTTATGCCTGTTTTACTGAACAGTGCACAAAATAGATTCCAATCCGTATTCAACTATGAGATTGAGTCTAGATAGATCCAAATTTTGTTTTTTTTCTCTTCCTTTTTTTCTCACACTTTTTTTCTTTTTCTTTCTCTTTTTTTCTGACTTTTTTTACCTTTTCTCTCTCTCTTTTTTTTCCATCTTTTTTTGTCTCTCTCTTTCCAAAACAAACTAGATAAGATGCAGATTGGATCAAGCGAAGATGTGAACGATCTCAACTATGATTATGACAATGAACAGTTTGTAGCACATGGTGAAATTTGATGGATGGGTGGTGGATAGTGGAAGGGATAACGATGCAGCGGCGGCGTGACTAATGTGAACAGAACTCGAAACTCTAAACGAACTAGACACTAAGACCAGCAACTCGACACGATGATGCAACCTATAATTCAATAATGCAAACAATGAAAAGAAAATTGCAAAGGCTCAGACTGGCATGGACAAAGGATGAATAGATCTAACTTTTTTTGTGGCTTTTTCTTGGACAATAGGTAAGAAAATAAATCTAATCTAGGAAAAACAGGAAATTCTCACCGAGCAACCTGAAAACTGATACCACTTGATAGAGGCAGGGGTGTCCCGATCTTTCGATGAGATGATAATTATCGATTTGGTGGAGTCGACTTTGACGATCCGACTACAAAGGTGCACGGCGTTGCGCCTTAGCAATCGCTAAACCAATCTCCTGAGGTTACTGACGATGCCGGAAGCATGATCAACCTGACCACGAAGGTCTATTCCTGCAAGCAATCGAAGAACAAGCAAGAATATGATAAAAGCAATCTGAATATTGCAAATATGTATGAAGTATTGATAAAGGTGGGGATCCGTAAGTGGTCTTGGTCTGGTCGTTGGACACAAACAAAGTACACGAAGTTGCAATGGCTAACTTTTAACTAAACTAATCCCAAGGAAAAAGCTACTAGATGGATCTACTTATATAGGAGGAAGGGGTGGCGGGCAAGGAGGTGGGAGAACGTCCCAAGGCATCCTAAAACCAACCCTAGGTCGTACAAGGCTCATGGGCCCAAGTGGAGGTGATGCAACACCTTTGGACTTGTTGTTTGACTCGGATTCTGCTGCAGCGTCTGATTGTTTCGTCGATATCTCAACGCTCCGGACAAATTTGAAGGTGAATCCAATTGAGCTGGAAAGAGTACAAAATCTATATTCCAACAAAAAAGAATCACCCAATTCGGAGTCCGCATGAAAAAGTTGTTAGCGTTTTGAGTCAGGTATGTCTGTGCAGTCCGAATCTGAATCCAGAACGTGAGAGACTTGGACTCTATCTTCTCTTGGCCCAAAAGTGACGTGAGAGAACTTGTTGAACAACACTTAAACATCTCTTTCTCCCTTATCTTCATATGTGAATTGTACAAATGTCCCATACACCTGCAATTAGACAAAACACAAAAGTGTGTGAAGTATTTTTGTTCTGGATAACATAAATAGATTATTGAATAGTTTGCACTAGAAATCACCTGACAAATACGCATGTATGCAATATTTTTGGTCGTATCCAAGGTAGTCATGTCCTCATCAGTATACCTCCACTGAGGCATAAATCGGGACAACTTTTCGAGTGGCATTTCCTCTATAATAGTACTAGTAGGTGATGTTGGACCAGCCGATGAACCCTAGCTACTATACATTGGGAGCTGGGGAGTAGTCGCATAGAAGAAAACCCGCACGCAGAGAACTAGCGCTCTTGGGTTTTCTGGTGTGTAACAGGGACATTGCTTGACCGGTTTAAACTTGGGATCGATATTCAGAGTGTGCTCAACGAGTTCCCTCGGTACACCTGGCATGTCAGAAGGTTTCCATGCAAAGATGTCTTGGTTCTCATGGGTGAACTCGATGAGCGCTTTCCTATTTCAGATCCAAGTTAGCGCTGATGCTAAACTGCTTGGATGAATCGCCAGGAACAAAATCAACCATCTTAGTCTCATCAGCCGACTTAAACTTCAAAGCCGGATTGTGCTCTGTAGTTGGTTTTTTCAGAGATGTCATATCTGCCGGATCAACATTGTCTTTATAGAATTTCAACTCCTCTGTTGCACAAACCGACTCAGTGTAAGCCGCATCACCTTCCTCACATTCCAAAGCAACCTTTCAGCTTCCATGTACTGTGATGGTCCCCTCATGACCCGGCATCTTGAGCCGCAAATAAACATAACACGGCCACGCCATGAACTTAGCATAAGCCGGCCGTCCAAACAGGGCATGGTACGGACTCCTAATTTTCACCACTTCAAAAGTCAATGTCTCTGACCTTGAATCATGATCATCTCCAAAAACAACCTCCAGAGCAATCTTACCAACCAGATAAGCTGACTTGCCAGGCACCACACCGTGAAAAACGGTGTTTGACGGTTTAAGATTCTTATCTGTCAACTCCATGCGACGGAAGGTTTTATAATACAAGATGTTGATGCTCCTTCCTCCATCCATGAGCACCTTGGTGAACTTATAATCTCCAACCTGAGGTGCCACCACCAAAGCTAGGTGACCCGGATTATCAACCCGGGGCGGATGATCCTCTCGACTCCACACAATAGGTTGTTCAGACCATCGCAAAAAAGGGGTACCGCCGGTTCAACAGAGTTCACTGCCCTCTTGTGAAGCTTCTGATCACGCTTGCACAGGCTAGTGGTGAAGACATGATACTGCCCACTATTTAACTGCTTCGGGTGACTCTGATAACCTGACTGTTGCTGTTGCTGATTTCCCTGCTGATTATAACCACCTTGGCTGCCCTGATTGCCTTGATTGCCATGTTCGCCCTGATTACCCTGAAATCCTAAACCGGAGTTACCTCCGCCGTAACCCGACCCTTGTGACCCAGATCCTGAACCGCCGGATGGTCCATGGTCATACCGGAAAAGATCCGAGTTTTTGAACTCCCTCATAATAAAGCAGTCCTTCCAGAGGTGCATGGCTGGCTTCTCTCGTGTCCCGTGCCTCGGGCAAGGCTAATTTAACAGGCGCTCAAGATTAACACCTGATCCTCCACTCCGTGGGGGCGGTCTACCCTTACGACGCTGGCCATTGTCCCGTGCATTGGTGTTAGCCACAAAATCGGAATTATTGTCCGCTTTACGCTTACCGTTATTCCCATGGCCCGCCTGGTTATGTTGTTGTCCTTTCGCACCGCCGTTCTTCTTTCCCTTCCCCAGATTCTCATCGTCAGACTCGGGATTCTTGGTACTATCAGAATCGACATACTAAACCAAAGCTGCCATGAGTGTTCCTGATAGAGGCAAAGGTGTCCCGTCTTTCGATGAGATGATGGATATCGCTTTGGTGGAAGTCGACTTTGACGATCCGACTACGAACGTGCGAGGACGTCGCGCCTTAGCAATCACTAAACCAACTCCAAGAGGTTATTGACCACGCCGGAGCACGATCAACCTGACCATGAGGGTCTGTTTCCTGCGAGCAAACGAAGAACAAGCAAGAAACTGAGATTGCAATCTGGATATTGCGAATATAAGATGAAAGCTTTATTGATCAAGGTGGGGTTCTGTGACGCCTTTGTCTGGTCGTTGAACACAAACGAAGTACGCGAATTTGCAGCTATGGCGAACTTTTAATCTAAACAAAACCCGAAGTCTAAACGATGCCCTAAGGGCTGTATATATGGAGGAAGAGGGGGGGGGGATTTCGTGGCCCTTGGTGGAGGGGTCCGAAATCAACTCTATCTCTTGTTTCCCCACACATACGTAGTCTAAAAATAGCCTATACTTATGTATTTCGAAATTACATGGGCCTGGCCCAATAATAAGGTGACGCAGCACCTAAAATAGCCTCGGGACGAAATTTATGAAGTGGCATCTTGTATATTTCGTCCAAGGCTTCATGCACCCATTATGGTGGCTTCAAAGTCCTGAAATCATCACTTGTAACTCCGTTCTTGTTCCCCTTGCGCATGGCATCATCTCCATGCTTGTTCTTGCTCCAATGTTCATCCTTCCCCAAGCTAGGCCCTTCATTTGTAAGCAAAACAAATGTATCCAATTTAGGCAGCATCATATTCTCATGAACATTAGAATCATTACCAAGAAACGAAAGTACCTGATAATTTAATTGGCGTGCGCGAGCTCTAGTAATTGGTCCCGTATATGTAGCAGCAGGGGCTGTGGGTGCAACAATGGTATTGATGTCCTCATCATCCTCCCCTTCTTGAAATGAAGTCGTCCTCGACGGAAACTCATCTTCCTCACCCAAATAAGGCTTCAAATCTGCAATGTTAAAAGTGGGACTAACCCCAAAATCTGCAGGCAGCTCAAGTTTATATGCATTATCATTTATTTTCTCTAACACCTTAAAGGGACCATCAGCACGTGGCATTAGCTTTGATTTGCGCAAATCAGGAAATCTATCCTTACGCAAATGTAACCAAACAAGATCTCCAGGTGCAAACACAACATGTTTTCTACCCTTGTCTCCAGCAAGTTCATATTTAGCATTCATACGCTCAATGTTTTCCTTAGTTAACTCATGCATTTTTAAAATCAATTCAGCAGGTTGTTTAGCATCAAAATTAACCTTCTCCGAAGATGGAAGAGGCAACAAATCAATAGGTGCACGAGGTAGGAAACCATACACAACTTCAAAAGGGCACATCTTAGTAGTAGAATGCAATGAACGATTATAAGCAAATTCAATATGAGGCAAGCATTCCTCCCACATTTTCTTATTATTCTTCAAAACAGCCCTAAGCATAGTAGACAACGTTCTATTGACTACTTCAGTTTGTCCATCAGTTTGGGGGTGACAAGTAGTACTAAAAAGCAGTTTAGTCCCCAACTTAGCCCATAAACATCTCCAAAAGTGGCTAAGAAATTTAGTATCACGATCTGAAACAATAGTATTTGGCACACCATGCAAGCGAATAATTTCACGAAAGAGCAAATCAGCAACATTAACAGCATCATCGCTTTTATGACATGGTATAAAGTGTGCCATTTTCGAGAATCTATCCACGACAACAAATATGCTATCCCTCCCCTTCTTTGTTCGAGGTAAACCTAAAACAAAGTCCATAGATATATCCTCCCAAGGAACACTAGGTACAGGCAAAGGCATATATAAACCATGAGGATTGAGTCGTGACTTAGCTTTTTGACATGTAGTGCAGCGAGCAATAAAAGGCTCAACATCCCGTCTCATCTTTGGCCAAAAGAAATGTGTAGCAAGTACGTCCTCCGTCTTCTTCACGCCAAAGTGTCCCATTAATCCTCCTCCATGCGCCTCCTGCAACAACAAAAGACGAACGGAGCTAGCTGGAATGCATAGCATGTTAGCACGAAACACAAATCCATCGTTAACGACGAACTTGTTCCACATTCTTCCTTCTTTACAATTCTGCATTACATTTTTAAAATCAGCATCATGCACATATTGATCTTTGATGGTCTCCAAACCAAATATTTTGAAGTCAAGTTGTGAAAGCATAGTATAGCGGCGAGACAATGCATCAGCAATAACATTTTCTTTTCCCTTCTTGTGTTTAATGACATAAGGAAAAGTCTCAATGAATTCAACCCATTTAGCATGCCTACGATTCAGTTTAGCTTGACTTTTAATATGTTTCAAAGATTCATGATCAGAATGATAGAGGCAAAGGTGTCCCGTCTTTCGATGAGATGGTGGATTTCGCTTTGGTGGAAGTCGACTTTGACGATCCGACTACGAACGTGCGAGGACGTCGCGCCTTAGCAATCGCTAAACCAACTCCGAGAGGTTATTGACCACGCCGGAGCACGATCAACCTGACCACGAGGGTCTGTTTCCTGCGAGCAAACGAAGAACAAGCAAGAAACTAAGATTGCAATCTGGATATTGCGAATATAAGATGAAAGCTTTATTGATCAAGGTGGGGTTCTGTGACGCCTTTGTCTGGTCGTTGAACACAAACGAAGTACGCGAAGTTGCAGCTATGGCGAACTTTTAATCTAAACAAAACCCAAAGTCTAAACGATGCCCTAAGGGCTGTATATATGGAGGAAGAGGGGGGAATTTCGTGGCCCTTGGTGGAGGAGTCCGAAATCAACCCTATCTCTTGTTTCCCCACACATACGGACTCTAAAAATAGCCTATACTTATGTATTTCGAAATTACATGGGCCTGGCCCAATAATAAGGTGACGCAGCAACTAAAATAGCCTCGGGACGAAATTTATGAAGTGGCATCTTGTATATTTCGTCCAAGGCTTCATGCACCCATTATGGTGGCTTCAAAGTCCTGAAATCATCACTTGTAACTCCGTTCTTGTTCCCCTTGCGCATGCCATCATCTCCATGCTTGTTCTTGCTCCAATGTTCATCCTTCTCCAAGCTAGGCCCTTCATTTGTAAGCAAAACAAATGTATCCAATTTAGGCAGCATCATATTCTCATGAACATTAGAATCATTACCAAGAAACGAAAGTACCTGGTAATTTAGTTGGCGTGCGCGAGCTCTAGTAATTGGTCCAGTACGTATAGCAGCAGGGCCTGTGGGTGTAACAATGGTATTGATGTCCTCATCATCCTCCCCTTCTTGAAATGAAGTCGTCCTCGACGGAAACTCATCTTCCTCACCCAAATAAGGCTTCAAATCTGCAATGTTAAAAGTGGGACTAACCCCAAAATCTGCAAGCAGCTCAAGTTTATATGCATTATCATTTATTTTCTCTAACACCGTAAAGGGACCATCAGCCCGTGGCATGAGCTTTGATTTGCGCAAATCAGGAAATCTATCCTTACGCAAATGTAACCAAACAAGATCTCCAGGTGCAAACACAACATGTTTTCTACCCTTATCTCCAGCAAGTTTATATTTGGCATTCATACGCTCAATGTTTTCCTTAGTTAACTCATGCATTTTTAAAATCAATTCAGCACGTTGTTTAGCATCAAAATTAACCTTCTCCGAAGATGGAAGAGGCAACAAATCAATAGGTGCACGTGGTAGGAAACCATACACAACTTCAAAAGGGCACATCTTAGTAGTAGAATGCAATGAACGATTATAAGCAAATTCAATATGAGGCAAGCATTCCTCCCACATTTTCTTATTACTCTTCAAAACAGCCCTAAGCATAGTAGACAATGTTCTATTGACTACTTCAGTTTGGCCATCAGTTTGGGGGTGACAAGTAGTACTAAAAAGCAGTTTAGTCCCCAACTTAGCCCATAAACATCTCCAAAAGTGGCTAAGAAATTTAGTATCACGATCTGAAACAATAGTATTTGGCACACCATGCAAGCGAATAATTTCACGAAAGAACAAATCAGCAACATTAACAGCATCATCACTTTTATGACATGGTATAAAGTGTGCCATTTTCGATAATCTATCCACGACAACAAATATGCTACCCCTCCCCTTCTTTGTTCGAGGTAAACCTAAAACAAAGTCCATAGATATATCCTCCCAAGGAACACTAGGTACAGGCAAAGGCATATATAAACCATAAGGATTGAGTCGTGACTTAGCTTTTTGACATGTAGTGCAGCGAGCAATAAAACGCTCAACATCCCGTCTCATCTTTGGCCAAAAGAAATGTGTAGCAAGTACGTCCTCCGTCTTCTTCACGCCAAAGTGTCCCATTAATCCTCCTCCATGCGCCTCCTGCAACAACAAAAGACGAACGGAGCTAGCTGGAATGCATAGCTTGTTAGCACGAAACACAAATCCATCGTTAACAACAAACTTGTTCCACATTCTTCCTTCTTTACAATTCTGCATTACATCTTTAAAATCAGCATCATGCACATATTGATCTTTGATGGTCTCCAAACCAAATATTTTGAAGTCAAGTTGTGAAAGCATAGTATAGCGACGAGACAATGCATCAGCAATATCATTTTCTTTTCCCTTCTTGTGTTTAATGACATAAGGGAAAGTCTCAATGAATTCAACCCATTTAGCATGTCTACGATTCAGTTTAGCTTGACTTTTAATATGTTTCAAAGATTCATGATCAGAATGTATAACAAATTCTTTGGGCCATAAATAATGTTGCCATGTTTCTAAAGTCCGAACAAGAGCATATAATTCTTTATCATAAGTAGAATAATTCAGACTAGGCCCACTCAATTTTTCAGAAAAGTATGCAACAGGTTTGCCATCTTGTAATAACACACCTCCTAATCCAATTCCACTAGCATCACATTCAATCTCAAAAGTCTTATTAAAATCAGGAAGTTGGAGTAAAGGAGCATGTGTCAACTTATCTTTCAATACCGTGAAGGCTTCTTCCTGTGCGGTACCCCAAACAAAAGGCACATCCTTCTTTGTAAGCTCGTTGAGAGGTGCAGCAATGGTGCTGAAATCTCTCACAAAACGCCTATAGAATCCAGCGAGGCCAAGAAAACTCCTCACTTGTGTGACCGTTTTGGGCTGCGGCCAACTCTCAATAGCTTCAATCTTGGCTTTGTCAACTTCAATTCCCTGTGGAGTAACAACATAGCCAAGAAAAGATACTCGGTCGGTGCAAAAGGTGCACTTCCCAAGGTTACCAAACAAACGTGCATCACGTAGAGCAATAAAAACAGCACGTAAATGTTCCAAATGTTCTTCCAAAGATCTGCTATAAATCAGTATATCATCAAAATAGCTAACCACAAATCGTCCAATGAAAGCACGTAAAACTTCGTTCATTAGTCTCATGAAAGTACTAGGCGCATTAGTTAACCCAAAAGGCATGACTAACCACTCATATAATCCAAACTTAGTTTTAAATGCTGTTTTCCATTCATCTCCCAATTTCATACGAATTTGATGGTATCCACTACGCAAATCAACTTTGGAGAATATTGTAGAGCCACTCAATTCATCAAGCATATCATCTAGCCTAGGAATAGGATGACGATAACGAATAGTAATATTATTAATGCCTCTACAATCAACACACATACGTGATGTACCATCCTTTTTCGGCACTAGAATAATAGGAACAGCACAAGGACTAAGGGATTCGCGTATATAACCTTTGTCGAGAAGCTCTTGTACTTGACACATAATCTCCTTCGTCTCCTCTGGATTGGTACGGTATGGTGCACGGTTTGGCAGTGAAGCACCGGGAATTAAGTCAATTTGATGCTCAATCCCTCGAATAGGCGGTAATCCCGGTGGCACGTCTTGTGGAAAGACGTCAGCGAACTCCTGCAATGTGACAGCAGGAGGCAAAGAGGAAGGCACGTCCTCGAATGAAAATAATGCCTCTTTGCACACAAAAGCATAGCAAACAGATTTGCTGAAATCTAGCTCATCAATATCAGATTTGGTGGCAAATAAACATGCACTTTTCAATTTAATTTCAGAAGAAACACTAAATGATTTATTATTAGGCTTCATTTGTTGCTCAAATTCTTTTGCCACAATCTGATTTTCACTCTTATTCGTCTCCTGTTTTGCTTTATTAGCTCTATTAATATCATCTTTCAAAATGGAATCAGGAGTCATAGGAAGCAAAGTAATATTTTTATCCTTATGAACAAGAGTATAGTGATTGTTTCTACCATGGTGTACAGAATTTTTATCAAATTGCCATGGTCTACCAAGTAATAAGGAACATGCTTGCATAGGTACCACATCACAATCAACATAATCAGCATATGTAGAGATACTAAAATGCACACGAACAGTACGTGTTACCTTAACCTTGCCGCTGTTGTTGAACCATTGGATGTAGTAAGGATGTGGATGTGGTCTTGTGGTGAGAGAAAGCTTCTCCACCATCTCCATGCTAGCCAAGTTGTTGCAGCTCCCTCCGTCTATTATGACGCGCACAGAACGTTCCTTCACAACTCCCTTGGTATGGAACAAATTGTGCCTCTGATTTTGCTCAGCTTGTGTGACCTACACACTCAAAACACGTTGAGCAACTAAACATTCATACCTGTCAGCGTCTTCAGGAGCCATGTATTGCGTCTCATGATCAAAATCATCTCCACCATGTTCTTCACGTGTAATAAGAGCCAAATTCTCCTCATCATAGTCACTAGCGGACTCATATCCACCATCCGCGGTAGCAATCATCACACGGGGAGATTTGCATTCTCTCGCATAATGACCTCCTCCCTTACAACGACGACAAATAATATCACTTGTGTGCCCTGTTGATGCCATGGAAGAAGAAGAACGCTGTGCAGGCCCCGCAGGTGCGCTCTTGGCAGATAATGGTGGTTGTGCCTGTTTTCTTGTATCACGGCTGGAGGTGGCACCGGATGGAGGTGCTGGTGCAGTTGAAGTAGAAGATGCACGTGGTGTCCATGATGAAGGTCGGCCTGCAGAAAAGTTAGTTCGCCCCAATGCTTGTCGATCCTGCACTTCACGTTCAACTTTACAAGCAAGATGGAATAAACGAGTGATATTAGTATACTCCTTATAGTCTAGAATGGTCTGAATCTCTCTATTTAATCCACCCAGAAAACGTGCAAGCATAGCTTCATTCTCCTCAACAATACCACATCTAATCATGCCAGTT
>NC_041385.1:358445839-358464017 GCF_002162155.2 Triticum dicoccoides
CTCTTTTTTTTTGCGCTGCTTTTTTTTTGCGAAAAATCACTATAATGGCGAGTGTCTCAAAACTCTTCCTAGCTCAAACTGACAGGATGGGCACGAAATTTTTTCGACCAATTTTTTTTTTTCGGCTGCCCGGACCCAAAAACTGGAAACGGGTCAAAAAAAACTTCCTATAATGGCACCTGTCTCAAAACACTCAGAAACACCTAAAAATAGGATAGCCAGAATTTTTTTCGAAAAATGCATTTTCGAAAAATTTTGGGCCTAAACGGAGCGTGGCTACCCGACAAGGAAACACGAATCGGAATCTAGATGGATCCCGAAAACAAACCTAATAAGCAAGGAACTCGGATTGGTGGTGGATATATGGTGGTGGTATATGACAGCGGTGGTGGTAGCGGTGGTAGTATATGGATATGGATCGGTGGTGGTATATGGGCACGGATTGGTGGTGGTATATGGATACGGATTCGGAGCGGTGGTGGTAGATGGCAGGGGCGATGATAATGGTGCGGCGGCGGCGTGACAACTTATGACCAGAACTCGAAACTCTAAAAGACTAGACTCTAAGACCAGCAACTAGACACGACGATGCAACCGCAAATTCAACAAAGCAAAACCCTAGAAAGATTATGCAAGGCTCAAATTGGTTCGGATATGATGAACTAACCCTAATTTTTTTTGTGGCTTTTTCGTGGACTATAGGTATGAAGAACAGACTCGATCTAAACTACGAAAAACTGTAAAATCTCACCGAGCAACCTGGAAATCTGATACCACTTGATAGAAGCAAAGGTGTCCCGTCTTTCGATGAGATGGTGGATTTCGCTTTGGTGGAAGTCGACTTTGACGATCCGACTACGAACGTGCGAGGACGTCGCGCCTTAGCAATCGCTAAGCCAACTCCGAGAGGTTATTGACCACGCCGGAGCACGATCAACCTGACCACGAGGGTCTGTTTCCTGCGAGCAAACGAAGAACAAGCAAGAAACTAAGATTGCAATCTGGATATTGCGAATATAAGATGAAAGCTTTATTGATCAAGGTGGGGTTCTGTGACGCCTTTGTCTGGTCGTTGAACACAAACGAAGTACGCGAAGTTGCAGCTATGGCGAACTTTTAATCTAAACAAAACCCAAAGTCTAAACGATGCCCTAAGGGCTGTATATATGGAGGAAGAGGGGGGAATTTCGTGGCCCTTGGTGGAGGAGTCCGAAATCAACCCTATCTCTTGTTTCCCCACACATACGGACTCTAAAAATAGCCTATACTTATGTATTTCGAAATTACATGGGCCTGGCCCAATAATAAGGTGACGCAGCACCTAAAATAGCCTCGGGACGAAATTTATGAAGTGGCATCTTGTATATTTCGTCCAAGGCTTCATGCACCCATTATGGTGGCTTCAAAGTCCTGAAATCATCACTTGTAACTCCGTTCTTGTTCCCCTTGCGCATGCCATCATCTCCATGCTTGTTCTTGCTCCAATGTTCATCCTTCTCCAAGCTAGGCCCTTCATTTGTAAGGAAAACAAATATATCCAATTTAGGCAGCATCATATTCTCTTGAACATTAGAATCATTACCAAGAAACGAAAGTACCTGGTAATTTAGTTGGCGTGCACGAGCTCTAGTAATTGGTCCAGTATGTATAGCAGCAGGGGCTGTGGGTGTAACAATTGTATTGATGTCCTCATCACAGAATGTATAACAAATTCTTTGGGCCATAAATAATGTTGCCATGTTTCTAAAGTCCAAACAAGAGCATATAATGCTTTATCATAAGTAGAATAATTCAGACTAGGCCCACTCAATTTTTCAGAAAAGTATGCAACAGGTTTGCCATCTTGTAATAACACACCGCCTAATCCAATTCCACTAGCATCACATTCAAGCTCAAAAGTCTTATTAAAATCAGGAAGTTGGAGTAAAGGAGCATGTGTCAACTTATCTTTCAATACGGAGAAGGCTTCTTCCTGTGCGGTACCCCAAAGAAAAGGCACATCTTTCTTTGTAAGCTCATTGAGAGGTGCAGCAATGGTGCTGAAATCTCTCACAAAACGCCTATAGAATCCAGCGAGGCCAAGAAAACTCCTCACTTGTGTGACCGTTTTGGGCTGCGGCCAACTCTCAATAGCTTCAATCTTGGCTTTATCAACTTCAATTCCCTGTGGAGTAACAACATAGCCAAGAAAAGATACTCGGTCGGTGCAAAAGGTGCACTTCCCAAGGTTACCAAACAAGCGTTGATAGAGGCAAAGGTGTCCCGTCTTTCGATGAGATGGTGGATTTCGCTTTGGTGGAAGTCGACTTTGACGATCCGACTACGAACGTGCGACGACGTCGCGCCTGAGCAATCGCTAAACCAACTCCGAGAGGTTATTGACCACGCCGGAGCACGATCAACCTGACCACGAGGGTCTGTTTCCTGCGAGCAAACGAAGAACAAGCAAGAAACTAAGATTGCAATCTGGATATTGCGAATATAAGATGAAAGCTTTATTGATCAAGGTGGGGTTCTGTGACGCCTTTGTCTGGTCGTTGAACACAAACGAAGTACGCGAAGTTGCAGCTATGGCGAACTTTTAATCTAAACAAAACCCAAAGTCTAAACGATGCCCTAAGGGCTGTATATATGGAGGAAGAGGGGGGAATTTCGTGGCCCTTGGTGGAGGAGTCCGAAATCAACCCTATCTCTTGTTTCCCCACACATACGGACTCTAAAAATAGCCTATACTTATGTATTTCGAAATTACATGGGCCTGGCCCAATATAAGGTGACGCAGCACCTAAAATAGCCTCGGGACGAAATTTATGAAGTGGCATCTTGTATATTTCGTCCAAGGCTTCATGCACCCATTATGGTGGCTTCAAAGTCCTGAAATCATCACTTGTAACTCCGTTCTTGTTCCCCTTGCGCATGCCATCATCTCCATGCTTGTTCTTGCTCCAATGTTCATCCTTCTCCAAGCTAGGCCCTTCATTTGTAAGCAAAACAAATGTATCCAATTTAGGCAGCATCATATTCTCATGAACATTAGAATCATTACCAAGAAACGAAAGTACCTGGTAATTTAGTTGGCGTGCACGAGCTCTAGTAATTGGTCCAGTATGTATAGCAGCAGGGGCTGTGGGTGTAACAATTGTATTGATGTCCTCATCATCCTCCCCTTCTTGAAATGAAGTCGTCCTCGACGGAAGTTCATCTTCCTCACCCAAATAAGGCTTCAAATCTGCAATGTTAAAAGTGGGACTAACCCCAAAATCTGCAGGCAGCTCAAGTTTATATGCATTATCATTTATTTTCTCTAACACCTTAAAGGGACCATCAGCACGTGGCATTAGCTTTGATTTGCGCAAATCAGGAAATCTATCCTTACGCAAATGTAACCAAACAAGATCTGCAGGTGCAAACACAACATGTTTTCTGCCCTTATCTCCAGCAAGTTTATATTTAGCATTCATGCGCTCAATGTTTTCCTTAGTTAACTCATGCATTTTTAAAATCAATTCAGCACGTTGTTTAGCATCAAAATTAACCTTCTCCGACGATGGAAGAGGGAACAAATCAATAGGTGCACGAGGTAGGAAACCATACACAACTTCAAAAGGGCACATCTTAGTAGTAGAATGCAATGAACGATTATAAGCAAATTCAATATGAGGCAAGCATTCCTCCCACATTTTCTTATTATTCTTCAAAACAGCCCTAAGCATAGTAGACAACGTTCTATTGACTACTTCAGTTTGTCCATCAGTTTGGGGGTGACAAGTAGTACAAAAAAGCAGTTTAGTCCCCAACTTAGCCCATAAACATCTCCAAAAGTGGCTAAGAAATTTAGTATCACGATCTGAAACAATAGTATTTGGCACACCATGCAAGCGAATAATTTCACGAAAGAACAAATCAGCAACATTAACAGCATCATCGCTTTTATGACATGGTATAAAGTGTGCCATTTTCGAGAATCTATCCACGACAACAAATATGCTACCTCCCCTTCTTTGTTCGAGGTAAACCTAAAACAAAGTCCATAGATATATCCTCCCAAGGAACACTAGGTACAGGCAAAGGCATATATAAACCATGAGGATTGAGTCGTGACTTAGCTTTTTGACATGTAGTGCATCGAGCAATAAAACGCTCAACATCCCGTCTCATCTTTGGCCAAAAGAAATGTGTAGCAAGTACGTCCTCCGTCTTCTTCACGCCAAAGTGTCCCATTAATCCTCCTCCATGCGCCTCCTGCAACAACAAAAGACGAACGGAGCTAGCTGGAATGCATAGCTTGTTAGCACGAAACACAAATCCATCGTTAACGACAAACTTGTTCCACATTCTTCCTTCTTTACAATTCTGCATTACATCTTTAAAATCAGCATCATGCACATATTGATCTTTGATGGTCTCCAAACCAAATATTTTGAAGTCAAGTTGTGAAAGCATAGTATAGCGACGAGACAATGCATCAGCAATAACATTTTCTTTTCCCTTCTTGTGTTTAATGACATAAGGGAAAGTCTCAATGAATTCAACCCATTTAGCATGTCTACGATTCAGTTTAGCTTGACTTTTAATATGTTTCAAAGATTCATGATCAGAATGTATAACAAACTCTTTGGACCATAAATAATGTTGCCATGTTTCTAAAGTCCTAACAAGAGCATATAATTCTTTATCATAAGTAGAATAATTCAGACTAGGCCCACTCAATTTTTCAGAAAAGTATGCAACAGGTTTGCCATCTTGTAATAACACACCTCCTAATCCAATTTCACTAGCATCACATTCAAGCTCAAAAGTCTTATTAAAATCAGGAAGTTGGAATAAAGGAGCATGTGTCAACTTATCTTTCAATACCGTGAAGGCTTCTTCCTGTGCGGTACCCCAAACAAAAGGCACATCCTTCTTTGTAAGCTCGTTGAGAGGTGCAGCAATGGTGCTGAAATCTCTCACAAAACGCCTATAGAATCCAGCGAGGCCAAGAAAACTCCTCACTTGTGTGACCGTTTTGGGCTGCGGCCAACTCTCAATAGCTTCAATCTTGGCTTTGTCAACTTCAATTCCCTGTGGAGTAACAACATAGCCAAGAAAAGATACTCGGTCGGTGCAAAAGGTGCACTTCCCAAGGTTACCAAACAAACGTGCATCACGTAGAGCAATAAAAACAGCACGTAAATGTTCCAAATGTTCTTCCAAAGATCTGCTATAAATCAGTATCTCATCAAAATAGACTACCACAAATCGTCCAATGAAAGCACGTAAAACTTCGTTCATTAGTCTCATGAAAGTACTAGGCGCATTAGTTAACCCAAAAGGCATGACTAACCACTCATATAATCCAAACTTAGTTTTAAATGCTGTTTTCCATTCATCTCCCAATTTCATACGAATTTGATGGTATCCACTACGCAAATCAACTTTGGAGAATATTGTAGAGCCACTCAATTCATCAAGCATATCATCTAGCCTAGGAATAGGATGACGATAACGAATAGTAATATTATTAATGCCTCTACAATCAACACACATACGTGATGTACCATCCTTTTTCGGCACTAGAATAATAGGAACAGCACAAGGACTAAGGGATTCGCGTATATAACCTTTGTCGAGAAGCTCTTGTACTTGACGCATAATCTCCTTCGTCTCCTCTGGATTGGTACGGTATGGTGCACGGTTTGGCAGTGAAGCACCGGGAATTAAGTCAATCTGATGCTCAATCCCTCGAATAGGCGGTAATCCCGGTGGCACGTCTTGTGGAAAAACGTCAGCGAACTCCTGCAAAATGTTAGTGACAGCAGGAGGCAAACTTTTAACTAAACAAATCCCAAAGTCTAAACGATGCCCTAAGGGCTGTATATATGGAGGAAGAGGGGGGAATTTCGTGGCCCTTGGTGGAGGGGTCCGAAATCAACCCTATATCTTGTTTCCCCACACATACGGACTCTAAAAATAGCCTATACTTATGTATTTCGAAATTACATGGGCCTGGCCCAATAATAAGGTGACGCAGCACCTAAAATAGCCTCGGGACGAAATTTATGAAGTGGCATCTTGTATATTTCGTCCAAGGCTTCATGCACCCATTATGGTGGCTTCAAAGTCCTGAAATCATCACTTGTAACTCCGTTCTTGTTCCCCTTGCGCATGCCATCATCTCCATGCTTGTTCTTGCTCCAATGTTCATCCTTCTCCAAGCTAGGCCCTTCATTTGTAAGCAAAACAAATGTATCCAATTTACGCAGCATCATATTCTCATGAACATTAGAATCATTACCAAGAAACGAAAGTACCTGGTAATTTAGTTGGCGTGCACGAGCTCTAGTAATTGGTCCAGTATGTATAGCAGCAGGGGCTGTGGGTGTAACAATTGTATTGATGTCCTCATCATCCTCCCCTTCTTGAAATGAAGTCGTCATCGACGGAAGTTCATCTTCCTCACCCAAATAAGGCTTCAAATCTGCAATGTTAAAAGTGGGACTAACCCCAAAATCTGCAGGCAGCTCAAGTTTATATGCATTATCATTTATTTTCTCTAACACCTTAAAGGGACCATCAGCACGTGGCATTAGCTTTGATTTGCGCAAATCAGGAAATCTATCCTTACGCAAATGTAACCAAACAAGATCTCCAGGTGCAAACACAACATGTTTTCTACCGTTATCTCCAGCAAGTTTATATTTAGCATTCATACGCTCAATGTTTTCCTTAGTTAACTCATGCATTTTTAAAATCAATTCAGCACGTTGTTTAGCATCAAAATTAACCTTCTCCGAAGATGGAAGAAGCAACAAATCAATAGGTGCACGAGGTAGGAAACCATACACAACTTCAAAAGGGCACATCTTAGTAGTAGAATGCAATGAACGATTATAAGCAAATTCAATATGAGGCAAGCATTCCTCCCACATTTTCTTATTATTCTTCAAAACAGCCCTAAGCATAGTAGACAACGTTCTATTGACTACTTCAGTTTGTCCATCAGTTTGGGGGTGACAAGTAGTACTAAAAAGCAGTTTAGTCCCCAACTTAGCCCATAAACATCTCCAAAAGTGGCTAAGAAATTTAGTATCACGATCTAAAACAATAGTATTTGGCACACCATGCAAGCGAATAATTTCACGAAAGAACAAATCAGCAACATTAACAGCATCATCGCTTTTATGACATGGTATAAAGTGTGCCATTTTCGAGAATCTATCCATGACAACAAATATGCTATCCCTCCCCTTCTTTGTTCGAGGTAAACCTAAAACAAAGTCCATAGATATATCCTCCCAAGGAACACTAGGTACAGGCAAAGGCATATATAAACCATGAGGATTGAGTCGTGACTTAGCTTTTTGACATGTAGTGCATCGAGCAATAAAACGCTCAACATCCCGTCTCATCTTTGGCCAAAAGAAATGTGTAGCAAGTACGTCCTCCGTCTTCTTCACGCCAAAATGTCCCATTAATCCTCCTCCATGCGCTTCCTGCAACAACAAAAGACGAACGGAGCTAGCTGGAATGCATAGCTTGTTAGCACGAAACACAAATCCATCGTTAACGACAAACTTGTTCCACATTCTTCCTTCTTGACAATTCTGCATTACATCTTTAAAATCAGCATCATGCACATATTGATCTTTGATGGTCTCCAAACCAAATATTTTGAAGTAAAGTTGTGAAAGCATAGTATAGCGACGAGACAATGCATCAGCAATAACATTTTCTTTTCCCTTCTTGTGTTTAATGACATAAGGGAAAGTCTCAATGAATTCAACCCATTTAGCATGTCTACGATTCAGTTTAGCTTGACTTTTAATATGTTTCAAAGATTCATGATCATAATGTATAACAAATTCTTTGGGCCATAAATAATGTTGCCATGTTCCTAAAGTCCGAACAAGAGCATATAATTCTTTATCATAAGTAGAATAATTCAGACTAGGCCCACTCAATTTTTCAGAAAAGTATGCAACAGGTTTGCCATCTTGTAATAACACACCTCCTAATCCAATTCCACTAGCATCACATTCAAGCTCAAAAGTCTTATTAAAATCAGGAAGTTGGAGTAAAGGAGCATGTGTCAACTTATCTTTCAATACCGTGAAGGCTTCTTCCTGTGCGGTACCCCAAACAAAAGGCACATCCTTCTTTGTAAGCTCGTTGAGAGGTGCAGCAATGGTGCTGAAATCTCTCACAAAACGCCTATAGAATCCAGCGAGGCCAAGAAAACTCCTCACTTGTGTGACCGTTTTGGGCTGCGGCCAACTCTCAATAGCTTCAATCTTGGCTTTGTCAACTTCAATTCCCTGTGGAGTAACAACATAGCCAAGAAAAGATACTCGGTCGGAGCAAAAGGTGCACTTCCCAAGGTTACCAAACAAACGTGCATCACGTAGAGCAATAAAAACAGCACGTAAATGTTCCAAATGTTCTTCCAAAGATCTGCTATAAATCAGTATGTCATCAAAGTAAACTACCACAAATCGTCCAATGAAAGCACGTAAAACTTCGTTCATTAATCTCATGAAAGTACTAGGTGCATTAGTTAACCCAAAAGGCATGACTAACCACTCATATAATCCAAACTTAGTTTTAAATGCTGTTTTCCATTCATCTCCCAATTTCATACGAATTTGATGGTAGCCACTATGCAAATCAACTTTGGAGAATATTGTAGAGCCACTCACTTCATCAAGCATATCATCTAGCCTAGGAATAGGATGACGATAACGAATAGTAATATTATTAATGCCTCTACAATCAACACACATACGTGATGTACCATCCTTTTTCGGCACTAGAATAATAGGAACAGCACAAGGACTAAGGGATTCGCGTATATAACCTTTGTCGAGAAGCTCTTGTACTTGGCGCATAATCTCCTTCGTCTCCTCTGGATTGGTACGGTATGGTGCACGGTTTGGCAGTGAAGCACCGGGAATTAAGTCAATCTGATGCTCAATCCCTCGAATAGGCGGTAATCCCGGTGGCACGTCTTGTGGAAAGACGTCAGCGAACTCCTGCAAAATGTTAGTGACAGCAGGAGGCAAAGAGGAAGGCACGTCCTCGAATGAAAATAATGCCTCTTTGCACACAAAACCATAGCAAACAGATTTGCTGAAATCTAGCTCATCAATATCAGATTTGGTGGCAAATAAACATGCACTTTTCAATTTAATTTCAGAAGCAACACTAGATGGTTTATTATTAGGCTTCATTTGTTGCTCAAATTCTTTTGCCACAATCTGATTTTCACTCTTATTCGTCTCCTGTTTTGCTTTATTAGCTCTATTAATATCATCTTTCAAAATGGAATCAGGAGTCATAGGAAGCAAAGTAATATTTTTATCCTTATGAACAAGAGTATAGTGATTGTTTCTACCATGGTGTACAGAATTTTTATCAAATTGCCATGGTCTACCAAGTAATAAGGAACATGCTTGCATAGGTACCACATCACAATCAACATAATCAGCTGATAGAGGCGAGGGTGTCCCGATCTTTCGATGAGATGATAACTATCGATTTGGTGGAGACGACTTTGACGATCCGACTACAAATGTGCACGACGTTGCGCCTTAGCAATCGCTAAACCAATCTCCTGAGGTTACTGACGATGCCGGAAGCACGGTCAGCCTGACCACGAAGGTCTATTCCTGCAAGCAATCGAAGAACGAGCAAGAATATGATAAAGCAATCTGAATATTGCAAATATATATGAGGTATTGATAATGGTGGGGATCCGTAAGCGGTCTTGGTCTGGTCGTTGGACACAAACGAAGTACACGAAGTTGCAATGGCTAACTTTTAACTAAACAAATCCCAAGGAAAAGCTACTAGATGGATCTACTTATATAGGAGCAAGGGGTGGCGGCCAAGGAGGTGGGAGGACGTCCCAAGGCAGCCTAAAACTAAATCTAGGTCATACAAGGCCAATGGGCCCAAGTGGAGGTGATGTAACACCTTTGGACTTGTAGTTTGACTCGGATTCTGCTGCAGCATCAGATTGTTTCGTCCACAACTCAACGCTCCGGACGAATTTGAAGGTGATTCCACTTGGGTTGGAAAGTGCACGAAATCTAGTTTCCAACAAAAAAAGAATCACCCAATTCGGAGTCCGTATGAAAAACTTGTGTGCGTTTTGAGTCAGGTATGTCTGTGCAGTCCGAATCTGAATCCAGAACGTGAGAGACTTGGACTCTATCTTCTCTTGGGCCAAAAGTGACGTGAGAGAACTTTTTGGACAGCAAATAAACATCTCTTTCTTCCTTATCTTCATATGTGGATTGTACAAATGTCCCATACACCTGCAATTAGACAAAACACAAAAGTGTGTGAAGTATTTTTGTTCTGGATAACATAAATAGATTATTGAATAGTTTGCACTAGAAATCACCTGACAAATATGCATATATGCAATATTTTTGGTCATAACCAAGGTAGTCATGTCCTCATCAAAAAGGGCACATCTTAGTAGTAGAATGCAATGAACGATTATAAGCAAATTCAATATGAGGCAAGCATTCCTCCCACATTTTCTTATTATTCTTCAAAACAGCCCTAAGCATAGTAGACAACGTTCTATTGACTACTTCAGTTTGTCCATCAGTTTGGGGGTGACAAGTAGTACTAAAAAGCAGTTTAGTCCCCAACTTAGCCCATAAACATCTCCAAAAGTGGCTAAGAAATTTAGTATCACGATCTGAAACAATAGTATTTGGCACACCATGCAAGCGAATAATTTCACGAAAGAACAAATCAGCAACATTAACAGCATCATCACTTTTATGACATGGTATAAAGTGTGCCATTTTCGAGAATCTATCCACGACAACAAATATGCTATCCCTCCCCTTCTTTGTTCGAGGTAAACCTAAAACAAAGTCCATAGATATATCCTCCCAAGGAACACTAGGTACAGGCAACGGCATATATAAACCATGAGGATTGAGTCGTGACTTAGCTTTTTGACATGTAGTGCAGCGAGCAATAAAACGCTCAACATCCCGTCTCATCTTTGGCCAAAAGAAATGTGTAGCAAGTACGTCCTCCGTCTTCTTCACGCCAAAGTGTCCCATTAATCCTCCTCCATGTGCCTCCTGCAACAACAAAAGACGAACGGAGCTAGCTGGAATGCATAGCTTGTTAGCACGAAACACAAATCCATCGTTAACGACAAACTTGTTCCACATTCTTCCTTCTTTACAATTCTGCATTACATCTTTAAAATCAGCATCATGCACATATTGATCTTTGATGGTCTCCAAACCAAATATTTTGAAGTCAAGTTGTGAAAGCATAGTATAGCGACGAGACAATGCATCAGCAATAACATTTTCTTTTCCCTTCTTGTGTTTAATGACATAAGGGAAAGTCTCAATGAATTCAACCCATTTAGCATGTCTACGATTCAGTTTAGCTTGACTTTTAATATGTTTCAAAGATTCATGATCAGAATGTATAACAAACTCTTTGGGCCATAAATAATGTTGCCATGTTTCTAAAGTCCTAATAAGAGCATATAATTCTTTATCATAAGTAGAATAATTCAGACTAGGCCCACTCAATTTTTCAGAAAAGTATGCAACAGGTTTGCCATCTTGTAATAACACACCTCCTAATCCAATTCCACTAGCATCACATTCAAGCTCAAAAGTCTTATTAAAATCAGGAAGTTGGAGTAAAGGAGCATGTGTCAACTTATCTTTCAATACCATGAAGGCTTCTTCCTGTGCGGTACCCCAAACAAAAGGCACATCCTTCTTTGTAAGCTCGTTGAGAGGTGCAGCAATGGTGCTGAAATCTCTCACAAAACGCCTATAGAATCCAGCGAGGCCAAGAAAACTCCTCACTTGTGTGACCGTTTTGGGCTGCGGCCAACTCTCAATAGCTTCAATCTTGGCTTTGTCAACTTCAATTCCCTGTGGAGTAACAACATAGCCAAGAAAAGATACTCGGTCGGTGCAAAAGGTGCACTTCCCAAGGTTACCAAACAAACGTGCATCACGTAGAGCAATAAAAACAGCACGTAAATGTTCCAAATGTTCTTCCAAAGATCTGCTATAAATCAGTATCTCATCAAAATAGACTACCACAAATCGTCCAATGAAAGCACGTAAAACTTCGTTCATTAGTCTCATGAAAGTACTAGGCGCATTAGTTAACCCAAAAGGCATGACTAACCACTCATATAATCCAAACTTAGTTTTAAATGCTGTTTTCCATTCATCTCCCAATTTCATACGAATTTGATGGTATCCACTACGCAAATCAACTTTGGAGAATATTGTAGAGCCACTCAATTCATCAAGCATATCATCTAGCCTAGGAATAGGATGACGATAACGAATAGTAATATTATTAATGCCTCTACAATCAACACACATACGTGATGTACCATCCTTTTTCGGCACTAGAATAATAGGAACAGCACAAGGACTAAGGGATTCGCGTATATAACCTTTGTCGAGAAGCTCTTGTACTTGACGCATAATCTCCTTCGTCTCCTCTGGATTGGTACGGTATGGTGCACGGTTTGGCAGTGAAGCACCGGGAGTTAAGTCAATCTGATGCTCAATCCCTCGAATAGGCGGTAATCCCGGTGGCACGTCTTGTGGAAAAACGTCAGCGAACTCCTGCAAAATGTTAGTGACAGCAGGAGGCAAAGAGGAAGGCACGTCCTCGAATGAAAATAATGCCTCTTTGCACACAAAAGCATAGCAAACAGATTTGCTGAAATCTAGCTCATCAATATCAGATTTGGTGGCAAATAAACATGCACTTTTCAATTTAATTTCAGAAGCAACACTAGATGGTTTATTATTAGGCTTCATTTGTTGCTCAAATTCTTTTGCCACAATCTGATTTTCACTCTTATTCTTCTCCTGTTTTGCTTTATTAGCTCTATTAATATCATCTTCCAAAATGGAATCAGGAGTCATAGGAAGCAAAGTAATATTTTTATCCTTATGAACAAGAGTATAGTGATTGTTTCTACCATGGTGTACAGAGTTTTTATCAAATTGCCATGGTCTACCAAGTAATAAGGAACATGCTTGCATAGGTACCCCATCACAATCAACATAATCAGCATATGTAGAGATACTAAAATGCACACGAACAGTACATGTTACCTTAACCTTGCCGCTGTTGTTGAACCATTGGATGTAGTAAGGATGTGGATGTGGTCTTGTGGTGAGAGAAAGCTTCTCCACCATCTCCATGCTAGCCAAGTTGTTGCAGCTCCCTCCGTCTATTATGACGCGCACAGAACGTTCCTTCACAACTCCCTTGGTATGGAACAAATTGTGCCTCTGATTTTGCTCAGCTTGTGTGACCTGCACACTCAAAACACGTTGAGCAACTAAACATTCATACCTGTCAGCGTCTTCAGGAGCCATGTATTGCGTCTCATGATCAGAATCATCTCCACCATGTTCTTCACGTGTAATAAGATCCAAAGTCTCCTCATCATAGTCACTAGCGGACTCATATCCACCATCTGCAGTAGCAATCATCACACGCGGAGATTTGCATTCTCTCGCATAATGACCTCCTCCCTTACAACGACGACAAATAATATCACTTGTGTGCCCTGTTGATGCCATGGAAGAAGAAGAACTCTGTGCAGGCCCAGCAGGTGCGCTCTTGGCAGATAATGGTGGTTGTGCCTGTTTTCTTGTATCACGACTGGAGGAGGCACCTGATTGAGGTGCTGGTGCAGTTGAAGTAGAAGATGCACGCTGTGTCCATGATGAAGGTCGGCCTGCAGAAAAGTTAGATCGCGCCAATGCTTGTCGATCCTGCACTTCACGTTCAGCTTTACAAGCAAGATGGAATAAGCGAGTGATATTAGTATACTCCTTATAGTCTAGAATGGTCTGAATCTCTCTATTTAATCCACCCAGAAAACGTGCAAGCATAGCTTCATTCTCCTCAACAATACCACATCTAATCATGCCAGTTTGTAATTCCTGATAATATTCTTCAACAGAATTTTTCCCTTGTCTTAAACGCTGCAATTTTTGAAGCAATTCACGTTGATAATATGGTGGAACCCAACGCGTACGCATAGCAGTTTTCAAAGCAGCCCAAGTAGTTGGAATAGGATATAATCTACAATGTTCAGACCACCATACACATGCAAAACTAGTGAAAGCACAAACAGCAGCAGCAACCCGTCTCTCCTCGGGATATTGTAAACATGTAAAACGTTGTTCAGTTTCTAACTCCCAAGTAAGATATATATCAGGAACATATCTACCCTCAAATGGTGGAATATTCAATTTCAGTTTAGGAATATGCACATCATCTCGTACCTGAGGTGGTGGTGCAGGCCTACCATTACGAATATATACCTGAGGTCGACCTGCTGGTGGTGGTGCTGGTGGGTGCACGTAGTTCTGATTTTGATCAACCTCATCCTCATAATCTCCCACATAATCATCCTCCTCCGCATCAGCAGCAGGAGCCACAGAAGTATCAACAGCAGCACCAACAGTTTGGCCAAACGCAAGAGGAACACGGCTCGCTCGGCGGAGATCTGTTTCGCGACGTGGAGGTAGTCGTTGTTGTTGTTGTTGGAGAGGTGCGTTAGGTGCAGCGGGTGGTGGTGGTGGAAGACGCGCGAGCAATTCATTAAACTTGTTATCGAGCTTTGTTTCGAACGTCTTCTCCATGCCATCTATCTTCTCCATGGCCTCTTCAAATCTGTTTAGCACATCTTGCACCTGTCCACTCATCATTTGCTGAAATTTATCATGCAAATCCTTATTCGTCATGTTCTCCCAGTCAGTCTCGTCGGCTTGTGATCCTGGCATGGTTAGCAGCAATACAAACACAAAAGAATATGATCCTACAGACTACTAACAAGAGGTGGTGGTGGGTGTCACAAATCCGTCAAGCAAATCTGATGAGGACATCAATACCATTGTTACACCCACAGGCCCTGCTGCTATACATACTGGACCAATTACTAGAGCTCGCGCACGCCAACTAAATTACCAGGTACTTTCGTTTCTTGGTAATGATTCTAATGTTCATGAGAATATGATGCTGCCTAAATTGGATACATTTGTTTTGCTTACAAATGAAGGGCCTAGCTTGGAGAAGGATGAACATTGGAGCAAGAACAAGCATGGAGATGATGGCATGCGCAAGGGGAACAAGAACGGAGTTACAAGTGATGATTTCAGGACTTTGAAGCCACCATAATGGGTGCATGAAGCCTTGGACGAAATATACAAGATGCCACTTCATAAATTTCGTCCCGAGGCTATTTTAGGTGCTGCGTCACCTTATTATTGTGCCAGGCCCATGTAATTTCGAAATACATAAGTATAGGCTATTTTTAGAGTCCGTATGTGTGGGGAAACAAGAGATAGGGTTGATTTCGGACCCCTCCACCAAGGGCCACGAAATTCCCCCCTCTTCCTCCATATATACAGCCCTTAGGGCATCGTTTAGACTTTGGGTTTTGTTTAGATTAAAAGTTCGCCATAGCTGCAACTTCGCGTACTTCGTTTGTGTTCAACGACCAGACAAAGGCGTCACAGAACCCCACCTTGATCAATAAAGCTTTCATCTTATATTCACAATATCCAGATTGCAATCTTAGTTTCTTGCTTGTTCTTCGTTTGCTCGCAGGAAACAGACCCTCGTGGTCAGGTTGATCGTGCTCCGGCGTGGTCAATAACCTCTCGGAGTTGGTTTAGCGATTGCTAAGGCGCGACGTCCTCACACGTTCGTAGTCGGATCGTCAAAGTCGACTTCCACCAAAGCGAAATCCACCATCTCATCGAAAGACGGGACACCTTTGCCTCTATCAGTGTCCATGATGAAGGTCGGCCTGCAGAAAAGTTAGTTCGCCCCAATGCTTGTCGATCCTGCACTTCACGTTCAGCTTTACAAGCAAGATGGAATAAACGAGTGATATTAGTATACTCCTTATAGTCTAGAATGGTCTGAATCTCTCTATTTAATCCACCCAGAAAACGTGCAAGCATAGCTTCATTCTCCTCAACAATACCACATCTAATCATGCCAGTTTGTAATTCCTGATAATATTCTTCTACAGAATTTTTTCCTTGTCTTAAACGCTGCAATTTTTGAAGCAATTCACGTTGATAATATGGTGGAACCCAACGCGTACGCATAGCAGTTTTCAAAGCAGCCCAAGTAGTTGGAATAGGATATAATCTACAATGTTCAGACCACCATACACATGCAAAACTAGTGAAAGCACAAACAGCAGCAGCAACTCGTCTGATAGAGGCAAAGGTGTCCCGTCTTTCGATGAGATGGTGGATTTCGCTTTGGTGGGAGTCGACTTTGACGATCCGACTACGAACGTGCGAGGACGTCGCGCCTTAGCAATCGCTAAACCAACTCCGAGAGGTTATTGACCACGCCGGAGCACGATCAACCTGACCACGAGGGTCTGTTTCCTGCGAGCAAACGAAGAACAAGCAAGAAACTAAGATTGCAATCTGGATATTGCGAATATAAGATGAAAGCTTTATTGATCAAGGTGGGGTTCTGTGACGCCTTTGTCTGGTCGTTGAACACAAACGAAGTACGCGAAGTTGCAGCTATGGCGAACTTTTAATCTAAACAAAACCCAAAGTCTAAACGATGCCCTAAGGGCTGTATATATGGAGGAAGAGGGGGGAATTTCGTGGCCCTTGGTGGAGGAGTCCGAAATCAACCCTATCTCTCGTTTCCCCACACATACGGACTCTAAAAATAGCCTATACTTATGTATTTCGAAATTACATGGGCCTGGCCCAATAATAAGGTGACGCAGCACCTAAAATAGCCTTGGGACGAAATTTATGAAGTGGCATCTTGTATATTTCGTCCAAGGCTTCATGCACCCATTATGGTGGCTTCAAAGTCCTGAAATCATCACTTGTAACTCCGTTCTTGTTCCCCTTGCGCATGCCATCATCTCCATGCTTGTTCTTGCTCCAATGTTCATCCTTCTCCAAGCTAGGCCCTTCATTTGTAAGCAAAACAAATGTATCCAATTTAGGCAGCATCATATTCTCATGAACATTACAATCATTACCAAGAAACGAAAGTACCTGGTAATTTAGTTGGCGTGCACGAGCTCTAGTAATTGGTCCAGTATGTATAGCAGCAGGGGCTGTGGGTGTAGCAATTGTATTGATGTCCTCATCAAGCGTGCATCACGTAGAGCAATAAAAACAGCACGTAAATGTTCCAAATGTTCTTCCAAAGATCTGCGATAAATCAATATGTCATCAAAGTAAACTACCACAAATCGTCCAATGAAAGCACGTAAAACTTCGTTCATTAATCTCATGAAAGTACTAGGTGCATTAGTTAACCCAAAAGGCATGACTAACCACTCATATAATCCAAACTTAGTTTTAAATGCTGTTTTCCATTCATCTCCCAATTTCATACGAATTTGATGGTATCCACTACGCAAATCAACTTTGGAGAATATTGTAGAGCCACTCAATTCATCAAGCATATCATCGAGCCTAGGAATAGGATGACGATAACGAATAGTAATATTATTAATGCCTCTACAATCAACACACATACGTGATGTACCATCCTTTTTCCGCACTAGAATAATAGGAACAGCACAAGGACTAAGGGATTCGTGTATATAACCTTTGTCGAGAAGGTCTTATACTTGACGCATAATCTCCTTCGTCTCCTCTGGATTGGTACAGTATGGTGCACGGTTTGGCAGTGAAGCACCGGGAATTAAGTCAATCTGATGCTCAATCCCGCGAATAGGCGGTAATCCCGGTGGCACGTCTTGTGGAAAAACGTCAGCGAACTCCTGCAAAATGTTAGTGACAGCAGGAGGCAAAGAGGAAGGCACGTCCTCGAATGAAAATAATGCCTCTTTGCACACAAAAGCATAGCAAACAGATTTGCTGAAATCTAGCTCATCAATATCAGATTTGGTGGCAAATAAACATGCACTTTTCAATTTAATTTCAGAAGCAACACTAGATGGTTTATTATTAGGCTTCATTTGTTGCTCAAATTCTTTTGCCACAATCTGATTTTCACTCTTATTCTTCTCCTGTTTTGCTTTATTAGCTCTATTAATATCATCTTCCAAAATGGAATCAGGAGTCATAGGAAGCAAAGTAATATTTTTATCCTTATGAACAAGAGTATAGTGATTGTTTCTACCATG
>NC_041385.1:358464872-358502936 GCF_002162155.2 Triticum dicoccoides
AATTCACGTTGATAATATGGTGGAACCCAACGCGTACGCATAGCAGTTTTCAAAGCAGCCCAAGTAGTTGGAATAGGATATAATCTACAATGTTCAGACCACCATACACATGCAAAACTAGTGAAAGCACAAACAGCAGCAGCAACCCGTCTCTCCTCGGGATATTGTAAACATGTAAAACGTTGTTCAGTTTCTAACTCCCAAGTAAGATATATATCAGGAACATATCTACCCTCAAATGGTGGAATATTCAATTTCAGTTTAGGAATATGCACATCATCTCGTACCTGAGGTGGTGGTGCAGGCCTACCATTACGAATATATACCTGAGGTCGACCTGCTGGTGGTGGTGCTGGTGGGTGCACGTAGTTCTGATTTTGATCAACCTCATCCTCATAATCGCCCGCATACTCATCATCCTCCTAGGTACCAGCAGCAGCAGTAGTAGGAGCCAAAGAAGCATCAATAACAGGAACAGCAGCACCAACTCCGAGAGGTTATTGACCACGCCGGAGCACGATCAACCTGACCACGAGGGTCTGTTTCCTGCGAGCAAACGAAGAACAAGCAAGAAACTGAGATTGCAATCTGGATATTGCGAATATAAGATGAAAGCTTTATTGATCAAGGTGGGGTTCTGTGACGCCTTTGTCTGGTCGTTGAACACAAACGAAGTACGCGAAGTTGCAGCTATGGCGAACTTTTAATCTAAACAAAACCCGAAGTCTAAACGATGCCCTAAGGGCTGTATATATGGAGGAAGAGGGGGGGAATTTCGTGGCCCTTGGTGGAGGGGTCCGAAATCAACCCTATCTCTTGTTTCTCCACACATACGTACTCTAAAACTAGCCTATACTTATGTATTTCGAAATTACATGGGCCTGGCCCAATAATAAGGTGACGCAGCACCTAAAATAGCCTCGGGACGAAATTTATGAAGTGGCATCTTGTATATTTCGTCCAAGGCTTCATGCACCCATTATGATGGCTTCAAAGTCCTGAAATCATCACTTGTAACTCTGTTCTTGTTCCCCTTGCGCATGCCATCATCTCCATGCTTGTTCTTGCTCCAATGTTCATCCTTCTCCAAGCTAGGCCCTTCATTTGTAAGCAAAACAAATGTATCCAATTTAGGCAGCATCATATTCTCATGAACATTAGAATCATTACCAAGAAACGAAAGTACCTGGTAATTTAGTTGGCGTGCACGAGCTCTAGTAATTGGTCCAGTATGTATAGCAGCAGGGGCTGTGGGTGTAACAATTGTATTGATGTCCTCATCAGTTCCCATGTCATTGCAGTGACGCTTGAGTCGTCCCAACTTCAACTTCAGCGGTTTAAACTGGCAATTTCCCTCCAATGTTATGACTACTGAATCGGCATTGATGCGGTCCAATGAGTGCAAAATCTCCGAAACCTGGCGCACCCAATGGGCTGTCGACTCGCCTTCTTCTTGGAGACAGGCGGCCAGATCCACAATTGACATGGTGATGTAGGGCGGAACCCTAGGGGCCGATCTTTCACGTTTGGAGTGGATCCTACGGGGAAACACGAAGAACGCGCGGAAAAGACAAAGGGGAAAACACGGGGAGGAACGAGAGAATCACTCAACCGACAAGTATCGATCACACAAGGGCTAGATCACCGAACACATGAGGTAGCACATGATTCAAAATCAACAAAGGAAAGATACAAAGGTAGCCGTTCTTCTCCAAGAGGAAGTCTTGAATCCACGAGGGGACCTTCCCGTAAAGGGGTCTTGAATCCAAGTGGATCTTCTCCGAAGAGGCCGCGGTCTCTCACGAGGAGGAGATCCAATGGATGAGCGAGGCTCTATCTCACAAATGAGCTAAATCAACGCTAACCCTAACTAGGAGGAGGTGGGAGAGTATATATAGTGCTAGCCCACGAAGGGGTATGTGAGAGGGGGATACATGGGCCCTTGGCCCGTTCTCTGCGCACAGGCAGGTGCCGGATGTCCGGGGCTTCGCGACGGGCCGGATGTGCGTGCTGGGAGGTCGGATGTTCGGGCTGGCCTGGGTGACCTACGGTTGCTCTCTGGACAGGCGGGGTCCGGATGTCCGGGCTGGGGGCCGGATGGCCGGCGGCTCGGGAAGAGCCAGATGTCCGGGCCTCTGGCCAGATGTCTGGCTGACGGGGTTCAGCTTCTGGACGCGTTCTGTGATGGGCGCCGGATGTCCGGGCTGTGGCCGGATGTCCGGGCTTGCGGGAAGGGCCGGATGTCTGGGCTGGGGCCGGATGTCCGGGGCCTGTAGCAGCTGGCTCTTCTTCCTTCTCCTCTTCCATGCTTGGCCTTTGTCCTTTGATTCTCCATGGTCATCTCAGTTGTACCTGAGTATAGGCAAGGTCCATGCATGAGGTAGTAGCCATGTCTCACACGTGGAAAGTGACGGTTCGAAGAGGAGTGAATTCACCTTGTGTCCAATGGCGCATAGTCGAGGTCTCATCTTATGTATCCTTGGGGCTTGGAGAGTAGTCGGAGTGTACATGGGGATGAACATGGGATGCTCCACATCATCTCCCCCCCAACTTGGGAAAGATCTGACCTCGGATCGTGATCCTCATCACCATGGAAACGGTTGTCGTGGATGGACTTGTAGTTGGAAGAAGTTGAAGGCATGTCACAATCCAAGTACTCCAAGGTGTCTCCGGAGTGGTATACATGCAAAAGGAGCAAACACAAGGTACACTTGGAAATACAATGGTTAGCGCACACAAAGGGTCCATCAAGTAAATATGAGTCCGTGCGGCAAGATAGTGCGTGGCAAGACACATGATGCTTATCAAGATGATCTAGAATGATATGCAAAGCATTCATGGGGTAATTAGCATGGTGCACAAAGTGATAAATTCTACCATTGTGCAAAATGATATCATAATGGGATGGTGCATCAAAAGCATGAACATGGCAATGGATGATCAATATGTATATGTTATCATGCAATTGATGGTGGACAATATGATCATGATGTATGAACATGCCATCAAGGAAGATCACAACAAATTTGCTAAGGAAGTGAACAAGCTCATATATCATCGATGACATGGTAATACAAGATGCAACAAGGCAATCATAATGTGAGTCAATCCATGCATAGGGTGCAAACTTGCGGTGAGTATGATTTGTCCAACGAGCATGACATGTGGGAGCACAATCAACAAATATGGAGGTGTTGGTATACCAATGCTCGATGTCGTGGCAAGAGTGGAAGACCGAAGGTGCATTCAATAAGTCCGAGCGCTCCTCAATGTTAAGGTCCATAGAGCCAATCTCCAATGTCACTCCTCCATTTGCGAGATGTATCATGTAGACAACAAGAAGGAAACAACAATGAAAGAGTGACCCATTCAATATGCAAACTTGAGGATGGCTCAAAGGGAAGGACTTCACCTTATGAATGTTCCCGAAGATGTTGGAGTTGCCAATCATGTATGCCTTCACATAACCAATATGTCTCATGACGGTAATGCCTTGTGAATCCTTCAAAATGAAAGAACATGACAAACACTCAGAAAAACAAATGAGGTTAGCGGAAGTGCAAAACCTATCATTCGTGTGGTAAAATACCCAACAAGTGTATGCATCATGCTCATCATAAGAAAGTACAAGGGAGAATTTAATAGTATGGAGGCATATGATGCGAGAACAACCAAATGCAATAGGCTCAAGTAAACAAGCATGCATCACAAGTATAGTGTCCAAGTCTCCAAGATCAATAAGCATAGCAAGTTGGCACTCAATACAAGGTGATATGAGAGATGCAACTAATGGAGACAAGAGACAATGATCATGACAAATCAAGTAAGAGGCATGAGCATATATGTCATCAACCCAAGAAAGCAAGTAATAGTGGAACATGGGTGATGCAACCAAGCAAGCAATCATAGTGATCAAGTCAAGCAAGCTAGTAGTGCGAAGATGCAACATACTAGGAGGAATCATGGCAAGCATGTCATTGGTGCAAATAGTGTGCAAGAATAATTCACATGACATAGCACAAGCATGAAAGCAAGATATGAGGAAAATAGCATGAATGTATTGGTGAGAAGCCATATGTAAATAGCAATGGGTCACAAGCATCAATAGCATGGGGCACATGATAAACATGGCAAAAGCAACAAGGATCTCCACCAAGCATGCAAATACACATAGGAATATCATAATGGTGCATCATGGGTAAATGCAAGCAAGGGTCACAATTGCATGGCAAAGTCATGTAAAGAGGCATAACATGCAAAGTGAACACGATAGTATGGGCATAAGGTGACAAGTGGTAAATAGCCCATATCCGTGTGAGAGCCAAGTAGAAGAGGTGCGCGTAGTCCTTGCGCAAAGGGAACGGTGGTAAGGATAGTCCACGGGATCCCAAGTTATCGTTGCTCTCAAGAGCTCGTTTCGTCGACTCTTGGGATTGAGAGGTTGACGAGTATACATGATTACCTACACAAAACAAAGACAAAGGAAAAATTGTGTGTGCATGGTAGATGTACACATCATCCATCATGATGCGCACGTGCTTGTGTTGGTTAGCACTAAATATACAATGCTCAAATAAATGAGTTGCATGATATAGAAACATGTCATCCATCATGAGAGGTTTGTTATTATGCATGTCATAATGGAGACGCAAAGGATGTAATGCATCATGAGTAATATCTAGAGCATTGTTATTCATGTAATGCATATGGTGCACGCAATTATGGAAATCATGCAAAGTATGGAATGCATCAAGATCTCCTAAAATTTATGAGGAAACTATGGGGGTCTCCTCATGAGCATGAGTAGCAACATCACATGGAGAATATTGACAACGTCCAAAACAAAGCATATTTGGTTCATTGTGATCATGGCATGGCATAATAGATGAATTGCGCAAATCATGTAAAGGAAGCATGGCAATATCATCACAAGAGAAGCAAAAGCCAATGACCATCATCTCGTCATCTATGCCATAAGTGCAAATGGGGTTGATTTTAATGGGGCATGCATAGTTACTATGTTGAGATTGTAATGATGCAATATGGGAGATCTCACTCATAGCATATGACAAGTTTAAAGGATTATCAAACATGACGTGACCAATAGAATTTTCACATGATATCCTATGGAGCAAAGCATCACAACTAGGCAACTCATCATGCTCATCATCATATTCATAATAAATAGGTAAGTCAAGGCATGAAGAAGTCTCACTAGCATGAAGCATGGGAATAGGTGGGTCAACATCATCGGAGCAATCGATGTCAAGAGAGTCCACTAGTGGGACAAGAGAAGCACCATCACCTATGTTACCTTTGGAGCGTCGCTCATGTGTTGTAGGTGAGGTGTCGAAGATCGTCTCGTTGTCATCTTCATCTTGATGGAACCATGTAGGGGGTGCATCATCGTCCACCATGGCCATCGGTTTGTTCATTGGAGGGATGGACTCGTCGAGGGTAGGTATGTCGTCATGTAGGAGACCTAGCACCAAAGAAGAAAACACACTAGGAGTAGAGGTTAAGTCGTTAGAAATCATAGTGGACTCACGTGCCCTCTCAACTACCTCACTCTCTAAGTGTTGTGGCTCACTCACTCCCTCAAAGATGCTCTGACTCATATGGTTGGTGGAGTCACTCAAATGGTGCTCAACCTCACATAGGATGTGTGGCATGCTCTCATGTGTGGGTCTAGTGGTGGTCACACTCATCCTCTCATAGGAAATGCTCTCAATGTCATGTATGGTGATGTCACTCATGTCACTCATGTGGTGGTTGCTCTCCTCACATGGCACTTGGGGTATTTCGACATATGTGGGTGTCGGAGAGATGTCGGTGCAAATGTCTCCATGCTCAACTCCTATCGCCATGGTCGAAGGGGATGGCCCTTGCTCGACCGTCTTGTCGCCGTCTTGTTGTTGGAGGCCTATATGATGTGGCACCTCATAGCTCGTCTCCATGACCGAAGGGAGTTTCCCATGCTCGTCCATCTTCCTTGAGGGGCTTCCGAAGATGGAAGTGTCGCCCTCATTTGTAGGTGGTCGCCTTGGACTTGAAGAAGTCGTTGTAGGCGTACTCACGAGAAGTAGGTGAAGATGTTGTATGTCCAAAGGCGAAGATGCCTTGATAGCACTTGCGAATATGCCGAAGTGGTTGTTGTAGTCGTAGCACCGTCTTGGTTGTGGTCGTCTCGCGGTCTTCTTTTGTGCTCATGAAGCGTCGACTTGGCGTGAAGTAGGGCTTGTTGGGACTTGTGCATTTGTGCTTGTGGAGCATCTTCATGATGATGATGTCATTGTCGTGCTTGAGCTCGTAGTAGATGTCGTTCGTCATCGTCGTGCACATGATGCTTGGAGGTGACTTGCCCTTCATGACGATGTTGATCACGAACGTGATGGTGGTCGCCATGTAGATGTGGACGAGGATGATTTGCACTTGCAACTTTTTCGCGCTCCGAAGACTTGTGGCTTGAATGTCGCCGCCTTGAAGATGACGAAGGGGAAGAAGACTTGATCAAGGCTCTAATCTCCTCCATCCTTGCATCTTGCTCCTCTTTATGTGCGGACAGCTTCTTGTCGATGTAGTCCCTTTTCTGTGCTTCCGAGTGAAAAATGTCGATGGAGATGTTCTCGATGCGCTCTCGCAATCTTGATTGTGCGCCTTGCATTTGTCATTGTAGATCGAAGATGGACGCGTTGTTGATGTAGTTGTTCATGCCGTCGTTGTTGTCGTAGATCGGAGATGAAATGCCTTGCCTATCCATCACAAGACTCGAGCAAATATGAGTGGGAGAAAGAGAAGAACTTATACCAATGTACCTTGACCGATGTTGACAATGAATCAAGTTCACTCAAATGCGGACAATGAAATAGCACTATTGGTACCAATCCTTGTCGGTTCTCACACCTACACAAGTAAAGCTTATGGAGGAGCTCGGTGAGGATAGTGGCACAAAAATTTAAGGCAAAATGTTAGCAAGAGTCAATAATGTTGAAAAAGATTAACAAATTCGCAAGTGAAACAAATGGACCAATAGCAATATGGATGGCACACGGAAACACACACACGGATAGATAAATGGGGCCGTGCAACCAAGGAATGAGCACAAAATGTGGAATCCACGAAAAACGCTCGTGTTGCACAACTCAAGAAAGACGCTAGCATGATTGCTCAATAGGCGGATACGACACTTGTGCACAACCTATAAGATGCAAAATGGATAAACTTTCTATCCCAACTATGCTATGTATGTATGGTTCCCGGTGTTTCTCTCAAGATTATCCAACATGATCGAATATGACAATCTTATATGCAATGTGGTATGATGCTATGGCACTTTCTTACAAGCTTCTTTGCTCTCTTTCTTTTGCTTAAAAGCTTTATTTGTTTTTTTGTATGGCCACTTTTGCACAATGCACAAACCAAGATAGCAATTGTGTATATGCAGGAACAAACTTGTGACACAAGATATGATAGCAATATATGCACCACGATGATATGGTATGTATGCTATGGGAAGTATGATCACTAATGTGCACAAGTAACGTTGCTGGCAATACTCAAATGGCTAGTCTCGATAGGCAAGTAACGCAAAATGGGCTAGGGGTTAACAATGCAATGGCAAGGGGAATATACAATGGAGGGATACCAAGATACCAAGATGATATGGAGGTTACCGTCCGGCGATGATGAGTAGCGGTGTTCTTGATGTAGAAACCAAGATGATGGAGATTCGTCCCTAAGTAGCTGAAACACCTTAGGAAACGGAAAAACCGCGAACTCAAAATCTCAAAAGTCAAATGTCAAAATGGTGGTAGCGGAGAGCGGTGGTAGTTTGCACTTGGCGATGCGGAAGTGAAATGATTGGCTATACACGTGTCAAAGTTGAAGTTGCCGTCCCTAAGTAGCCAAAACACCTTAGGAACACAAGCCACAACTCAAACAAGTTCAAACAAAATTGGGTTAAGTTGGGGTGGAAATGTATGGTGGGCAAGGTTATGCGAAAGTGGTGGTGGTGGTTGATGAAGAAGAAACCGTCCATAAGTAGCCCAAATACCTTAGGAGACTCTAATCACTACTCAAGCAACCACTAAAGCTATATGGATCAAAATGGGTTAGGTTGCGGAAGTCGTTGGTGGCTATGCTGATGATGTGGTGGAAGACCTAGGCAAATTTGCCAAATTTTCAAAAATTTGATGAAGTCAAATGATGTTGTTGGTATTTTTGTGGGAAGGGGGATGTCTAGAGCTTCAAAACGAGCTAAAGAACATCAAAATCGGAGTTCGGATGAATTAGTTATGGCCAAAACGGTGAAACGGAGAAAGCTGGAATCCCAGGGGCCGGACATCCGGGGGTCGGGCCGGATTTCCGGGACCTGATGTCCAGAAACTTGCGCGAAAATGCGCTCCAGGAGACGGATGTCCGGGCTGGCCGGATGTCCGGGGGTCGGGCCGGATGTTCGGGCTCCAAATCCGAGGATGAACTCGAGGAACTCGATTTTGGGGCGGAAATTGATGATTTCGGGGGCAAAATTGGAGAAATTTCATGGATGGAAAGTGGGGAAACTTGGGGAGATGCTAGATCCACTTGAAACCAAGCAAATCCATGGATCAAAATCAACAAAACATCATCAAACCAACAAATCACAAAAAAATTTGGGGGCTATTTTTGGTGGGGATTTTCGGATTTAGGACGAAATCAACAAAATCAAGCTAGAAAACACGGGGTAGGGGCTCCAAAAACGTGATCAACGTGGCTCATGATACCAAGATGATGTAGGGCAGGGCGGAACCCTGGGGTCCGATCTTTCACGTTTGGAGTGGATCCTACGGGGAAACACGAAGAACACGCGGAAAAGACAAAGGGTAAAACACGGGGAGGAACGAGAGAATCACTCAACCGACAAGTATCGATCACACAAGGGCTAGATCACCGAACACATGAGGTAGCACAAGATTCAAAATCAACAAAGGAAAGATACAAAGGTAGTCGTTCTTCTCCGAGAGGAGGTCTTGAATCCACGAGGGGATCTTCCCATAAAGGGGTCTTAAATCCAAGTGGATCTTCTCCGAAGAGGCTGCGGTCTCTCACGAGGAGGAGATCCGATGGATGAGCGAGGCTCTATCTCACAAATGAGCTAAATCAACTCTAACCCTAACTAGGAGGAGGTGGGAGAGTATACATAGTGCTAGCCCACGAAGGGGTAAGTAAGAGGGGGATACATGGGCCCTTGGCCCGTTCTCTGCGCACAGGCAGGTGCCGGATGTCCGGGCTGGGAGGCCGGATGTTCGGGCTGGCCTGGGTGCCCTACGGTTACTCTCTGGATAGGCAGGGTCCGGATGTCCGGGCTGATGAGGACATCAATACAATTGTTACACCCATAGCCCCTGCTGCTATACATACTGGACCAATTACTAGAGCTCGTGCACGCCAACTAAATTACCAGGTACTTTCGTTTCTTGGTAATGATTTTAATGTTCATGAGAATATGATGCTGCCTAAATTGGATACATTTGTTTTGCTTACAAGTGAAGGGCCTAGCTTGGAGAAGGATGAACATTGGAGCAAGAACAAGCATGGAGATGATGGCATGCGCAAGGGGAACAAGAACGGAGTTACAAGTGATGATTTCAGGACTTTGAAGCCACCATAATGGGTGCATGAAGCCTTGGACGAAATATACAACATGCCACTTCATAAATTTCGTCCCGAGGCTATTTTAGGTGCTGCGTCACCTTATTATTGGGCCAGGCCCATGTAATTTCGAAATACATAAGTATAGGCTATTTTTAGAGTCCGTATGTGTGGGGAAACAAGAGATAGGGTTGATTTCGGACCCCTCCCCCAAGGGCCACGAAATCCCCCCCCCCCCTCTTCCTCCATATATACAGCCCTTAGGGCATCGTTTAGACTTTGGGTTTTGTTTAGATTAAAAGTTCGCCATAGCTGCAACTTCGCGTACTTCGTTTGTGTTCAACGACCAGACAAAGGCGTCACAGAACCCCACCTTGATCAATAAAGCTTTCATCTTATATTCGCAATATCCATATTGCAATCTTAGTTTCTTGCTTGTTCTTCGGTTGCTCGCAGGAAACAGACCCTCGTGGTCAGGTTGATCGTGCTCCGGCGTGGTCAATAACCTCTCGGAGTTGGTTTAGCGATTGCTATGGCGCGACGTCCTCGCACGTTCGTAGTCGGATCGTCAAAGTCGACTTCCACCAAAGCGAAATCCACCATCTCATCGAAAGACGGGACACCTTTGCCTCTATCACGGGCTGGGGGCCGGATGTCCGGCGGCTCGGGGAGTGCCGGATGTCCGGGCCTCTGGCCGGATGTCCGGGCCGACGGGGTTCAGCTTCTGGACGCGTTCTGTGATGGGCGCCGAATGTCCGGGCTGTGGCCGGATGTCTGGGCTTGCGGGAAGGGCCGGATGTCCAGGCTGGGGCCGGATGTCCGGGGCCTGTAGCAGCTGGCTCTTCTTCCTTCTCCTCTTCCATGCTTGGTCTTTGTCCTTTGATTCTCCATGGTCATCTCGGTTGTACCTGAGTATAGGCAAGGTCCATGCATGAGGTATTAGCCATGTCTCACACGTGGAAAGTGACGGTTCGAAGAGGAGTGAATTCACCTTGTGTCCAATGGCGCATAGTCGAGGTCTCATCTTATGTATCCCTGGGGCTTGGAGAGTAGTCAGAGTGTACATGGGGATGAACATGGGATGCTCCGCATCACATGGGTTGCTTGCACGTGTTCTTGAAGTTTGTTATAAACCATGCCTTTAACTCGGCCCATGACCCAATGGAGTTAACCGGCAAGCTTTTCAGCCAAGTGCGAGCCGTTCCATCCAACATCATGGTGAAATATTTCGCGCAAGCCGCTTCATCCACATCCAACATCTCCATTGCCATCTCATAACTTTCAACCCATGATTCGGGGGGTAAATCAGCGGTGTAATTGGGCACCTTATGCGGCCATTTGAAATCCTTTGGCAGCCGCACATTGCGTAGAGCCGGGGTGAGGCACGGCACCCCCAAGAGCTGAAAGCAAGACCTCGTTCCACTGACGTTGTCGACGAACCGGAGTAAACTGGCGGTTCGCGTGCTGCGCCGCTAACTCGGCTTCTTGATGTGCTCTACCGTTATCCACCACGTCCTGAGCATTTGCACCACCGCACGCCGGATTAGGCCCTCGAGGGGCGTCACGGTTCCGTGCACTGCTTGACACAGTCGGTTCATCAATGTGCCTGCTGTAACTCTTGCTCGGGCAAGGGGTTGTGATGAGGACATCAATACCATTGTTACACCCACAGGCCCTGCTGCTATACATACTGGACCAATTACTAGAGCTCGCGCACGCCAACTAAATTACCAGGTACTTTCATTTCTTGGTAATGATTCTAATGTTCATGAGAATATGATGCTGCCTAAATTGGATACATTTGTTTTGCTTACAAATGAAGGGCCTAGCTTGGAGAAGGATGGACATTGGAGCAAGAACAAGCATGGAGATGATGGCATGCGCAAGGGGAACAAGAACGGAGTTACAAGTGATGATTTCAGGACTTTGAAGCCACCATAATGGGTGCAGGAAACCTTGGACGAAATATACAAGATGCCACTTCATAAATTTCGTCCCGAGGCTATTTTAGGTGCTGCGTCACCTTATTATTGGGCCAGGCCCATGTAATTTCGAAATACATAAGTATAGGCTATTTTTAGAGTCCGTATGTGTGGGGAAATAAGAGATAGGGTTGATTTCGGACCCCTCCACCAAGGGCCACGAAATTCCCCCCTCTTCCTCCATATATACAGCCCTTAGGGCATCATTTAGACTTTGGGTTTTGTTTAGATTAAAAGTTCGCCATAGCTGCAAATTCGCGTACTTCGTTTGTGTTCAACGACCAGACAAAGGCGTCACAGAACCCCACCTTGATCAATAAAGCTTTCATCTTATATTCGCAATATCCAGATTGCAATCTTAGTTTCTTGCTTGTTCTTCGTTTGCTCGCAGGAAACAGACCCTCGTGGTCAGGTTGATCGTGCTCCGGCGTGGTCAATAACCTCTCGGAGTTGGTTTAGCGATTGCTAAGGCGCGACGTCCTCGCACGTTCGTAGTCGGATCGTCAAAGTCGACTTCCACCAAAGCGATATCCATCATCTCATCGAAAGACGGGACACCTTTGCCTCTATCAAGTGGTATCAGATTTCCAGGTTGCTCGGTGAGATTTTACAGTTTTTCGTAGTTTAGATCGAGTCTGTTCTTCATACCTAGAGTCCACGAAAAAGCCACACAAAAAAATTAGGGTTAGTTCATCATATCCGAACCAATCTGAGCCTTTGCATAATCTTTTTAGGGTTTTGCTTTGTTGAATTTGCGGTTGCATCGTCGTGTCTAGTTGCTGGTCTTAGAGTCTAGTCTTTTAGAGTTTCGAGTTCTGGTCATAAGTTGTCACGCCGCCGCCGCACCATCATCATCGCCCCTGCCATCTACCACCACCGCTCCGAATCCGTATCCATATACCACCACCGATTCATATACCACCACCGATTCATATCCATATCCATATACTACCACCGCTACCACCACCGCTGCCATATACCACCACCATATATCCACCACCAATCCGAGTTCCTTGCATATTAGGTTTGTTTTCGAGATCCATCTAGATTCCGATTCGTGTTTCCTTGCCGGAGTAGGTTTCAGAAAAAAAAAAAAGAGTCGGGTAGCCACGCTCCGTTTAGGCCCAAAATTTTTCGAAAACGCATTTTTCAAAAAAATTTCTGGCTATCCTATTTTTAGGTGTTTCTGAGTGTTTTGAGACAGGTGCCATTATAGGAAGTTTTTTTTGACCTGTTTCCAGTTTTTGGGTCCGGGCAGTCGAAAAAAAAAATGGTCGGAAAAAAAAAATTTCGTGCCCATCCTGTCAGTTTGATCTATGAAGAGTTTTGAGACACTCGCCATTATAGTGATTTTTCGCAAAAAAAAAAAGCAGCGCAAAAAAAAAAGAGCGAAAAAAAAAATTCAGAGTGTGCTTTTCCCTTGTTTACGTGCCGCGCCGTGATTTTGTTGGTGTTCTAGGCTCGCGTCTCTAGCACAGTCTAGCCTAGGACCAGCACAGTACCGTCGTTGAGCGTTTATTCAACTTTGCATCTCTGAATTGATTATTGCTGACCCTTTTTGCTACCATACTATAAGCCTTCCAAGCTCCACATACATCTACGTCGTGTGTTTGACTCTCCCTGGTAATCGCTCTATCCAAGCTTTGAGAGTTTTTGACTACAACGGTTGCCGATCACCGCCTGCTGCTGGGTAAGAACTGGTAAGAATTTGAGATTTGCTTGACGGATTTGTGACACCCACCACCACCACTTGTTCGTAGTCTGTAGGATCATATTCTTGTGTGTTTCTATTGCTGCTAACCATGCCAGGATCACAAGCCAACGAGATTGACTGGGAGAATTTATCGAACAAGGAGCTTCATGATAAGTTTCAGCAAATGATGACTGAACAGGTGCAAGATGTGCTGAACAATTTTGAAGAGGCCATGGAGAAGATCACTGGCTTTGAGAAGACGTTCGAAACAAAGCTCGATAACAAGTTTAATGAATTGCTCGCGCGTCTTCCACCACCACCATCCGCTGCAGCTAACGCACCTCTCCAACAGCAACAACAACGACTACCTCCACGTCGCGAAGCAGACCTCCGCCGAGCAAGCCGTGTTCCTCTTGCGTTTGGCCAAACTGTTGGTGCTGCTGTTGATACTTCGGTGGCTCCTGCTGCTGATGCGGAGGAGGATGATTATGTGGGAGATTATGAGGATGAGGTTGATCAAAATCAACACTACGTGCAGCCACCTGTACCACCACCAGCAGGTCGACCTCAGGTATATATTCGTAATGGTAGGCCTGCACCACCACCTCAGGTACGAGATGATGTCCATATTCCTAAACTGAAATTGAATATTCCACCATTTGAGGGTAGATATGTTCCTGATATATATCATACTTGGGAGTTAGAAACTGAACAACGATTTACATGTTTACAATATCCTGAGGAGAGACGAGTTGCTGCTGCTGTTTGTGCTTTCACTAGTTTTGCATGTGTATGGTGGTCTGAACATTGTAGATTATATCCTATTCCAACTACTTGGGCTGCTTTGAAAACTGCTATGCGTACGCGTTGGGTTCCACCATATTATCAACGTGAATTGCTTCAAAAATTGCAGCGTTTAAAACAAGGGAAAAATTCTGTAGAAGAATATTATCAGGAATTACAAACTGGCATGATTAGATGTGGTATTGTTGAGGAGAATGAAGCTATGCTTGCACGTTTTCTGGGTGGATTAAATAGAGAGATTCAGACCATTCTAGACTATAAGGAGTATACTAATATCACTCGTTTATTCCATCTTGCTTGTAAAGCTGAACGTGAAGTGCAGGATCGACAAGCATTGGGGCGAACTAACTTTTCTGCAGGCCGACCTTCATCATGGACACCACGTGCATCTTCTACTTCAACTGCACCAGCACCTCCATCCGGTGCCACCTCCAGCCGTGATACAAGAAAACAGGCACAACCACCATTATCTGCCAAGAGCGCACCTGCGGGGCCTGCACAGCGTTCTTCTTCTTCCATGGCATCAACAGGGCACACAAGTGATATTATTTGTCGTCGTTGTAAGGGAGGAGGTCATTATGCGAGAGAATGCAAATCTCCGCGTGTGATGATTGCTAACGCGGATGGTGGATATGAGTCCGCTAGTGACTATGATGAGGAGACTTTGGCTCTCATTACACGTGAAGAACATGGTGGAGATGATTCTGATCATGAGACGCAATACATGGCTCCTGAAGACGCTGACAGGTATGAATGTTTAGTTGCTCAACGTGTTTTGAGTGTGCAGGTCACACAAGCTGAGCAAAATCAGAGGCACAATTTGTTCCATACCAAGGGAGTTGTTGATAGAGGCGAGGGTCCCGATCTTTCGATGAGATGATAACTATCGATTTGGTGGAGATGACTTTGACAATCCGACTACAAACGTGCACGACGTTGCGCCTTAGCAATCGCTAAACCAATCTCCTGAGGTTACTGACGATGCTGGAAGCATGGTCAGCCTGACCACGAAGGTCTATTCCTGCAAGCAATCGAAGAACGAGCAAGAATATGATAAAGCAATCTGAATATTGCAAATATATATGAAGTATTGATAATGGTGGGGATCCGGAAGCGGTCTTGGTCTGGTCGTTGGACACAAACGAAGTACACGAAGTTGCAATGGCTAACTTTTAACTAAACAAATCCCAAGGAAAAGCTACTAGATGGATCTACTTATATAGGAGCAAGGGGTGGCGGCCAAGGAGGTGGGAGGACGTCCCAAGGCAGCCTAAAACTAAATCTAGGTCGTACAAGGCCAATGGGCCCAAGTGGAGGTGATGTAACACCTTTGGACTTGTAGTTTGACTCGGATTCTGCTGCAGCATCACATTGTTTCGTCCACAACTCAACGCTCCGGACGAATTTGAAGGTGATTCCAATTGGGTTGGAAAGTGCACGAAATCTAGTTTCCAACAAAAAAAGAATCACCCAATTCGGAGTCCGTATGAAAAACTTGTGTGCGTTTTGAGTCAGGTATGTCTGTGCAGTCCGAATCTGAATCCAGAACGTGAGAGACTTGGACTCTATCTTCTCTTGGGCCAAAAGTGACGCGAGAGAACTTTTTGGACAGCAAATAAACATCTCTTTCTTCCTTATCTTCATATGTGGATTGTACAAATGTCCCATACACCTGCAATTAGACAAAACACAAAAGTGTGTGAAGTATTTTTGTTCTGGATAACATAAATAGATTATTGAATAGTTTGCACTAGAAATCACCTGACAAATATGCATATATGCAATATTTTTGGTCATATCCAAGGTAGTCATGTCCTCATCAACGTAGTGCAATAAAAACAGCACGTAAATGTTCCAAATGTTCCTCCAAAGATCTGCTATAAATCAATATGTCATCAAAGTAAACCACCACAAATCGTCCAATGAAAGCACGTAAAACTTCGTTCATTAATCTCATGAAAGTACTAGGTGCATTAGTTAACCCAAAAGGCATGACTAACCACTCATATAATCCAAACTTAGTTTTAAATGCTGTTTTCCATTCATCTCCCAATTTCATACGAATTTGATGGTAGCCACTACGCAAATCAACTTTGGAGAATATTGTAGAGCCACTCAATTCATCAAGCATATCATCTAGCCTAGGAATAGGATGACGATAACGAATAGTAATATTATTAATGCCTCTACAATCAACACACATACGTGATGTACCATCCTTTTTCGGCACTAGAATAATAGGAACAGCACAAGGACTAAGGGATTCACGTATATAACCTTTGTCGAGAAGCTCTTGTACTTGACGCATAATCTCCTTCGTCTCCTCTGGATTTGATGAGGACATGACTACCTTGGATATGACCAAAAATATTGCATATATGCATATTTGTCAGGTGATTTCTAGTGCAAACTATTCAATAATCTATTTATGTTATCCAGAACAAAAATACTTCACACACTTTTGTGTTTTGTCTAATTGCAGGTGTATGGGACATTTGTACAATCCACATATGAAGATAAGGAAGAAAGAGATGTTTATTTGCTGTCCAAAAAGTTCTCTCACGTCACTTTTGGCCCAAGAGAAGATAGAGTCCAAGTCTCTCACGTTCTGGATTCAGATTCGGACTGCACAGACATACCTGACTCAAAACGCACACAAGTTTTTCATACGGACTCCGAATTGGGTGATTCTTTTTTTGTTGGAAACTAGATTTCGTGCACTTTCCAACCCAATTGGAATCACCTTCAAATTCGTCCGGAGCATTGAGTTGTGGACGAAACAATCTAATGCTGCAGCAGAATCCGAGTCAAACTACAAGTCCAAAGGTGTTACATCACCTCCACTTGGGCCCATTGGCCTTGTACGACCTAGATTTAGTTTTAGGCTGCCTTGGGACGTCCTCCCACCTCCTTGGCCGCCACCCCTTGCTCCTATATAAGTAGATCCATCTAGTAGCTTTTCCTTGGGATTTGTTTAGTTAAAAGTTAGCCATTGCAACTTCGTGTGCTTCGTTTGTGTCCAACGACCAGACCAAGACCACTTTTCGGATCCCCACCATTATCAATACTTCATACATATTCGCGATATTCAGATTGCTTTTATCATATTCTTGCTTGTTCTTCGATTGCTTGCAGGAATAGACCTTCGTGGTCAGGTTGATCGTGCTCCGGCGTGGTCAATAACCTCTCGGAGTTGGTTTAGCGATTGCTAAGGCACAACATCGTTGCACGTTTGTAGTTGGATCGTCAAAGTCGTCTCCACCAAATCGATAGTTATCATCTCATCGAAAGATCGGGACACCCCGCCTCTATCAGCTTCACTGCCAAACCGTGCACCATACCGTACCAATCCAGAGGAGACGAAGGAGATTATGCGTCAAGTACAAGAGCTTCTCGACAAAGGTTATATACGCGAATCCCTTAGTCCTTGTGCTGTTCCTATTATTCTAGTGCCGAAAAAGGATGGTACATCACGTATGTGTGTTGATTGTAGAGGCATTAATAATATTACTATTCGTTATCGTCATCCTATTCCTAGGCTAGATGATATGCTTGATGAATTGAGTGGCTCTACAATATTCTCCAAAGTTGATTTGCGTAGTGGCTACCATCAAATTCGTATGAAATTGGGAGATGAATGGAAAACAGCATTTAAAACTAAGTTTGGATTATATGAGTGGTTAGTCATGCCTTTTGGGTTAACTAATGCACCTAGTACTTTCATGAGATTAATGAACGAAGTTTTACGTGCTTTCATTGGACGATTTGTGGTGGTTTACTTTGATGACATATTGATTTATAGCAGATCTTTGGAGGAACATTTGGAACATTTACGTGCTGTTTTTATTGCACTACGTGATGCACGTTTGTTTGGTAACCTTGGGAAGTGCACCTTTTGCACCGACCGAGTGTCTTTTCTTGGCTATGTTGTTACTCCACAGGGAATTGAAGTTGATAAAGCCAAGATTGAAGCTATTGAGAGTTGGCCACAGCCCAAAACGGTCACACAAGTGAGGAGTTTCCTTGGCCTCGCTGGATTCTATAGGCGTTTTGTGAGAGATTTCAGCACCATTGCTGCACCTCTCAATGAGCTTACAAAGAAAGATGTGCCTTTTCTTTGGGGCACCGCACAGGAAGAAGCCTTCACGGTATTGAAAGATAAGTTGACACATGCTCCTTTACTCCAACTTCCTGATTTTAATAAGACTTTTGAGCTTGAATGTGATGCTAGTGGAATTGGATTAGGAGGTGTGTTATTACAAGATGGCAAACATGTTGCATACTTTTCTGAAAAATTGAGTGGGCCTAGTCTGAATTATTCTACTTATGATAAAGAATTATATGCTCTTGTTCGGACTTTAGAAACATGGCAACATTATTTATGGCCCAAAGAATTTGTTATACATTCTGATCATGAATCTTTGAAACATATTAAAAGTCAAGCTAAACTGAATCGTAGACATGCTAAATGGGTTGAATTCATTGAGACTTTCCCTTATGTCATTAAACACAAGAAGGGAAAAGAAAATGTTATTGCTGATGCATTGTCTCGTCGCTATACTATGCTTTCACAACTTGACTTCAAAATATTTGGTTTGGAGACCATCAAAGATCAATATGTGCATGATGCTGATTTTAAAGATGTAATGCAGAATTGTAAAGGAGGAAGAATGTGGAACAAGTTTGTTGTTAACGATGGATTTGTGTTTCGTGCTAACAAGCTATGCATTCCAGCTAGCTCCGTTCGTCTTTTGTTGTTGCAGGAAGCGCATGGAGGAGGATTAATGGGACATTTTGGCGTGAAGAAGACGGAGGACGTACTTGCTACACATTTCTTTTGGCCAAAGATGAGACGGGATGTTGAGCGTTTTATTGCTCGATGCACTACATGTCAAAAAGCTAAGTCACGACTCAATCCTCATGGTTTATATATGCCTTTGCCTGTACCTAGTGTTCCTTGGGAGGATATATCTATGGACTTTGTTTTAGGTTTACCTCGAACAAAGAAGGGGAGGGATAGCATATTTGTTGTCGTGGATAGATTCTCGAAAATGGCACACTTTATACCATGTCATAAAAGCGATGATGCTGTTAATGTTGGTGATTTGTTCTTTCGTGAAATTATTCGCTTGCATGGTGTGCCAAATACTATTGTTTCAGATCGTGATACTAAATTTCTTAGCCACTTTTGGAGATGTTTATGGGCTAAGTTGGGGACTAAACTGCTTTTTAGTACTACTTGTCACCCCCAAACTGATGGACAAACTGAAGTAGTCAATAGAACGTTGTCTACTATGCTTAGGGCTGTTTTGAAGAATAATAAGAAAATGTGGGAGGAATGCTTGCCTCATATTGAATTTGCTTATAATCGTTCATTGCATTCTACTACTAAGATGTGCCCTTTTGAAGTTGTGTATGGTTTCCTACCTCGTGCACCTATTGATTTGTTGCCTCTTCCATCTTCGGAGAAGGTTAATTTTGATGCTAAACAACGTGCTGAATTGATTTTAAAAATGCATGAGTTAACTAAGGAAAACATTGAGCGTATGAATGCTAAATATAAACTTGCTGGAGATAAGGGTAGAAAACATGTTGTGTTTGCACCTGGAGATCTTGTTTGGTTACATTTGTGATAGAGGCAAAGGTGTCCCGTCTTTCGATGAGATGGTGGATTTCGCTTTGGTGGAAGTCGACTTTGACGATCCGACTACGAACGTGCGAGGACGTCGCGCCTTAGCAATCGCTAAACCAACTCCGAGAGGTTATTGACCACGCCGGAGCACGATCAACCTGACCACGAGGGTCTGTTTCCTGCGAGCAAATGAAGAACAAGCAAGAAACTGAGATTGCAATCTGGATATTGCGAATATAAGATGAAAGCTTTATTGATCAAGGTGGGGTTCTGTGACGCCTTTGTCTGGTCGTTGAACACAAACGAAATACGCGAAGTTGCAGCTATGGCGAACTTTTAATCTAAACAAAACCCAAAGTCTAAACGATGCCCTAAGGGCTGTATATATGGAGGAAGAGGGGGGGAATTTCGTGGCCCTTGGTGGAGGAGTCCGAAATCAACCCTATCTCTTGTTTCCCCACACATACGGACTCTAAAAATAGCCTATACTTATGTATTTCGAAATTACATGGGCCTGGCCCAATAATAAGGTGACGCAGCACCTAAAATAGCCTCGGGACGAAATTTATGAAGTGGCATCTTGTATATTTCGTCCAAGGCTTCATGCACCCATTATGGTGGCTTCAAAGTCCTGAAATCATCACTTGTAACTCCGTTCTTGTTCCCCTTGCGCATGCCATCATCTCCATGCTTGTTCTTGCTCCAATGTTCATCCTTCTCCAAGCTAGGCCCTTCATTTGTAAGCAAAACAAATGTATCCAATTTAGGCAGCATCATATTCTCATGAACATTAGAATCATTACCAAGAAACGAAAGTACCTGGTAATTTAGTTGGCGTGCACGAGCTCTAGTAATTGGTCCAGTATGTATAGCAGCAGGGGCTGTGGGTGTAACAATTGTATTGATGTCCTCATCAGTGTTCCTATTGAGCCAGGACAAACTTCTGTTGCCGCTGCTACTGCTGTTGGTGCTTCTTTGGCTCCTGCTACTGCTCCTGCTGGTACCCAGGAGGATGATGAGTATGCGGGTGATTATGAGGATGAGGTTGATCAAAATCAGATCTACGAGCAGCCACCAGCACCACCACCAGCAGGTCGACCTCAGGTATATATTCGTCATGGTAGGCCAGCACCACCACCTCAGGTACGCGATGATGTCCATATTCCTAAACTGAAATTGAATATTCCACCATTTGAGGGTAGATATGTTCCTGATATATATCTTACTTGGGAGTTAGAAACTGAACAACGATTTACATGTTTACAATATCCTGAGGAGAGACGAGTTGCTGCTGCTGTTTGTGCTTTCACTAGTTTTGCATGTGTATGGTGGTCTGAACATTGTAGATTATATCCTATTCCAACTACTTGGGCTGCTTTGAAAACTGCTATGCGTACGCGTTGGGTTCCACCATATTATCAACGTGAATTGCTTCAAAAATTGCAGCGTTTAAAACAAGGGAAAAATTCTGTAGAAGAATATTATCAGGAATTACAAACTGGCATGATTAGATGTGGTATTGTTGAGGAGAATGAAGCTATGCTTGCACGTTTTCTGGGTGGATTAAATAGAGAGATTCAGACCATTCTAGACTATAAGGAGTATACTAATATCACTCGTTTATTCCATCTTGCTTGTAAAGCTGAACGTGAAGTGCAGGATCGACAAGCATTGGGGCGAACTAACTTTTCTGCAGGCCGACCTTCATCATGGACACCACGTGCATCTTCTACTTCAACTGCACCAGCACCTCCATCCGGTGCCACCTCCAGCCGTGATACAAGAAAACAGGCACAACCACCATTATCTGCCAAGAGCGCACCTGCGGGGCCTGCACAGCGTTCTTCTTCTTCCATGGCATCAACAGGGCACACAAGTGATATTATTTGTCGTCGTTGTAAGGGAGGAGGTCATTATGCGAGAGAATGCAAATCTCCGCGTGTGATGATTGCTACCGCGGATGGTGGATATATGCTGTTACCTGTACCTAGTGTTCCTTGGGAGGATATATCTATGGACTTTGTTTTAGGTTTACCTCGAACAAAGAAGGGGAGGGATAGCATATTTGTTGTCGTGGATAGATTCTCGAAAATGGCACACTTTATACCATGTCATAAAAGCGATGATGCTGTTAATGTTGCTGATTTGTTCTTTCGTGAAATTATTCGCTTACATGGTGTGCCAAATACTATTGTTTCAGATCGTGATACTAAATTTCTTAGCCACTTTTGGAGATGTTTATGGGCTAAGTTGGGGACTAAACTGCTTTTTAGTACTACTTGTCACCCCCAAACTGATGGACAAACTGAAGTAGTCAATAGAACGTTGTCTACTATGCTTAGGGCTGTTTTGAAGAATAATAAGAAAATGTGGGAGGAATGCTTGCCTCATATTGAATTTGCTTATAATCGTTCATTGCATTCTACTACTAAGATGTGCCCTTTTGAAGTTGTGTATGGTTTCCTACCTCGTGCACCTATTGATTTGTTGCCTCTTCCATCGTCGGAGAAGGTTAATTTTGATGCTAAACAACGTGCTGAATTGATTTTAAAAATGCATGAGTTAACTAAGGAGAACATTGAGCGTATGAATGCTAAATATAAACTTGCTGGAGATAAGGGTAGAAAACATGTTGTGTTTGCACCTGGAGATCTTGTTTGGTTACATTTGCGTAAGGATAGATTTCCTGATTTGCGCAAATCAAAGCTAATGCCACGTGCTGATGGTCCCTTTAAGGTGTTAGAGAAAATAAATGATAATGCATATAAACTTGAGCTGCCTGCAGATTTTGGGGTTAGTCCCACTTTTAACATTGCAGATTTGAAGCCTTATTTGGGTGAGGAAGATGAGTTTCCGTCGAGGACGACTTCATTTCAAGAAGGGGAGGATGATGAGGACATCAATACCATTGTTACACCCACAGGCCCTGCTGCTATACATACTAGACCAATTACTAGAGCTCGCGCACGCCAACTAAATTACCAGGTACTTTCGTTTCTTGGTAATGATTCTAATGTTCATGAGAATATGATGCTGCCTAAATTGGATACATTTGTTTTGCTTACAAATGAAGGGCCTAGCTTGGAGAAGGATGGACATTGGAGCAAGAACAAGCATGGAGATGATGGCATGCGCAAGGGGAACAAGAACGGAGTTACAAGTGATGATTTCAGGACTTTGAAGCCACCATAATGGGTGCAGGAAACCTTGGACGAAATATACAAGATGCCACTTCATAAATTTCGTCCCGAGGCTATTTTAGGTGCTGCGGCACCTTATTATTGGGCCAGGCCCATGTAATTTCGAAATACATAAGTATAGGCTATTTTTAGAGTCCGTATGTGTGGGGAAATAAGAGATAGGGTTGATTTCGGACCCCTCCACCAAGGGCCACGAAATTCCCCCCTCTTCCTCCATATATACAGCCCTTAGGGCATCATTTAGACTTTGGGTTTTGTTTAGATTAAAAGTTCGCCATAGCTGCAACTTCGCGTACTTCGTTTGTGTTCAACGACCAGACAAAGGCGTCACAGAACCCCACCTTGATCAATAAAGCTTTCATCTTATATTCGCAATATCCAGATTGCAATCTTAGTTTCTTGCTTGTTCTTCGTTTGCTCGCAGGAAACAGACCCTCGTGGTCAGGTTGATCGTGCTCCGGCGTGGTCAATAACCTCTCGGAGTTGGTTTAGCGATTGCTAAGGCGCGACGTCCTCGCACGTTCGTAGTCGGATCGTCAAAGTCGACTTCCACCAAAGCGATATCCATCATCTCATCGAAAGACGGGACACCTTTGCCTCTATCAGGTTGAATGAATTCTGTCCCAGCTATACGAATAGGTCTACTGTTGCACCATAGCAGTTTGAAGAAGATCCCTTGCCGCCGCGTCTCAACCGCCGCTGGAGACTGGCCCTCCATTGGAATAGCTGCCAACCGCGACGCCGCAGCGATCATGTTATCCAAAGGAGTGGAGAAGTGACCCGGTGGCGTCGGCATGTACTGCGGCGGGTCATGGGTCCGTCGAAGCGGGTCCATCACTCGTGGCTGATCCGGCGCTCCTGTCCCAGGTGCTTCATTCCGGTTTACCGCTGCCGGATTACTGGGTCCTGCTCCTGGCGTGTTAAAGAGATTCATTGCTTCATAAACCGGCGGCAGACGAGATCGATGCCTCCTCCTCAACACGTTGTTCGAAGCATTCTGATCCAGCATGAGCCAGTAATTCTCTGCCTGAATCCACTGTGACTGGGCATCTAAAGCGGCCCGCTCATTAGCCATCCTGGTTTCCTCAGCGACTAAGTCCTCCTTAGCCTGAGTTATCTGATCTCGCAGCTTTGTGACCTCTGCGTTGTGCTGATCTTGAGTCTCCGGGGTAACCTCTATGGTCAATAGTGTCATCCAGGTGTCCAATAAACCGGACAGAACCTGAGCCGGCCGGCGCACGGGGACTCCTGCCCCAGACGCCGATCCGGAAATCATTGGTGATGCAGGTGAAGATTGCAACGTGGGCTACGTACCGGCCATGAAGATCGCAACCCGGTTCGGCGGTTCAAGGGGGTCCGAAATACTATCGCCATCGGAACAGCCCCCAAACCGGCCATCTTGCAGTTGGTACAGTGACTCGGTCTCACCAGTGGATGATTCGCCATCAGAATAAACGACCGTCTCACCATCATACACCGGTTAAGACTCCGCACCATGGATGAATCCTACGAATGCATGCTTCATGGCAGGGTGAACCCGGGCAGGGCTTGCACGCTGAGCCGTCTCAACGAGGTCGGTGCAGATGTCCGGCTCATGGCCCGGTTCACCGACCTTCTCGATTGAGCCGGCATCAGGGCCCCAGCCTGCGTCGTCTATGTAGAGCTTGCCGCGACGACTCTTGGTCATCCGACCAACTGCGTATCCCTTGAGTCCTTCAAAGTTTCCCTTCAAAAACTCGAAACCATCGTGCAATAGCCCCACATTGGGCGCCAACTGTCGTGGAATTATCACGTCAGATGTCCTAGTGAGAGGACTTAGTCGTGGAGCCATCGCAACGATTAGCTTAAAGGGGTTAAATCAGACAAAGGACACGGGGAGTTTATACTGGTTTGGCCCCTTGCGGTGAAGGTAAAGCCTACGATCCAGTTGTGGTGGAATTGATGGGGTCTCGATGAGCAGGGAGCGAATCCGCTTTACCTATCTCTCGAGTTGTTGTTTCTTGTTCCTGAACCACCGCCGGGTCGTCCCTTTATATACACAGGTTGACACCCGGTGGTCTACAGAATCCCGAGGCCGGCTTATACATGTGTCCATCTCGGTTTCTACCTTTCTCTATCTTGCAACACAAGTTACATATCTCATGGTGGTTTATGTCTATGGGACCTAATCCGCCCTTGGGCTCTGGGCCTCTAAATCTCTGTAGTAAAGCGCCATACTCCTTGTCTTCATGGGCTTCAATACGGATGATTCCTTGTGAGCATAACCTGGCCCCTCCTGGGCAGTTTATACTCAGTAGTTATATCCTCAACAGGCACTATGCACGAACACATCTGGAAGGTGCTTTTCAAGTCCAATGAGACGTGGCCGGATACGACCGAGGACCGTGGGAATGACTTGGCCCATCCCGCTAGTCTTCTTAGTTTTTCATGTTTTCAAGGTGTATCCTTTACTTGCATACTCGAGGAAGACGCCTAAGCCTCCCTACTGATTCTCTCTGGGCTGGACAAAGAAGGCGGAGCGGATTCACTGTCCGGCTCCACTGCCCGAAGATCCAGCAATTCCACTTCTGACGAAGATGCTGGTTCCGGGGCCCTATCAAGCGCCGGAGAAGAAGGCCAAGAAGAAGGCCAAGGGGACCAGAGGTGGCCTTCGTCATAAGGGCACTTCGGACGTGACGTCCGAAGACGCCGAGACTCATTGCTCCGCCACCGAGGACGACGAGGAAGAGGAGGAAGAGGAAGAAAGACATTCCCCCCTTGAGGGGGGAGAAAGAAAAGGACGGCCTCCACACGTCTGGAGGCCGAAGCTTCCAAGAAGGGGAAGGCTTCCCTCCCGGACAACTCCACAGCGGACACCGATAGCAGCTCAGAATGGTGACCCAGGGATAAGCACCTAGCCGAATCGTAAGTACTCAAAGATGCACTTATATATCCGTCCCTTTTCCTTCATGGCTTTAACATGTCAAATCATGTGCTGCAGCCCGGCCCATTCTGTCCTCCGGCGATCCTCATCAACGGGGAATTTGCTGGACCCAAAGGTGATGGACAGCGGGTCCCTTTCGGCGGCCTCCTCTCCCAAGGCCATGGATGGCACCGAGGTGTTGTCCCGAAGGACCCCAGGACAGGGAGAGGCGTAGGAGGCCGTTGAGGCAGCGCCAGAGGGTGCAACCTTGGCTGCCAGACACATGGGGGAGTAAATCCCCATGGATACTGGCGATGAGGGTAATATCCAATTCGGCCCCCAGCCGAATACAATTCCGGAGACCTATGCAGCTCCGGAATCAGGCAAGCAGCCTCTTTTTAAAGAAGGAGGTGCGCCTATTCCACCGGTGACCTCTGTCCATCCAGAGGCACCGGATAACTTGCTGAAAGCGCTGCAAGGCACTTCCATTGTTGAGGAACACCGTATCCTTATGGGTACAGTGGTTGAGAGGGTGCGGTCCGTTAAGAGCGGACTGACCGACGCCTGTACCAGTCTTCTAACATGTTTTGAGGTGAGTGACACAATTATAAAAAGAATGTCATAGTATAGATAGTAGCCCCTGAGACTCTGTCCGGTGTTCGAAAAGAAAAGCCGAACAGAGGATCAAATAATTTTCGCGGGAGACTAACCTAACATGTTTATATGAGTAAGTAGGCATTGTTGCCAGCTGCGACCTCTCGTGCTGCTGAGGTCTCCGGAATGAAGCAGAGTCTGGAGTGGACCAAGCAAGAGCTCGGCCGTGTGAAGAAACAGCTAGAAGACAATCAAGGTATGCAATAACCTTATCTATATTCAGGAAGGATAGATGATTTGTAATGGTCGTAGTGCCATTTTATTTGCAGGAGCGGCGACTGATATGTCCATTTTGCATCATGCTTTTATATTGATATTTATTCCATTATGGGCTATTATTACACGTTATATCACAATACTTATGCCTATTCTATCTTATTTTACAAGGTTTGCATGAAGAGGGACAATGCCGGCAGCTGGAATTCTGGGCTGGAAAAGGAGCAAATATTAGAGACCTATTCTGCACAGCTCCAAAATTCCTGAAACTCCACGAAAGTCAATTTTGGAATTAATAAAAAATATTGAGTGGAAGAAGTTCCAGAGGGGGTGATAGAGGCAAAGGTGTCCCGTCTTTCGATGAGATGATGGATATCGCTTTGGTGGCAGTCGACTTTGACGATCCGACTACGAACGTGCGAGGACGTCGCGCCTTAGCAATCGCTAAACCAACTCCGAGAGGTTATTGACCACGCCGGAGCACGATCAACCTGACCACGAGGGTCTGTTTCCTCCGAGCAAACGAAGAACAAGCAAGAAACTGAGATTGCAATCTGGATATTGCGAATATAAGATGAAAGCTTTATTGATCAAGGTGGGGTTCTGTGACGCCTTTGTCTGGTCGTTGAACACAAACGAAGTACACGAAGTTGCAGCTATGGCGAACTTTTAATCTAAACAAAACCCAAAGTCTAAACGATGCCCTAAGGGCTGATATATGGAGGAAGAGCGGGGAATTTCGTGGCCCTTGGTGGAGGGGTCCGAAATCAACCCTATCTCTTGTTTCCCCACACATACGGACTCTAAAAATAGCCTATACTTATGTATTTCGAAATTACATGGGCCTGGCCCAATAATAAGGTGACGCAGCACCTAAAATAGCCTCGGGACGAAATTTATGAAGTGGCATCTTGTATATTTCGTCCAAGGCTTCATGCACCCATTATGATGGCTTCAAAGTCCTGAAATCATCACTTGTAACTCCGTTCTTGTTCCCCTTGCGCATGCCATCATCTCCATGCTTGTTCTTGCTCCAATGTTCATCCTTCTCCAAGCTAGGCCCTTCATTTGTAAGCAAAACAAATGTATCCAATTTAGGCAGCATCATATTCTCATGAACATTAGAATCATTACCAAGAAACGAAAGTACCTGGTAATTTAGTTGGCGTGCCCGAGCTCTAGTAATTGGTCCAGTATGTATAGCAGCAGGGGCTGTGGGTGTAACAATTGTATTGATGTCCTCATCATCCTCCCCTTCTTGAAATGAAGTCGTCCTCGACGGAAGTTCATCTTCCTCACCCAAATAAGGCTTCAAATCTGCAATGTTAAAAGTGGGACTAACCCCAAAATCTGCAGGCAGCTCAAGTTTATATGCATTATCATTTATTTTCTCTAACACCTTAAAGGGACCATCAGCACGTGGCATTAACCTTGATTTGCGCAAATCAGGAAATCTATCCTTACGCAAATGTAACCAAACAAGATCTCCAGGTGCAAACACAACATGTTTTCTACCCTTATCTCCAGCAAGTATATATTTAGCATTCATGCGCTCAATGTTATCCTTAGTTAACTCATGCATTTTTAAAATCAATTCAGCACGTTGTTTAGCATCAACATTAACCTTCTCCGAAGATGGAAGAGGCAACAAATCAATAGGTGCACGAGGTAGGAAACCATACACAACTTCAAAAGGGCACATCTTAGTAGTAGAATGCAAAGAATGATTATAAGCAAATTCAATATGAGGCAAGCATTCCTCCCACATTTTCTTATCATTCTTCAAAACAGCCCTAAGCATAGTATACAACGTTCTATTGACTACTTCAGTTTGTCCATCAGTTTGGGGGTGACAAGTAGTACTAAAAAGCAGTTTAGTCCCCAACTTAGCCCATAAACATCTCCAAAAGTGGCTAAGAAATTTAGTATCACGATCTGAAACAATAGTATTTGGCACACCATGCAAGCGAATAATTTCACGAAAGAACAAATCAGCAACATTAACAGCATCATCGCTTTTATGACATGGTATAAAGTGTGCCATTTTCGAGAATCTATCCACGACAACAAATATGCTATCCCTCCCCTTCTTTGTTCGAGGTAAACCTAAAACAAAGTCCATAGATATATCCTCCCAAGGAACACTAGGTACAGGCAAAGGCATATATAAACCATGAGGATTGAGTCGTGACTTAGCTTTTTGACATGTACTGCAGCGAGCAATAAAACGCTCAACATCCCGTCTCATCTTTGGCCAAAAGAAATGTGTAGCAAGTACGTCCTCCGTCTTCTTCACGCCAAAGTGTCCCATTAATCCTCCTCCATGCGCCTCCTGCAACAACAAAAGACGAACGGAGCTAGCTGGAATACATAGCTTGTTAGCACGAAACACAAATCCATCGTTAACAACAAACTTGTTCCACATTCTTCCTTCTTTACAATTCTGCATTACATCTTTAAAATCAGCATCATGCACATATTGATCTTTGATGGTCTCCAAACCAAATATTTTGAAGTCAAGTTGTGAAAGCATAGTATAGCGACGAGACAATGCATCAGCAATAACATTTTCTTTTCCCTTCTTGTGTTTAATGACATAAGGAAAAGTCTCAATGAATTCAACCCATTTAGCATGTCTACGATTCAGTTTAGCTTGACTTTTAATATGTTTCAAAGATTCATGATCAGAATGTATGACAAATTCTTTGGGCCATAAATAATGTTGCCATGTTTTTAAAGTCCGAACAAGAGCATATCATTCTTTATCATAAGTAGAATAATTCAGACTAGGCCCACTCAATTTTTCAGAAAAGTATGCAACAGGTTTGCCATCTTGTAATAACACACCTCCTAATCCAATTCCACTAGCATCACATTCAAGCTCAAAAGTCTTATTAAAATCAGGAAGTTGGAGTAAAGGAGCATGTGTCAACTTATCTTTCAATACCGAGAAGGCTTCTTCCTATGCGGTACCCCAAAGAAAAGGCACATCTTTCTTTGTAAGCTCATTGAGAGGTGAAGCAATGGTGCTGAAATCTCTCACAAAACGCCTATAGAATCCAGCGAGGCCAAGAAAACTCCTCACTTGTGTGACCGTTTTGGGCTGCGGCCAACTCTCAATAGCTTCAATCTTGGCTTTATCAACTTCAATTCCCTGTGGAGTAACAACATAGCCAACAAAAGATACTCGGTCGGTGCAAAAGGTGCACTTCCCAAGGTTACCAAACAAACGTGCATCACGTAGAGCAATAAAAACAGCACGTAAATGTTCCAAATGTTCTTCCAAAGATCTGCTATAAATCAATATGTCATCAAAGTAAACTACCACAAATCGTCCAATGAAAGCACGTAAAACTTCGTTCATTAATCTCATGAAAGTACTAGGTGCATTAGTTAACCCAAAAGGCATGACTAACCACTCATATAATCCAAACTTAGTTTTAAATGCTGTTTTCCATTCATCTCCCAATTTCATACGAATTTGATGGTAGCCACTACGTAAATCAACTTTGGAGAATATTGTAGAGCCACTCAATTCATCAAGCATATCATCTAGCCTAGGAATAGGATGACGATAACGAATAGTAATATTATTAATGCCTCTACAATCAACACACATACGTGATGTACCATCCTTTTTCGGCACTAGAATAATAGGAACAGCACAAGGACTAAGGGATTCGCGTATATAACCTTTGTCGAGAAGCTCTTGTACTTGACGCATAATCTCCTTCGTCTCCTCTGGATTGGTACGGTATGGTGCACGGTTTGGCAGTGAAGCACCGGGAATTAAGTCAATCTGATGCTCAATCCCTCGAATAGGCGGTAATCCCGGTGGCACGTCTTGTGGAAAAACGTCAGCGAACTCCTGCAAAATGTTAGTGACAGCAGGAGGCAAACTTTTAACTAAACAAATCCCAAAGTCTAAACGATGCCCTAAGGGCTGTATATATGGAGGAAGAGGGGGGAATTTCGTGGCCCTTGGTGGAGGGGTCCGAAATCAACCCTATATCTTGTTTCCCCACACATACGGACTCTAAAAATAGCCTATACTTATGTATTTCGAAATTACATGGGCCTGGCCCAATAATAAGGTGACGCAGCACCTAAAATAGCCTCGGGACGAAATTTATGAAGTGGCATCTTGTATATTTCGTCCAAGGCTTCATGCACCCATTATGGTGGCTTCAAAGTCCTGAAATCATCACTTGTAACTCCGTTCTTGTTCCCCTTGCGCATGCCATCATCTCCATGCTTGTTCTTGCTCCAATGTTCATCCTTCTCCAAGCTAGGCCCTTCATTTGTAAGCAAAACAAATGTATCCAATTTAGGCAGCATCATATTCTCATGAACATTAGAATCATTACCAAGAAACGAAAGTACCTGGTAATTTAGTTGGCGTGCACGAGCTCTAGTAATTGGTCCAGTATGTATAGCAGCAGGGGCTGTGGGTGTAACAATTGTATTGATGTCCTCATCAACTTGCTACACATTTCTTTTGGCCAAAGATGAGACGGGATGTTGAGCGTTTTATTGCTCGATGCACTACATGTCAAAAAGCTAAGTCACGACTCAATCCTCATGGTTTATATATGCCTTTGCCTGTACCTAGTGTTCCTTGGGAGGATATATCTATGGACTTTGTTTTAGGTTTACCTCGAACAAAGAAGGGGAGGGATAGCATATTTGTTGTCGTGGATAGATTCTCGAAAATGGCACACTTTATACCATGTCATAAAAGCGATGATGCTGTTAATGTTGCTGATTTGTTCTTTCGTGAAATTATTCGCTTGCATGGTGTGCCAAATACTATTGTTTCAGATCGTGATACTAAATTTCTTAGCCACTTTTGGAGATGTTTATGGGCTAAGTTGGGGACTAAACTGCTTTTTAGTACTACTTGTCACCCCCAAACTGATGGACAAACTGAAGTAGTCAATAGAACATTGTCTACTATGCTTAGGGCTGTTTTGAAGAATAATAAGAAAATGTGGGAGGAATGCTTGCCTCATATTGAATTTGCTTATAATCGTTCATTGCATTCTACTACTAAGATGTGGCCTTTTGAAGTTGTGTATGGTTTCCTACCTCGTGCACCTATTGATTTGTTGCCTCTTCCATCTTCGGAGAAGGTTAATTTTGATGCTAAACAACGTGCTGAATTGATTTTAAAAATGCATGAGTTAACTAAGGAAAACATTGAGCGTATGAATGCTAAATATAAACTTGCTGGAGATAAGGGTAGAAAACATGTTGTGTTTGCACCTGGAGATCTTGTTTGGTTACATTTGCGTAAGGATAGATTTCCTGATTTGCGCAAATCAAAGCTAATGCCACGTGCTGATGGTCCCTTTAAGGTGTTAGAGAAAATAAATGATAATGCATATAAACTTGAGCTGCCTCCAGATTTTGGGGTTAGTCCCACTTTTAACATTGCAGATTTGAAGCCTTATTTGGGTGAGGAAGATGGACTTCCGTCGAGGACGACTTCATTTCAAGAAGGGGAGGATGATGAGGACATCAATACAATTGTTACACCCACAGCCCCTGCTGCTATACATACTGGACCAATTACTAGAGCTCGGGCACGCCAACTAAATTACCAGGTACTTTCGTTTCTTGGTAATGATTCTAATGTTCATGAGAATATGATGCTGCCTAAATTGGATACATTTGTTTTGCTTACAAATGAAGGGCCTAGCTTGGAGAAGGATGAACATTGGAGCAAGAACAAGCATGGAGATGATGGCATGCGCAAGGGGAACAAGAACGGAGTTACAAGTGATGATTTCAGGACTTTGAAGCCACCATAATGGGTGCATGAAGCCTTGGACGAAATATACAAGATGCCACTTCATAAATTTCGTCCCGAGGCTATTTTAGGTGCCGCGTCACCTTATTATTGGGCCAGGCCCATGTAATTTCGAAATACATAAGTATAGGCTATTTTTAGAGTCCGTATGTGTGGGGAAACAAGAGATAGGGTTGATTTCGGACTCCTCCACCAAGGGCCACGAAATTCCCTCCTCTTCCTCCATATATACAGCCCTTAGGGCATCGTTTAGACTTTGGGTTTTGTTTAGATTAAAAGTTCGCCATAGCTGCAACTTCGCGTACTTCGTTTGTGTTCAACGACCAGACAAAGGCGTCACAGAACCCCACCTTGATCAATAAAGCTTCATCTTATATTCGCAATATCCAGATTGCAATCTTAGTTTCTTGCTTGTTCTTCGTTTGCTCGCAGGAAACAGACCCTCGTGGTCAGGTTGATCGTGCTCCGGCGTGGTCAATAACCTCTCGGAGTTGGTTTAGCGATTGCTAAGGCGCGACGTCCTCGCACGTTCGTAGTCGGATCGTCAAAGTCGACTTCCACCAAAGCGAAATCCACCATCTCATCGAAAGACGGGACACCTTTGCCTCTATCACATCACGTAGAGCAATAAAAACAGCACGTAAATGTTCCAAATGTTCTTCCAAAGATCTGCTATAAATCAATATGTCATCAAAGTAAACTACCACAAATCGTCCAATGAAAGCACGTAAAACTTCGTTCATTAATCTCATGAAAGTACTAGGTGCATTAGTTAACCCAAAAGGCATGACTAACCACTCATATAATCCAAACTTAGTTTTAAATGCTGTTTTCCATTCATCTCCCAATTTCATACGAATTTGATGGTAGCCACTACGCAAATCAACTTTGGAGAATATTGTAGAGCCACTCAATTCATCAAGCATATCATCGAGCCTAGGAATAGGATGACGATAACGAATAGTAATATTATTAATGCCTCTACAATCAACACACATACGTGATGTACCATCCTTTTTCGGCACTAGAAAAATAGGAACAGCACAAGGACTAAGGGATTCGCGTATATAACCTTTGTCGAGAAGCTCTTGTACTTGACGCATAATCTCCTTCGTCTCCTCTGGATTGGTACGGTATGGTGCACGGTTTGGCAGTGAAGCACCGGGAATTAAGTCAATCTGATGCTCAATCCCTCGAATAGGCGGTAATCCCGGTGGCACGTCTTGTGGAAAGACGTCAGCGAACTCCTGCAAAATGTTAGTGACAGCAGGAGGCAAAGAGGAAGGCACGTCCTCGAATGAAAATAATGCCTCTTTGCACACAAAAGCATAGCAAACAGATTTGCTGAAATCTAGCTCATCAATATCAGATTTGGTGGCAAATAAACATGCACTTTTCAATTTAATTTCAGAAGCAACACTAGATGGTTTATTATTAGGCTTCATTTGTTGCTCAAATTCTTTTAGCACAATCTGATTTTCACTCTTATTCTTCTCCTGTTTTGCTTTATTAGCTCTATTAATATCATCTTTCAAAATGGAATCAGGAGTCATAGGAAGCAAAGTAATATTTTTATCCTTATGAACAAGAGTATAGTGATTGTTTCTACCATGGTGTACAGAGTTCTTATCAAATTGCCATGGTCTACCAAGTAATAAGGAACATGCTTGCATAGGTACCACATCACAATCAACATAATCAGCATATGTAGAGATACTAAAATGCACACGAACAGTACGTGTTACCTTAACCTTGCCGCTGTTGTTGAACCATTGGATGTAGTAAGGATGTGGATGTGGTCTTGTGGTGAGAGAAAGCTTCTCCACCATGTCCATGCTAGCCAAGTTGTTGCAGCTCCCTCCGTCTATTATGACGTGCACAGAACGTTCCTTCACAACTCCCTTGGTATGGAACAAATTGTGCCTCTGATTTTGCTCAGCTTGTGTGACCTGCACACTCAAAACACGTTGAGCAACTGAACATTCATACCTGTCAGCGTCTTCAGGAGCCATGTATTGCGTCTCATGATCAGAATCATCTCCACCATGTTGTTCACGTGTAATAAGAGCCAATGTCTCCTCATCATAGTCACTAGCGGACTCATATCCACCATCCGCGATAGCAATCATCACACGCGGAGATTTGCATTCCCTCGCATAATGACCTCCTCCCTTACAACGACGACAAATAATATCACTTGTGTGCCCTGTTGATGCCATGGAAGAAGAAGAACGCTGTGCAGGACCCGCAGGTGCGCTCTTGGCAGATAATGGTGGTTGTGCCTGTTTTCTTGTATCACGGCTGGAGGTGGCACCGGATGGAGGTGCTGGTGCAGTTGAAGTAGAAGATGCACGTGGTGTCCATGATGAAGGTCGGCCTGCAGAAAAGTTAGTTTGCCCCAATGCTTGTCGATCCTGCACTTCACGTTCAGCTTTAATAGCAAGATGGAATAAACGAGTGATATTAGTATACTCCTTATAGTCTAGAATGGTCTGAATCTCTCTATTTAATCCACCCAGAAAACGTGCAAGCATAGCTTCATTCTCCTCAACAATACCACATCTAATCATGCCAGTTTGTAATTCCTGATAATATTCTTCTACAGAATTTTTCCCTTGTCTTAAGCGCTGTAATTTTTGAAGCAATTCACGTTGATAATATGGTGGAACCCAACGAGTACGCATAGCAGTTTTCAAAGCAGCCCAAGTAGTTGGAATAGGATATAATCTACAATGTTCAGACCACCATACACAAGCAAAACTAGTGAAAGCACAAACAGCAGCAGCAACTCGTCTCTCCTCAGGATATTGTAAACATGTAAATCGTTGTTCAGTTTCTAACTCCCAAGTAAGATATATATCAGGAACATATCTACCCTCAAATGGTGGAATATTCAATTTCAGTTTAGGAATATGGACATCATCTCGTACCTGAGGTGGTGGTGCAGGCCTACCATTACGAATATATACCTGAGGTCGACCTGCTGGTGGTGGTGCTGGTGGCTGCTCGTAGATCTGATTTTGATCAACCTCATCCTCATAATCGCCCGCATACTCATCATCCTCCTGGGTACCAGCAGCAGCAGTAGCAGGAGCCAAAGAAACACCAACAGCAGTAGCAGCGGCACCAGAATTTTGTCCTGGCTCAATAGGAACACGCTGTGCTCGTCCATACTGATTCGGAAGGGGGCGTAGTTGTTGTTGTTGCAGAGGTGCGACAGGTGCAGCCGGTGGTGGAAGACGCGCAAGCAGTTCATTAAATCTGTTATCGAGCTTTGTTTCGAACGTCTTCTCAAGGCGAGTGATCTTCTCCATGGCCTCTTCAAAATTGTTCAACACATCTTGTACCTGCTCAGTCATCATTTGCTGAAACTTATCATGAAGCTCCTTGTTCGATAAGTTCTCCCAGTCAATCTCGTCGGCTTGTGATCCTGGCATGGTTAGCAGCAATAGAAACACACAAGAATATGATCCTACAGACTACTAAGAAGTGGTGGTGGATGTATCACAAATCCGTCAAGCAAATCTCAAATTCTTACCAGTTCTTACCCAGCAGCAGGCGGTGATCGGCAAACGTTGTAGTCAAAAACTCTCAAAGCTTGGATAGAGCGATTACCAGGGAGACTCAAACACACGACGTAGATGTATGTGGAGCTGGGAAGGCTTATAGTATGGTAGCAAAAAGGGTCAGCAATAATCAATTCAGAGATGCAAAGTTGAATAAACGCTCAACGACGGTACTGTGCTGGTCCTAGGCTAGACTGTGCTAGAGACGCGAGCCTAGAACACCAACAAAATCACGGCGCGGCACGTAAACAAGGGAAAAGCACACTCTGAAAAAAAAATCGCTCTTTTTTTTGCGCTCTTTTTTTTTTGCGCTGCTTTTTTTTTTTGCGAAAAATCACTATAATGGCGAGTGTCTCAAAACTCTTCCTAGGTGTCAAACTGACAGGATGGGCACGAAAATTTGTTTTTTCGACCAAATTTTTTTTTTCGTCTGCCCGGAACCAAAAACTGGAAACGGGTCAAAAAAAACTTCCTATAATGGCACCTGTCTCAAAACACTCAGAAACACCTAAAAATAGGATAGCCAGAAATTTTTTCGAAAAATGCATTTTCGAAAAATTTTGGGCCTAAACGGAGCGTGGCTACCCGACTCCGGCAAGGAAACACGAATCGGAAACTAGATGGATCTCGAAAACAAACCAATAAGCAAGGAACTCGGATTGGTGGTGGATATATGGTGGTGGTATATGGCAGCGGTGGAGGTAGCGGTGGTAGTATATGGATATGGATCGGTGGTGGTATATGGACACGGATTAGTGGTGGTATATGGATACTGATTCGGAGCGGTGGTGGTAGATGGCAGGGGCGATGATGATGGTGCGGCGGCGGCGTGACAACTTATGACCAGAACTCGAAACTCTAAAAGACTAGACTCTAAGACCAGCAACTAGACACGACGATGCAACCGCAAATTCAACAAAGCAAAACCCTAAAAAGATTATGCAAAGGCTCAGATTGGTTCGGATATGATGAACTAACCCTAATTTTTTTTGTGGCTTTTTCGTGGACTGTAGGTATGAAGAACAGACTTGATCTAAACTACGAAAAACTGTAAAATCTCACCGAGCAACCTGGAAATCTGATACCACTTGATAGAGGCAAGGGTGTCCCGTCTTTCGATGAGATGATGGATATCGCTTTGGTGGAAGTCGACTTTGACGATCCGACTACGAACGTGCGAGGACGTCGCGCCTTAGCAATCGCTAAACCAACTCCGAGAGGTTATTGACCACGCCGGAGCACGATCAACCTGACCACGAGGGTCTATTTCCTGCGAGCAAACGAAGAACAAGCAAGAAACTTAGATTGCAATCTGGATATTGCGAATATAAGATGAAAGCTTTATTGTTCAAGGTGGGGTTCTGTGACGCCTTTGTCTGGTCGTTGAACACAAACGAAGTACGCGAAGTTGCAGCTATGGCGAACTTTTAATCTAAACAAAACCCAAAGTCTAAACGATGCCCTAAGGGCTGTATATATGGAGGAAGAGGGGGGAATTTCGTGGCCCTTGGTGGAGGGGTCCGAAATCAACCCTATCTCTTGTTTCACCACACATACGGACTCTAAAAATAGCCTATACTTATGTATTTCGAAATTACATGGGCCTGGCCCAATAATAAGGTGACGCAGCACCTAAAATAGCCTCGGGACGAAATTTAGGAAGTGGCATCTTGTATATTTCGTCCAAGGCTTCATGCACCCATTATGGTGGCTTCAAAGTCCTGAAATCATCACTTGTAACTCCGTTCTTGTTCCCCTTGCGCATGCCATCATCTCCATGCTTGTTCTTGCTCCAATGTTCATCCTTCTCCAAGCTAGGCCCTTCATTTGTAAGCAAAACAAATGTATCCAATTTAGGCAGCATCATATTCTCATGAACATTAGAATCATTACCAAGAAACGAAAGTACCTGGTAATTTAGTTGGCGTGCACGAGCTCTAGTAATTGGTCCAGTATGTATAGCAGCAGGGGCT
>NC_041385.1:358507959-358519708 GCF_002162155.2 Triticum dicoccoides
TTTTTTTTTGCGAAAAATCACTATAATGGCGAGTGTCTCAAAACTCTTCCTAGCTCAAACTGACAGGATGGGCACGAAATTTTTTCGACCAATTTTTTTTTTTTCGACTGCCCGGACCCAAAAACTGGAAACGGGTCAAAAAAAACTTCCTATAATGGCACCTGTCTCAAAACACTCAGAAACACCTAAAATTAGGATAGCCAGAAATTTTTCCGAAAAATGCGTTTTCGAAAAATTTTGGGCCTAAACGGAGCGTGGCTACCCGACTTTTTTTTTTCCGAAACCTACTCCGGCAAGGAAACACAAATCGGAATCTAGATGGATCCCGAAAACAAACCTAATAAGCAAAGAACTCGGATTGGTGGTGGATATATGGTGGTGGTATATGGCAGCGGTGGTGGTAGCGGTGGTAGTATATGGATATGGATCGGTGGTGGTATATGGACACGGATTGGTGGTGGTATATGGATACGGATTCGGTGCGGTGGTGGTAGATGGCAGGGGCGATGATGATGGTGCGGCGGCGGCGTGACAACTTATGACCAGAACTCGAAACTCTAAAATACTAGACTCTAAGACCAGCAACTAGACACGACGATGCAACCGCAAATTCAACAAAGCAAAACCCTAAAAAGATTATGCAAGGCTCAGATTGGTTCGGATATGATGAACTAACCCTAATTTTTTTTGTGGCTTTTTCGTGGACTATAGGTATGAAGAACAGACTCGATCTAAACTACGAAAAACTGTAAAATCTCACCGAGCAACCTGGAAATCTGATACCACTTGATAGAGGCAAAGGTGTCCCGTCTTTCGATGAGATGGTGGATTTCGCTTTGGTCAAAGTCGACTTTGACGATCCGACTACGAACGTGCGAGGACGTCGCGCCTTAGCAATCGCTAAACCAACTCCGAGAGGTTATTGACCACGCCGGAGCACGATCAACCTGACCACGAGGGTCTGTTTCCTGCGAGCAAACGAAGAACAAGCAAGAAACTAAGATTGCAATCGGGATATTGCGAATATAAGATGGAAGCTTTATTGATCAAGGTGGGGTTCTGTGACGCCTTTGTCTGGTCGTTGAACACAAACGAAGTACGCGAAGTTGCAGCTATGGCGAACTTTTAATCTAAACAAAACCCAAAGTCTAAACGATGCCCTAAGGGCTGTATATATGGAGGAAGAGGGGGGAATTTCGTGGCCCTTGGTGGAGGGGTCCGAAATCAACCCTATCTCTTGTTTCCCCACACATACGGACTCTAAAAATAGCCTATACTTATGTATTTCGAAATTACATGGGCCTGGCCCAATAATAAGGTGACGCAGCACCTAAAATAGCCTCGGGACGAAATTTAGGAAGTGGCATCTTGTATATTTCGTCCAAGGCTTCATGCACCCATTATGGTGGCTTCAAAGTCCTGAAATCATCACTTGTAACTCCGTTCTTGTTCCCCTTGCGCATGCCATCATCTCCATGCTTGTTCTTGCTCCAATGTTCATCCTTCTCCAAGCTAGGCCCTTCATTTGTAAGCAAAACAAATGTATCCAATTTAGGCAGCATCATATTCTCATGAACATTAGAATCATTACCAAGAAACGAAAGTACCTGGTAATTTAGTTGGCGTGCACGAGCTCTAGTAATTGGTCCAGTATGTATAGCAGCAGGGGCTGTGGGTGTAACAATTGTATTGATGTCCTCATCAGTACCGCCATCACCCGCCAGCGGAGCCTCGTCACTAGGCGCATCGCCCGTCCCCTCGGCCCCAGCCGGAGGACCGACGACAAGGAACTTTCTTAGTAGGACGTCCATGGGGCTCTTCACAGCGGCAGCAGTAGCGCTGCTGGAGTCGGAATCCACGGGCTTGAGGAAGGTGGCGAAGTCAAAGTGATGAGGACATCAATACCATTGTTACACCCACAGCCCCTACTGCTACATATACTGGACCAATTACTAGAGCTCGCGCACGCCAATTAAATTATCAGGTACTTTCGTTTCTTGGCAATGATTCTAATGTTCATGAGAATATGATGCTACCTAAATTGGATACATTTGTTTTACTTATAAATGAAGGGCCTAACTTGGAGAAGGATGAACATTGGAGCAAGAACAAGCATGGAGATGATGACATGCACAAGGGAAAAAAGTACGGAGTTACAAGTGATGATTTCAGGACTTTGAAGCCACCATAATGAGTGCATGAAGCCTTGGACAAAATATACAAGATGTCACTTCATAAATTTCGTCCAGAGGCTATTCTAGGTGCTGTGTCACCTTATTATTGGGCCAGGCCCATGTAATTTCGAAATAAATAAGTATAGGCTATTTTTAGAGTTCGTATGTGTGGGGAAACAAGAGATAGGGTTAGTTTCGTACACCTCCACCAAGGGCCACGAAATTCGCCCCCTCTTCCTCCATATATACAGCCCTTAGGGCACCGTTTAGACTTTGGGTTTTGTTTAGATTAAAGTTCGCCATAGCTGCAACTTCGCGTACTTCGTTTGTGTTCAACGACCAGAAAAAGGCGTCACAGAACCCCACCTTGATCAATAAAGCTTTCATCTTATATTTGCAATATCCAGATTGCAATCTCAGTTTCTTGCTTGTTCTTCGTTTGCTCGCAGGAAACAAACCCTCGTGGTCAGGTTGTGATAGAGGCAAAGGTGTCCCGTCTTTCGATGAGATGGTGGATTTCGCTTTGGTGGAAGTCGACTTTGACGATCCGACTACGAACGTGCGAGGACGTCGCGCCTTAGCAATCGCTAAACCAACTCCGAGAGGTTATTGACCACGCCGGGCACGATCAACCTGACCACGAGGGTCTGTTTCCTGCGAGCAAACGAAGAATAAGCAAGAAACTAAGATTGCAATCTGGATATTGCGAATATAAGATGAAAGCTTTATTGATCAAGGTGGGGTTCTGTGACGCCTTTGTCTGGTCGTTGAACACAAACGAAGTACGCGAAGTTGCAGCTATGGCGAACTTTTAATCTAAACAAAACCCGAAGTCTAAACGATGCCCTAAGGGCTGTATATATGGAGGAAGAGGGGGGAATTTCGTGGCCCTTGGTGGAGGGGTCCGAAATCAACCCTATCTCTTGTTTCCCCACACATACGGACTCTAAAAATAGCCTATACTTATGTATTTCGAAATTACATGGGCCTGGCCCAATAATAAGGTGTCGCAGCACCTAAAATAGCCTCGGGACGAAATTGATGAAGTGGCATCTCGTATATTTCGTCCAAGGCTTCATGCACCCATTATGGTGGCTTCAAAGTCCTGAAATCATTACTTGTAACTCTGTTCTTGTTTCCCTTGCGCATGCCATCATCTCCATGCTTGTTCTTGCTCCAATGTTCATCCTTCTCCAAGCTAGGCCCTTCATTTGTAAGCAAAACAAATGTATCCAATTTAGGTAGCATCATATTCTCATGAACATTAGAATCATTACCAAGAAACAAAAGTACCTGGTAATTTAGTTGGCGTGCACGAGCTCTAGTAATTGGTCCAGTATGTATAGCAGCAGGGGCTGTGGGTGTAACAATTGTATTGATGTCCTCATCATCCTCCCCTTCTTGAAATGAAGTCGTCCTCGACGGAAGTTCATCTTCCTCACCCAAATAAGGCTTCAAATCTGCAATGTTAAAAGTGGGACTAACTCCAAAATCTGCAGGCAACTCAAGTTTATATGCATTATCATTTATTTTCTCTAACACCTTAAAGGGACCATCCGCACGTGGCATTAACTTTGATTTGCGCAAATTAAGAAATCTATCCTTACGCAAATGTAACCAAACAAGATCTCCAGGTGCAAACACAACATGTTTTCTACCCTTATCTCCAGCAAGTTTATATTTAGCATAAATGCGCTCAATGTTTTCCTTAGTTAACTCATGCATTTTTAAAATCAATTCAGCACGTTGTTTAGCATCAAAATTAACCTTCTCCTGATGAGGACATGACTACCTTGGATATGACCAAAAATATTGCATATATGCATATTTGTCAGGTGATTTCTAGTGCAAACTATTCAATAATCTATTTATGGTATCCAGAACAAAAATACTTCACACACTTTTGTGTTTTGTCTAATTGCAGGTGTATGGGACATTTGTACAATCCACATATGAAGATAAGGAAGAAAGAGATGTTTATTTGCTGTCCAAAAAGTTCTCTCACGTCACTTTTGGCCCAAGAGAAGATAGAGTCCAAGTCTCTCACGTTCTGGATTCAGATTCGGACTGCACAGACACACCTGACTCAAAACGCACACAAATTTTTCATACGGACTCCGAATTGGGTGATTCTTTTTTTGTTGGAAACTAGATTTCGTGCACTTTCCAACCCAATTGGAATCACCTTCAAATTCGTCCGGAGCGTTGAGTTGTGGACGAAACAATCTGATGCTGCAGCAGAATCCGAGTCAAACTACAAGTCCAAAGGTGTTACATCACCTCCACTTGGGCCCATTGGCCTTGTACGACCTAGATTTAGTTTTAGGCTGCCTTGGGACGTCCTCCCACCTCCTTGGCCTCCACCCCTTGCTCCTATATAAGTAGATCCATCTAGTAGCTTTTCCTTGGGATTTGTTTAGTTAAAAGTTAGCCATTGCAACTTCGTGTACTTCGTTTGTGTCCAACGACCAGACAAAGACCGCTTCTGGATCCCCACCATTATCAATACCTCATATATATTTGCAATATTCAGATTGCTTTATCATATTCTTGCTCGTTCTTCGATTGCTTGCAGGAATAGACCTTCATGGTCAGGCTGATCGTGCTTCCGGCATCATCAGTAACCTCAGGAGATTGGTTTAGCGATTGCTAAGGCGCAACGTCGTGCACGTTTGTAGTCGGATCGTCAAAGTCATCTCCACCAAATCGATAGTTATCATCTCATCGAAAGATCGGGACACCCTCGCCTCTATCAAGTGGTATCAGTTTTCAGGTTGCTCGGTGAGAATTTCCAGTTTTCCTAGATTAGATTTATTTTCTTACCTATTGTCCAAGAAAAAGCCACAAAAAAAGAGTTAGATCTATTCATCCTTGGTCCAAGCCAGTCTGAGCCTTTGCAATTTTCTTTTCATTGCTTGCATAGTTGAATTATCGGTTGCATCGTCGTGTCGAGTTGCTGGTCTTAGTGTCTAGTTCGTTTAGAGTTTCGAGTTCTGTTCACATTAGTCACGCCACCACTGCATCATTATCTCTTCCGCTGTCCACCACCCATCCATCAATTTCCACCACGTGCTACCCACCATTCATTGTCATAATAATAGTTGAGATCGTTCACATCTTCACTTGATCCAATCTGCATCTTATCTAGTTTGTTTTGGAAAGAGGGAGAAAAAAAGAGAGAAAAAAACAAGAGAAAAAAAAGGAGAAAAAAAAAGTCAGAGAAAAAAAAGGAGAGAAAGAAAAAAAAGTGTGAGGAAAAAAAAGAGAGAAGAAAAAAAAACAAAAAAATCGGCACAAACTTTTTCAGAGGAAAGTTGGAGACAAAGTTGTTGATATATCCTGCTTGGCTGTTGTTTCACCTCATTATCTTTACTGCCGTTGTGATCTTCATTTATATCTTGCTGTCCAGAGCTACTTAGTGTCCTTCATTGATGCTAGTTGTGCTACGACGTGACCTCATTAGTGTTCTAGGCTCGCGTCTCTAGTTCGGTCTAGCCTAGGACCAGCACAGTACCGTCGTTGAGCGTTTATTCAACATTGCATCTTTGAATTGATTATTGCTAATCTTTTGCTACCATATATAGCCAACCCAGCTCCACATATTTTTACACCGTGTATACGTACGCTCCCCTGGCAATCGCTTTACTCAATATTCGGAGTTACTTGACACCGCTGGTTGCCGATCACCGCCTGCTGCATGGTAAGAACTTGTAAGACATTGATATTTGCTTTACTGTGAGCGTTTTACCACCACATCCTAGTAGTTATAGGAACATTATTTTTGGGTTTTGTTTCTTGTTCTACTAATCATGACAGGATCCAGAGTCAATTCATGGGCTTTGTCGATCGCGGGAGACGTGCCACCACCTTTGCAAATACCACAACCGTCACGAGAGGTGCACAAACATCCAAATGCACATGATCAGGTTAATGTATCTATACCACCATTTAATGGCCGTTTTAAACCTGCTTTATATATTGGATGGGAGTTCGACATAAAAAATATATTTGCTTCCCATAATTTCGATGAACATAAAAAGGTTAAGGTTGCGGTTGGTTCTTTCACTGGTTATGCTTTGGTTTGGTGGAGTGAATATTGTCGGTTACACCCTGATTATATACCTACTACTTGGGATGATTTGAAACTTGCCATGCGACATACTTTCGTCCCTGCTTATTATACTCGTGACATGATTAACAAGTTGCAACACTTAAAACAAGGTAGTGAAACTGTAACAAAATATTATGATGATTTACAAACTACCTTGTTGCATTCCTCTTTAGAAGAAAGTGAAGATGATTTTATGGATAGATTTTGGGGAGGATTAAACCGTGATATTCAAGAGATACTAATTCATGAAGAGTGTTATCCTATGGACCATTTGTTTCATCTTGCTTGCAAAGCTGAACAGGAAATAAAACGACGTGTTGGCCACGAGGAGAACAAGCGCACGGTGCACATTCCAAGAGTTTATATGATTGTTCCTTCAACTACTAGGCATACTATGACAACCACATCCGTTGTTGTCAGGACTACATCACCTCCACCATGTGACACATCGCCCCCAAGAGTGGCTACATCATCTGAGTTGATCATAAGAGATAATGACAAAGGTACTGATCTTCCATCTCTACATGAGAATGATGAATGCCTTGTCAATTTGAATGCACCATCTGATGAGCTACCCACTACTTTGATCACACCACCTATTTTAGAGGACTACGTTGATAATTTGACTTTGCCATGTGATCAAACAACTGAAATACCAACAATTTTGAGTGCACCCATTGAATTAACTATTGATGCAAAAGAACCAATGTTTAATCATTTTGATATGACCTCTAATCTTGGTGATGGTTTAATGATGAACATTGTCAATTTTTTGAAATGAATAAGAGCTTCACTTATATGTGCAAACTGAGTTGCAATATTTTCATGCCTTCTACTTCTTGTGCTAATTTTTTGGCTTTAGATTTTATGAACTATGCAAGTTACTCATCTATTCATGTGTCATATATGCAAAAATCAAGGGAAGTAAAAATGGATGACATATACATATACAACATGTACACCTTGTCTCTTTTGTTAGCCACATTTCAGATTAAGCAACGCCGAGAACGGCTTTATTTTCAAGAAGGGGAGGATGATGAGGACATGACTACCTTGGATATGACCAAAAATATTGCATATATGCATATTTGTCAGGTGATTTCTAGTGCAAACTATTCAATAATCTATTTATGTTATCCAGAACAAAAATACTTCACACACTTTTGTGTTTTGTCTAATTGCAGGTGTATGGGACATTTGTACAATCCACATATGAAGATAAGGAAGAAAGAGATGTTTATTTGCTGTCCAAAAAGTTCTCTCACGTCACTTTTGGCCCAAGAGAAGATAGAGTCCAAGTCTCTCACGTTCTGGATTCAGATTCGGACTGCACAGACACACCTGACTCAAAACACACACAAATTTTTCATACGGACTCCGAATTGGGTGATTCTTTTTTTGTTGGAAACTAGATTTCGTGCACTTTCCAACCCAATTGGAATCACCTTCAAATTCGTCCGGAGCGTTGAGTTGTGGATGAAACAATCTGATGTTGCAGCAGAATCCGAGTCAAACTACAAGTCCAAAGGTGTTACATCACCTCCACTTGGGCCCATTGGCCTTGTACGACCTAGATTTAGTTTTAGGCTGCCTTGGGACGTCCTCCCACCTCCTTGGCCTCCACCCCTTGCTCCTATATAAGTAGATCCATCTAGTAGCTTTTCCTTGGGATTTGTTTAGTTAAAAGTTAGCCATTGCAACTTCGTATACTTCGTTTGTGTCCAACGACCAGACAAAGACCGCTTCTGGATCCCCACCATTATCAATACCTCATATATATTTGCAATATTCAGATTGCTTTATCATATTCTTGCTCGTTCTTCGATTGCTTGCAGGAATAGACCTTCGTGGTCAGGCTGACCGTGCTTCCGGCATCATCAGTAACCTCAGGAGATTGGTTTAGCGATTGCTAAGGCGCAACGTCGTGCACGTTTGTAGTTGAATCGTCAAAGTCATCTCCACCAAATCGATAGTTATCATCTCATCGAAAGATCGGGACACCCTCGCCTCTATCATCTCCGAAGATGGAAGAGGCAACAAATCAATAGGTGCACGAGGTAGGAAACCATACACAGCTTCAAAAGGGCACATCTTAGTAGTAGAATGCAATGAACGATTATAAGCAAATTCAATATGAGGCAAGCATTCCTCCCACATTTTCTTATTATTCTTCAAAACAGCCCTAAGCATAGTAGACAACGTTCTATTGACTACTTCAGTTTGTCCATCAGTTTGGGGGTGACAAGTAGTACTAAAAAGCAGTTTAGTCCCCAACTTAGCCCATAAACATCTCCAAAAGTGGCTAAGAAATTTAGTATCACGATCTGAAACAATAGTATTTGGCACACCATGCAAGCGAATAATTTCACGAAAGAACAAATCAGCAACATTAACAGCATCATCGCTTTTATGACATGGTATAAAGTGTGCCATTTTCGAGAATCTATCCACGACAACAGATATGCTATCCCTCCCCTTCTTTGTTCGAGGTAAACCTAAAACAAAGTCCATAGATATATCCTCCCAAGGAACACTAGGTACAGGCAAAGGCATATATAAACCATGAGGATTGAGTCGTGACTTAGCTTTTTGACATGTAGTGCAGCGAGCAATAAAACGCTCAACATCCCGTCTCATCTTTGGCCAAAAGAAATGTGTAGCAAGTACGTCCTCCGTCTTCTTCACGCCAAAGTGTCCCATTAATCCTCCTCCATGCGCCTCCTGCAACAACAAAAGACGAACGGAGCTAGCTGGAATGCATAGCTTGTTAGCACGAAACACAAATCCATCGTTAACTACAAACTTGTTCCACATTCTTCCTTCTTTACAATTCTGCATTACATCTTTAAAATCAGCATCATGCACATATTGATCTTTGATGGTCTCCAAGCCAAATATTTTGAAGTCAAGTTGTGAAAGCATAGTATAGCGACGAGACAATGCATCAGCAATAACATTTTCTTTTCCCTTCTTGTGTTTAATGACATAAGGGAAAGTCTCAATGAATTCAACCCATTTAGCATGTCTACGATTCAGTTTAGCTTGACTTTTAATATGTTTCAAAGATTCATGATCAGAATGTATAACAAATTCTTTGGGTCATAAATAATGTTGCCATGTTTCTAAAGTCCGAACAAGAGCATATAATTCTTTATCATAAGTAGAATAATTCAGACTAGGCCCACTCAATTTTTCAGAAAAGTATGCAACAGGTTTGCCATCTTGTAATAACACACCTCCTAATCCAATTCCACTAGCATCACATTCAAGCTCAAAAGTCTTATTAAAATCAGGAAGTTGGAGTAAAGGAGCATGTGTCAACTTATCTTTCAATACCGTGAAGGCTTCTTCCTGTGCGGTACCCCAAACAAAAGGCACATCCTTCTTTGTAAGCTCGTTGAGAGGTGCAGCAATGGTGCTGAAAGCTCTCACAAAACGCCTATAGAATCCAGCGAGGCCAAGAAAACTCCTCACTTGTGTGACCGTTTTGGGCTGCGGCCAACTCTCAATAGCTTCAATATTGGCTTTGTCAACTTCAATTCCCTGTGGAGTAACAACATAGCCAAGAAAAGATACTCGGTCGGTGCAAAAGGTGCACTTCCCAAGGTTACCAAACAAACGTGCATCACGTAGAGCAATAAAAACAGCACGTAAATGTTCCAAATGTTCTTCCAAAGATCTGCTATAAATCAGTATGTCATCAAAGTAAACTACCACAAATCGTCCAATGAAAGCACGTAAAACTTCGTTCATTAATCTCATTGATGAGGACATCAATACAATTGTTACACCCACAGCCCCTGCTGCTATACATACTGGACCAATTACTAGAGCTCGTGCACGCCAACTAAATTACCAGGTACTTTCGTTTCTTGGTAATGATTCTAATGTTCATGAGAATATGATGCTGCCTAAATTGGATACATTTGTTTTGCTTACAAATGAAGGGCCTAGCTTGGAGAAGGATGAACATTGGAGCAAGAACAAGAACGGAGTTACAAGTGATGATTTCAGGACTTTGAAGCCACCATAATGGGTGCATGAAGCCTTGGACGAAATATACAAGATGCCACTTCATAAATTTCGTCCCGAGGCTATTTTAGGTGCTGCGTCACCTTATTATTGGGCCAGGCCCATGTAATTTCGAAATACATAAGTATAGGCTATTTTTAGAGTCCGTATGTGTGGGGAAACAAGAGATAGAGTTGATTTCGGACCCCTCCACCAAGGGCCACGAAATTCCCCCCCTCTTCCTCCATATATACAGCCCTTAGGGCATCGTTTAGACTTTGGGTTTTGTTTAGATTAAAAGTTCGCCATAGCTGCAACTTCGCGTACTTCGTTTGTGTTCAACGACCAGACAAAGGCGTCACAGAACCCCACCTTGATCAATAAAGCTTTCATCTTATATTCGCAATATCCAGATTGCAATCTTAGTTTCTTGCTTGTTCTTCGTTTGCTCGCAGGAAACAGACCCTCGTGGTCAGGTTGATTGTGCTCCGGCGTGGTCAATAACCTCTCGGAGTTGGTTTAGCGATTGCTAAGGCGCGACGTCCTCGCACGTTCGTAGTCGGATCGTCAAAGTCGACTTCCACCAAAGCGAAATCCACCATCTCATCGAAAGACGGGACACCTTTGCCTCTATCACAACTTCAAAAGGGCACATCTTAGTAGTAGAATGCAATGAACGATTATAAGCAAATTCAATATGAGGCAAGCATTCCTCCCACATTTTCTTATTATTCTTCAAAACAGCCCTAAGCATAGTAGACAACGTTCTATTGACTACTTCAGTTTGTCCATCAGTTTGGGGGTGACAAGTAGTACTAAAAAGCAGTTTAGTCCCCAACTTAGCCCATAAACATCTCCAAAAGTGGCTAAGAAATTTAGTATCACGATCTGAAACAATAGTATTTGGCACACCATGCAAACGAATAATTTCACGAAAGAACAAATCAGCAACATTAACAGCATCATCGCTTTTATGACATGGTATAAAGTGTGCCATTTTCGAGAATCTATCCACGACAACAAATATGCTATCCCTCCCCTTCTTTGTTCGAGGTAAACCTAAAACAAAGTCCATAGATATATCCTCCCAAGGAACACTTGGTACAGGCAAAGGCATATATAAACCATGAGGATTGAGTCGTGACTTAGCTTTTTGACATGTAGTGCAGCGAGCAATAAAACGCTCAACATCCCGTCTCATCTTTGGCCAAAAGAAATGTGTAGCAAGTACGTCCTCCGTCTTCTTCACGCCAAAGTGTCCCATTAATCCTCCTCCATGCGCCTCCTGCAACAACAAAAGACGAACGGAGCTAGCTGGAATGCATAGCTTGTTAGCACGAAACACAAATCCATCGTTAACTACAAACTTGTTCCACATTCTTCCTTCTTTACAATTCTGCATTACATCTTTAAAATCAGCATCATGCACATATTGATCTTTGATGGTCTCCAA
>NC_041385.1:358519718-358625967 GCF_002162155.2 Triticum dicoccoides
AATGAATTCAACCCATTTAGCATGTCTACGATTCAGTTTAGCTTGACTTTTAATATGTTTCAAAGATTCATGATCAGAATGTATAACAAATTCTTTGGGTCATAAATAATGTTGCCATGTTTCTAAAGTCCGAACAAGAGCATATAATTCTTTATCATAAGTAGAATAATTCAGACTAGGCCCACTCAATTTTTCAGAAAAGTATGCAACAGGTTTGCCATCTTGTAATAACACACCTCCTAATCCAATTCCACTAGCATCACATTCAAGCTCAAAAGTCTTATTAAAATCAGGAAGTTGGAGTAAAGGAGCATGTGTCAACTTATCTTTCAATACCGTGAAGGCTTCTTCCTGTGCGGTACCCCAAAGAAAAGGCACATCTTTCTTTGTAAGCTCATTGAGAGGTGCAGCAATGGTGCTGAAATCTCTCACAAATCGCCTGTAGAATCCAGCGAGGCCAAGAAAACTCCTCACTTGTGTGACCGTTTTGGGTTGCGGCCAACTCTCAATAGCTTCAATCTTGGCTTTATCAACTTCAATTCCCTGTGGAGTAACAACATAGCCAAGAAAAGATACTCGGTCGGTGCAAAAGGTGCACTTCCCAAGGTTACCAAACAAACGTGCATCACGTAGAGCAATAAAAACAGCACGTAAATGTTCCAAATGTTCTTCCAAAGATCTGCTATAAATCAATATGTCATCAAAGTAAACTACCACAAATCGTCCAATGAAAGCATGTAAAAATTCCTTCATTAATCTCATGAAAGTACTAGGTGCATTAGTTAACCCAAAAGGCATGACTAACCACTCATATAATCCAAACTTAGTTTTGAATGCTGTTTTCCATTCATCTCCCAATTTCATACGAATTTGATGGTAGCCACTACGTAAATCAACTTTGGAGAATATTGTAGAGCCACTCAATTCATCAAGCATATCATCTAGCCTAGGAATTGATAGAGGCGGGGTGTCCCGATCTTTCGATGAGATGATAACTATCGATTTGGTGAAGATGACTTTGACGATCCGACTACAAACGTGCACGACGTTGCGCCTTAGCAATCGCTAAACCAACTCCGAGAGGTTATTGACCACGCCGAAGCACAATCAACCTGACCACGAAGGTCTATTCCTGCAAGCAATCGAAGAACAAGCAAGAATATGATAAAGCAATCTGAATATTGCGAATATATATATGAAGTATTGATAAAGGTGGGGATCCGTAAGCGGTCTTGGTCTGGTCGTTGGACACAAACGAAGTACACGAAGTTGCAATGGCTAACTTTTAACTAAACAAATCCCAAGCAAAAAGCTACTAGATGGATCTACTTATATAGGAGCAAGGGGTGGCGGCCAAGGAGGTGGGAGAACGTCCCAAGGCAGCCTAAAACTAAATCTAGGTCGTACAAGGCCAATGGGCCCAAGTGGAGGTGATGTAACACCTTTGGACTTGTAGTTTGACTCGGATTCTGCTGCAACATCAGATTGTTTCGTCCACAACTCAACGCTCCGGACGAATTTGAAGGTGATTCCAATTGGGTTGGAAAGTGCACGAAATCTAGTTTCCAACAAAAAAAGAATCACCCAATTCGGAGTCCGTATGAAAAACTTGTGTGCGTTTTGAGTCAGGTATGTCTGTGCAGTCCGAATCTGAATCCAGAACGTGAGAGACTTGGACTCTATCTTCTCTTGGGCCAAAAGTGACGTGAGAGAACTTTTTGGACAGCAAATAAACATCTCTTTCTTCCTTATCTTCATATGTGGATTGTACAAATGTCCCATACACCTGCAATTAGACAAAACACAAAAGTGTGTGAAGTATTTTTATTCTGGATAACATAAATAAATTATTGAATAGTTTGCACTAGAAATCACCTGACAAATATGCATATATGCAATATTTTTGGTCATATCCAAGGTAGTCATGTCCTCATCATTGTGTGGCTTTTTCTTGGACAATAGGTAAGAAAATAAATCTAATCTAGGAAAACTGGAAATTCTCACCGAGCAACCTGAAAACTGATACCACTTGATAGAGGCGGGGTGTCCCGATCTTTCGATGAGATGATAACTATCGATTTGGTGAAGATGACTTTGACGATCCGACTACAAACGTGCACGACGTTGCGCCTTAGCAATCGCTAAACCAACTCCGAGAGGTTATTGACCACGCCGAAGCACAATCAACCTGACCACGAAGGTCTATTCCTGCAAGCAATCGAAGAACAAGCAAGAATATGATAAAGCAATCTGAATATTGCGAATATATATGAAGTATTGATAAAGGTGGGGATCCGTAAGCGGTCTTGGTCTGGTCGTTGGACACAAACGAAGTACACGAAGTTGCAATGGCTAACTTTTAACTAAACAAATCCCAAGCAAAAAAGCTACTAGATGGATCTACTTATATAGGAGCAAGGGGGGGCGGCCAAGGAGGTGGGAGGACGTCCCAAGGCAGCCTAAAACTAAATCTAGGTCGTACAAGGCCAATGGGCCCAAGTGGAGGTGATGTAACACCTTTGGACTTGTAGTTTGACTCGGATTCTGCTGCAACATCAGATTGTTTCGTCCACAACTCAACGCTCCGGACGAATTTGAAGGTGATTCCAATTGGGTTGGAAAGTGCACGAAATCTAGTTTCCAACAAAAAAATAATCACCCAATTCGGAGTCCGTATGAAAAACTTGTGTGCGTTTTGAGTCAGGTATGTCTGTGCAGTCCGAATCTGAATCCAGAACGTGAGAGACTTGGCCTCTATCTTCTCTTGGGCCAAAAGTGACGTGAGAGAACTTTTTGGACAGCAAATAAACATCTCTTTCTTCCTTATCTTCATATGTGGATTGTACAAATGTCCCATACACCTGCAATTAGACAAAACACAAAAGTGTGTGAAGTATTTTTGTTCTGGATAACATAAATAAATTATTGAATAGTTTGCACTAGAAATCACCTGACAAATATGCATATATGCAATATTTTTGATCATATCCAAGGTAGTCATGTCCTCATCATTGTGTGGCTTTTTCTTGGACAATAGGTAAGAAAATAAATCTAATCTAGGAAAACTGGAAATTCTCACCGAGCAACCTGAAAACTGATACCACTTGATAGAGGCGGGGTGTCCCGATCTTTCGATGAGATGATAACTATCGATTTGGTGAAGATGACTTTGACGATCCGACTACAAACGTGCACGACGTTGCGCCTTAGCAATCGCTAAACCAACTCCGAGAGGTTATTGACCACGCCGAAGCACAATCAACCTGACCACGAAGGTCTATTCCTGCAAGCAATCGAAGAACAAGCAAGAATATGATAAAGCAATCTGAATATTGCGAATATATATGAAGTATTGATAAAGGTGGGGATCCGTAAGCGGTCTTGGTCTGGTCGTTGGACACAAACGAAGTACACGAAGTTGCAATGGCTAACTTTTAACTAAACAAATCCCAAGCAAAAAAGCTACTAGATAGATCTACTTATATAGGAGCAAGGGGTGGCGGCCAAGGAGGTGGGAGGACGTCCCAAGGCAGCCTAAAACTAAATCTAGGTCGTACAAGGCCAATGGGCCCAAGTGGAGGTGATGTAACACCTTTGGACTTGTAGTTTGACTCGAATTCTGCTGCAACATCAGATTGTTTCGTCCACAACTCAACGCTCCGGACGAATTTGAAGGTAATTCCAATTGGGTTGGAAAGTGCACGAAATCTAGTTTCCAACAAAAAAAGAATCACCCAATTCGGAGTCCGTATGAAAAACTTGTGTGCGTTTTGAGTCAGGTATGTCTGTGCAGTCCGAATCTGAATCCAGAACGTGAGAGACTTGGCCTCTATCTTCTCTTGGGCCAAAAGTGACGTGAGAGAACTTTTTGGACAGCAAATAAACATCTCTTTCTTCCTTATCTTCATATGTGGATTGTACAAATGTCCCATACACCTGCAATTAGACAAAACACAAAAGTGTGTGAAGTATTTTTGTTCTGGATAACATAAATAAATTATTGAATAGTTTGCACTAGAAATCACCTGACAAATATGCATATATGCAATATTTTTGGTCATATCCAAGGTAGTCATGTCCTCATCAGGAATAGGATGACGATAACGAATAGTAATATTATTAATGCCTCTACAATCAACACACATACGTGATGTACTATCCTTTTTCGGCACTAGAATAATAGGAATAGCACAAGGACTAAGGGATTCGCGTATATAACCTTTGTCGAGAAGCTCTTGTACTTGACGCATAATCTCCTTCGTCTCCTCTGGATTGGTACGGTATGGTGCACGGTTTGGCAGTGAAGCACCGGGAATTAAGTCAATCTGATGCTCAATCCCTCGAATAGGCGGTAATCCCGGTGGCACGTCTTGTGGAAAGACGTCAGCGAACTCCTGCAAAATGTTAGTGACAGCAGGAGGCAAAGAGGAAGGCACGTCCTCGAATGAAAATAATGCCTCTTTGCACACAAAAGCATAGCAAACAGATTTGCTGAAAGCTAGCTCATCAATATCAGATTTGGTGGCAAATAAACATGCACTTTTCAATTTAATTTCAGAAGCAACACTAGATGGTTTATTATTAGGCTTCATATGTTGCTCAAATTCTTTTGCCACAATCTGATTTTCACTCTTATTCGTCTCCTGTTTTGCTTTATTAGCTCTATTAATATCATCTTTCAAAATGGAATCAGGAGTCATAGGAAGCAAAGTAATATTTTTATCCTTATGAACAAGAGTATAGTGATTGTTTCTACCATGGTGTACAGAATTTTTATCAAATTGCCATGGTCTACCAAGTAATAAGGAACATGCTTGCATAGATACCACATCACAATCAACATAATCAGCATATGTAGAGATACTAAAATGCACACGAACAGTACGTGTTACCTTAACCTTGCCGCTGTTGTTGAACCATTGGATGTAGTAAGGATGTGGATGTGGTCTTGTGGTGAGAGAAAGCTTCTCCACCATCTCTATGCTAGCCAAGTTGTTGCAGCTCCCTCCGTCTATTATGACGCGCACAGAACGTTCCTTCACAACTCCCTTGGTATGGAACAAATTGTGCCTCTGATTTTGCTCAGCTTGTGTGACCTGCACACTCAAAACACGTTGAGCAACTAAACATTCATACCTGTCAGCGTCTTCAGGAGCCATGTATTGCGTCTCATGATCAGAATCATCTCCACCATGTTCTTCACGTGTAATAAGAGCCAATGTCTCCTCATCATAGTCACTAGCGGACTCATATCCACCATCCGCGGTAGCAATCATCACACGCGGAGATTTGCATTCCCTCGCATAATGACCTCCTCCCTTACAACGACGACAAATAATATCACTTGTGTGCCCTGTTGATGCCATGGAAGAAGAAGAACGCTGTGCAGGACCCGCAGGTGCGCTCTTGGAAGATAATGGTGGTTGTGCCTGTTTTCTTGTATCGCGGCTGGAGGTGGCACCGGATGGAGGTGCTGGTGCAGTTGAAGTAGAAGATGCACGTGGTGTCCATGATGAAGGTCGGCCTGCAGAAAAGTTAGTTCGCCCCAATGCTTGTCGATCCTGCACTTCACGTTCAGCTTTACAAGCAAGATGGAATAAACGAGTGATATTAGTATACTCCTTATAGTCTAGAATGGTCTGAATCTCTCTATTTAATCCACCCAGAAAACGTGCAAGCATAGCTTCATTCTCCTCAACAATACCACATCTAATCATGCCAGTTTGTAATTCCTAATAATATTCTTCTACAGAATTTTTCCCTTGTCTTAAACGCTGCAATTTTTGAAGCAATTCACGTTGATAATATGGTGGAACCCAACGCGTACGCATAGCAGTTTTCAAAGCAGCCCAAGTAGTTGGAATAGGATATAATCTACAATGTTCAGACCACCATACACATGCAAAACTAGTGAAAGCACAAACAGCAGCAGCAACCCGTCTCTCCTCGGGATATTGTAAACATGTAAAATGTTGTTCAGTTTCTAACTCCCAAGTAAGATATATATCAGGAACATATCTACCCTCAAATGGTGGAATATTCAATTTCAGTTTAGGAATATGGACATCATCTCGTACCTGAGGTGGTGGTGCAGGCCTACCATTACGAATATGTACCTGAGGTCAGCCTGGTGGTGGTGGTGCTGGTGGCTGCACGTAGTTCGGATTTTGATCAACTTCATCCTCATAATCTTCCACATAATCATCATCCTCCTAGGTACCAGCAGCAGCAGTAGCAGGAGCCAAAGAAGCACCAACAGCAGTAGCAGCGGCACCAGAATTTTGTCCTGGCTCAATAGGAACACGCTGTGCTCGTCCATACTGATTCGGAAGGGGGCTTAGTTGTTGTTGTTGCAGAGGTGCGACAGGTGCAGCCGATGGTGGAAGATGCGCAAGCAGTTCATTAAATCTGTTATCGAGCTTTGTTTCGAACATCTTCTCAAGGCCAGTAATCTTCTCCATGGCCTCTTCAAAATTGTTCAGCACATCTTGCACCTGTTCAGTCATCATTTGCTGAAACTTATCATGAAGCTCCTTGTTCGATAAGTTCTCCCAGTCAATCTCGTCGGCTTGTGATCCTGGCATGGTTAGCAGCAATAGAAACACACAAGAATATGATCCTATAGACTACTAAGAAGTTGTGGTGGTGTATCACAAACCCGTCAAGCAAACCTCAAATTCTTACCAGTTCTTACCCAGCAGCAGGTGGTGATCGGCAACCGTTGTAGTCAAAACTTCTCAAAGCTTGGATAGAGCGATTACCAGGGAAAGTCAAACGCACGACGTAGATGTATGTGGAGCTGGGAAGGCTTATAATATGGTAGCAAAAAGGGTCAGCAATAATCAATTCAGAGATGCAAAGTTGAATAAACGCTCAACGACGGTACTGTGCTGGTCCTAGGCTAGACCGTGCTAGAGACGCGAGCCTAGAACACTAACAAAATCACGGCGCTGCACGTAAACAAGGGAAAAGCACACTCTCGAATATTTTTTTCGCTCTTTTTTTTTTTGCACTGCTCTTTTTTTTTGCGAAAAATCACTATAATGGCGAGTGTCTCAAAACTCTTCCCAGGTCAAACTGACAGGATGGGCACGAAATTTTTGTGACCAAATTTTTTTTTGACTGCCCGGACCCAAAAATTGGAAACGGGTCAAAAAAAAACTTTCTATAACGGCGACTGTCTCAATACGCTTAGAAACACCTAAAAATAGGATAGCCAGAAAAATTTTTGTCAAGTGCGTTTTCCGAAAATTTTGGGCCTAAACGGAGGGTGGTTTCCGGACTCTTTTTTTTTTTGGAAACCAACCTCTTCTACGGACGGCAAAAGATTGCTGGAATCCGAAACCTACTCAGACAAGGAAACACGAATCGGAAATTAGATGGATCCCGAAAACAAACCTAATATGCAAGGAACTCGGATTGGTGGTGGATATATGGTGGTGGTATATGGCAGCGGTGGTGGTAGCGGTGGTAGTATATGGATATGGATCGGTGGTGGTATATGGACACGTATTGGTGGTGGTATATGGATACGGATTCGGAGCGGTGGCGGATAAGCGGTGGTGGTAGATGGCAGGGGCGATGATGATGGTGCGGCGGCGGCGTGACAACTTATGACCAGAACTCGAAACTCTAAAAGACTAGACTCTAAGACCAGCAACTAGACACGACGATGCAACCGCAAATTCAACAAAGCAAAACCCTAAAAAGATTATGCAAAGGCTCATATTGGTTCGGATATGATGAACTAACCCTAATTTTTTTTGTGGCTTTTTCGTGGACTGTAGGTATGAAGAACAGACTCGATCTAAACTACGAAAAACTGTAAAATCTCACCGAGCAACCTGGAAATCTGATACCACTTGATAGAGGCAAAGGTGTCCCGTCTTTCGATGAGATGATGGATATCGCTTTGGTGGCAGTCGACTTTGACGATCCGACTATGAATGTGCGAGGACGTCGCGCCTTAGCAATCGCTAAACCAACTCCAAGAGGTTATTGACCACGCCGGAGCACGATCAACCTGACCACGAGGGTCTGTTTCCTGCGAGCAAACGAAGAACAAGCAAGAAACTGAGATTGCAATTTGGATATTGCGAATATAAGATGAAAACTTTATTGATCAAGGTGGGGTTCTGTGACGCCTTTGTCTGGTCGTTGAACACAAACGAAGTACGCGAAGTTGCAGCTATGGCGAACTTTTAATCTAAACAAAACCCAAAGTCTAAACGGTGCCCTAAGGACTGTATATATGGAGGAAGAGAGGGGGAATTTCGTGGCCCTTGGTGGAGGGGTCCGAAATCAACCCTATCTCTTGTTTCCCCACACATACGGACTCTAAAAATAGCCTATACTTATGTATTTCGAAATTACATGGGCCTGGCCCAATAAAAAGGTGACGCAGCACCTATAATAGCCTCGGGACGAAATTTATGAAGTGGCATCTTGTATATTTCGTCCAAGGCTTCATGCACCCATTATGGTGGCTTCAAAGTCCTGAAATCATCACTTGTAACTCCGTTCTTGTTCCCCTTGCGCATGGCATCATCTCCATGCTTGTTCTTGCTCCAATGTTCATCCTTCTCCAAGCTAGGCCCTTCATTTTAAGCAAAACAAATGTATCCAATTTAGGCAGCATCATATTCTCATGAACATTAGAATCATTACCAAGAAACGGAAGTACCTGATAATTTAATTGGCGTGCGCGAGCTCTAGTAATTGGTCCCGTATATGTAGCAGTAGGGGTTGTGGGTGTAACAATGGTATTGATGTCCTCATCACATACCTACAGTCCACGAAAAAGCCAAAAAATTTTTAGGGTTAGTTCATCATATCCGAACCAGTCTGAGCCATTGCATAGCCTTTTCAGTATTTTGCTTTGTTGAATTTTTGGTTGCATCGTCATGTCTAGTTGCTGGTCTTAGTGTCTAGTCTTTTAGAGTTTCGAGTTCTCTTCAAGGGTCTCCACGCCGCCGCCGCACCATCATCATCCGCTGCCATATACCACCACCACACCAGATGTGTCGTTCCTGCCATGTACCATCCCGCTTATCCGCCACCGCTCCGAGTCCATATACCAACACCGATCCGAGTCCATATACCACCATCGACCCACATCCATATACTACCACCACTCCGAGTCCATCTCATATTAGGTTAACTTTTGAGATCCATCTATTTCTAGATTTGTGTTTTCCTTGTCTGAGTAGGTTTTGGATTCCAGCAATCTTTTGCCATCTGTAGAAGAGGTTGGTTTCAAAAAAAAACGCACTGGACAAATTTTTTTCTGGCTATCCTATATTTAGGTGTTTCTAAGCGTATTGAGACAGTCGCCGTTATAGAAAGTTTTTTTTGACCCGTTTCCAGTTTTTGGGTCCGGGCAGTCGAAAACAATAATTGGTCGAAAAAATTTCATGCATATCCTGTTATCTTGACTTGGGAAGAGTTTTGAGACACTCGCCATTATAGTGATTGTCGGCAAAAAAAAGAGGAGCGCAAAAAAAAGAGCGAAAAAATTCCAGAGTGTGCTTCTCCCTTGTTTACGTGCAGCGTCGTGATTTTCTTAGTGTTCTAGGATCGCGTCTCTAGCACGGTCTAGCCTAGGACCAGCATAGTACCGTCGTTGCGCATTTATTCAACTTTGCATCTCTGAATTGATTATTGCTGATCCTTTTTGCTACCATATTATAAGCCTTCCCAGCTCCACATACATATACGTCGTGTGTTAGACTCTCCATGGTAATCGCTCTATCCAAGCTTTGAGAGTTTTGATAGAGGCGGGGGTGTCCCGTCTTTCGATGAGATGATAACTATCGATTTGATGGAGACGACTTTGATGATCCGACTACAAACGTGCACGACGTTGCGCCTTAGCAATCGCTAAACCAACTCCGAGAGGTTATTGACCACGCCGGAGCACAATCAACCTGACCACGAAGGTCTATTCCTGCAAGCAATCGAAGAACAAGCAAGAATATGATAAAAGCAATCTGAATATTGCGAGTATATATGAAGTATTGATAAAGGTGGGGATCCGTAAGAGGTCTTGGTCTTGTCGTTGGACACAAACGAAGTACACGAAGTTGCAATGGCTAACTTTTAACTAAACAAATACCAAGGGAAAAGCGACTAGATGGATCTACTTATATAGGAGCAAGGGGTGGCGGCCTAGGAGGTGGGAGGATGTCCCAAGGCAGCCTAAAACTAACCCTAGGTCGTACAAGGCCAATGGGCCCAAGTGGAGGTGATGCAACACCTTTGGACTTGTTGTTTGACTCGGATTCTGCTGCAGCGTCTGATTGTTTCGTCGATATCTCAACACTCCGGACGAATTTGAAGGTGAATCCAATTGGGCTGGAAAGAGCACAAAATCTAGAATCCAACAAAAAAAAAGCTACTAGAGGTTGATTGTGCTCCGGCGTGGTCAATAACCTCTCGGAGTTGGTTTAGCGATTGCTAAGGCGCAACGTCGTGCACGTTTGTAGTCGGATCGTCAAAGTCGTCTCCATCAAATCGATAGTTATCATCTCCTCGAAAGATCGGGACACCCCCGCCTCTATCATATACGCCTGAAGAAACTCCATGCAGATGGATCGTTTGGACTCACTTGTTTTCGAATCACTTGAGACATGCAAATCATACCACATGGGCAAGATGACTGAAAGGCCTCGTTTTCAGTGAGATGGAACAAGAGAGCAACTTGTTGGAAGTAATAAAAAAAAGAATCACCCAATTCGGAGTCCGTATGAAAAAGTTGTTGGCGTTTTGAGTCAGGTATGTCTGTGCAGTCCGAATCTGAATCCAGAACGTGAGAGACTTGGACTCTATCTTCTCTTGGCCCAAAAGTGACGTGAGAGAACTTTTTGAACAGCACTTAAACATCTCTTTCTCCCGTATCTTCATATGTGAATTGTACAAATATCCCATACACCTGCAATTAGACAAAACACAAAAGTGTGTGAAGTATTTTTGTTCTGGATAACATAAATAGATTATTGAATAGTTTGCCCTAGAAATCACCTGACAAATATGCATGTATGCAATATTTTTGGTCGTATCCAAGGTAGTCATGTCCTCATCAAGTTTTGACTACAAAGGTTGCCGATCACCGCCTGCTGCTGGGTAAGAACTGGTAAGAATTTGAGTTTTGCTTGACGAATTTGTGACACCCACCACCACCACTCATTAGTAGTCTGTAGGATCTTATTCTTGTGTGTTTCGATTGCTGCTAACCATGCCAGGATCACAAGCCGACGAGATTGACTGGGAGAACTTAACGAACAAGGAGCTTCATGATAAGTTTCAGCAAATGATGACTGACCAGGTGCAAGATGTACTGAACAATTTTGAAGAGGCCATGGAGAAGATCACTGGCTTTGAGAAGACGTTCGAAACAAAGCTCGATAACAGATTTAATGAACTGCTTGCGCGTCTTCCACCACCGGCTGCACCTGTCGCAGCTCTGCAACAACAACAACAACGACGACTACCTCCACATCGTGAAAGAGCCCTCCGCCGAGCGAGCCGTGTTCCTCTTCAGCCTAGCCAAACTGTTGGTGCTGCTGTTGATAATTCTGTGGCTCCTGCTGCTGATGGAGAGGAGGATGATTATGCGGGAGATTATGAGGATGAGGTTGATCAAAATCAGAACTACGTGCAACCACCAGCACCACAACCACCAGGTCGTCCACATGCAAATAATGGCAATGTTAGGGCTCCCCCTCAGGTACGAGATCATGACCATCTCCCTAAACTGAAATTGAATATTCCACCATTTGAGGGTAGATATGTTCCTGATATATATCTTACTTGGGAGTTAGAAACTGAACAACGATTTACATGTTTACAATATCCTGAGGAGAGACGTGTTCCTGCTGTTGTTTGTGCCTTCACTAGCTTTGCATGTGTTTGGTGGTCTGAACATTGTAGATTATATCCTGTTCTACCTACTTGGGCTGCTTTGAAAACTGCTATGCGTACTCGTTGGGTTCCACCATATTATCAACGTGAATTGCTTCAAAAATTGCAGCGTTTGAGACAAGGAAAAAATTCTGTAGAAGAATATTATCAGGAATTACAAACTGGCATGATTAGATGTGGTATTTTTGAGGAGAATGAACCTATGCTTGCATGTTTTATGGGTGGATTAAATAGTGAGATTCAGACCATTCTAGACTATAAGGAGTATACTAATATCACTCATTTATTCCAGCTTGCTTGTAAAGCTGAACATGAAGTGCAGGATCGACAAGCATTGGCGCGAACTAACTTTTCTGCAGGTCGACCTTCATCATGGACACCGCGTGCATCTTCTACTTCCACTGCACCAGCACCTCCATTAGGTGCCACCTCCAGCCGTGATACAAGAAAGCAGGCACAACCACCACTATCTGCCAAGAGCGCACCTGTCGGGCCTCCATAGAGCTCTTCTTCTTCCATGGCATCAACTGGGCACACAAGTGATATTATTTGTCGTCGTTGTAAGGGAAGAGGTCATTATGCGAGAGAATGCAAATCTCAGCGTGTGATGATTGCAACTGAGGATGGTGGGTATGAGTCCGCTAGTGACTATGATGAGGAGACGTTGGCTCTTATTACACGGGAAGAACACGGTGGAGATGATTCTGATCATGAGACGCAATACATGGCTCCTGAAGACGCTGACAGATATGAATGTTTAGTTGCTCAACGTGTTTTGAGTGTGCAGGACCAATTACTAGAGCTCGTGCACGCCAATTAAATTATCATATACTGGACCAATTTCAAGAAGGGGATGTGGGTGTAACAATGGTATTGATGTCCTCATCATCCTCCCCTTCTTGAAATGAAGTCGTCCTCGACGGAAACTCATCTTCCTCACCCAAATAAGGCTTCAAATCTGCAATGTTAAAAGTGGGACTAACCCCAAAATTTGCAGGCAGCTCAAGTTTATATGCATTATCATTTATTTTCTCTAACACCTTAAAGGGACCATCAGCACATGGCATTAGCTTTGATTTGCGCAAATCAGGAAATCTATCCTTACGCAAATGTAACCAAACAAGATCTCCAGGTGCAAACACAACATGTTTTCTACCCTTATCTCCAGCAAGTTTATATTTAGCATTCATACGCTCAATGTTATCCTTAGTTAACTCATGCATTTTAAAATCAATTCAGCACGTTGTTTAGCATCAAAATTAACCTTCTCCGAAGATGGAAGAGGCAACAAATCAATAGGTGCACGAGGTAGGAAACCATACACAACTTCAAAAGGGCACATCTTAGTAGTAGAATGCAATGAACGATTATAAGCAAATTCAATATGAGGCAAGCATTCCCCCCACATTTTCTTATTATTCTTCAAAACAGCCCTAAGCATAGTAGACAATGTTCTATTGACTACTTCAGTTTGTCCATCAGTTTGGGGGTGACAAGTAGTACTAAAAAGCAGTTTAGTCCCCAACTTAGCCCATAATGACCTCTTCCCTTAAAACTGTAAAATCTCACCGAGCAACCTGGAAATCTGATACCACTTGATAGAGGCAAAGGTGTCCCGTCTTTCGATGAGATGATGTATATCGCTTTGGTGGCAGTCGACTTTGACGATCCGACTACGAACGTGCGAGGACGTCGCGCCTTAGCAATCGCTAAACCAACTCCGAGAGGTTATTGACCACGCCGGAGCACGATCAACCTGACCACGAGGGTCTGTTTCCTGCGAGCAAACGAAGAACAAGCAAGAAACTGAGATTGCAATCTGGATATTGCGAATATAAGATGATGAGGACATCAATACAATTGTTACACCCACAGCCCCTGCTGCTATACATACTGGACCAATTACTAGAGCTCGTGCACGCCAACTAAATTACCAGGTACTTTCGTTTCTTGGTAATGATTCTAATGTTCATGAGAATATGATGCTGCCTAAATTGGATACATTTGTTTTGCTTACAAATGAAGGGCCTAGCTTGGAGAAGGATGAACATTGGAGCAAGAACAAGCATGGAGATGATGGCATGCGCAAGGGGAACAAGAACGGAGTTACAAGTGATGATTTCAGGACTTTGAAGCCACCATAATGGGTGCATGAAGCCTTGGACGAAATATACAAGATGCCACTTCATAAATTTCGTCCCGAGGCTATTTTAGGTGCTGCGTCACCTTATTATTGGGCCAGGCCCATGTAATTTCGAAATACATAAGTATAGGCTATTTTTAGAGTCCGTATGTGTGGGGAAACAAGAGATAGGGTTGATTTCGGACCCCGCCACCAAGGGCCACGAAATTCCCCCCTCTTCCTCCATATATACAACCCTTAGGGCATCGTTTAGACTTTGGGTTTTGTTTAGATTAAAAGTTCGCCATAGCTGCAACTTCGCGTACTTCGTTTGTGTTCAACGACCAGACAAAGGCGTCACAGAACCCCACCTTGATCAATAAAGCTTTCATCTTATATTCGCAATATCCAGATTGCAATCTCAGTTTCTTGCTTGTTCTTCGTTTGCTCGCAGGAAACAGACCCTCGTGGTCAGGTTGATCGTGCTCCGGCGTGGTCAATAACCTCTCGGAGTTGGTTTAGCGATTGCTAAGGCGCGACGTCCTCGCACGTTCGTAGTCGGATCGTCAAAGTCGACTTCCACCAAAGCGATATCCATCATCTCATCGAAAGATGGGACACCTTAGCCTCTATCATAAGATGAAAGCTTTATTGATCAAGGTGGGGTTCTATGACGCCTTTGGCTGGTCGTTGAACACAAACGAAGTACGCGAAGTTGCAGCTATGGCGAACTTTTAATCTAAACAAAACCCAAAGTCTAAACGGTGCCCTAAGGGCTGTATTTATGGAGGAAGAGAGGGGGAATTTCGTGGCCCTTGGTGGAGGGGTCCGAAATCAACCCTATCTCTTCTTTCCCCACACATACGGACTCTAAAAATAGCCTATACTTATGTATTTCGAAATTACATGGGCCTGGCCCAATAAAAAGGTGACGCAGCACCTATAATAGCCTCTGGACAAAATTTATGAAGTGACATCTTGTATATTTCGTCCAAGGCTTCATGCACTCGTTATGGAGGCTTCAAAGACCTGAAATCATCACTTGTAACTCTGTTCTTGTTCCCCTTGCGCATGCCATCATCTCCATGCTTGTTCTTGCTCCAATGTTCATCCTTCTCCAAGCTAGGCCCTTCATTTGTAAGCAAAACAAATGTATCCAATTTAGCCGGCATCATATTCTCATGAACATTAGAATCATTACCAAGAAACGAAAGTACCTGGTAATTTAGTTGGCGTGCGCGAGCTCTAGTAATTGGTCCAGTATGTATAGCAGCAGGGGCTGTGGGTGTAACAATGGTATTGATGTCCTCATCATCCTCCCCTTCTTGAAATGAATTCGTCCTCGATGGAAGTTCATCTTCCTCACCCAAATAAGGCTTCAAATCTGCAATGTTAAAAGTGGGACTAACCCCAAAATCTGCAGGCAGCTCAAGTTTATATGCATTATCATTTATTTTCTCTAACACCTTAAAGGGACCATCAGCACGTGATAGAGGCAAAGGTGTCCCGTCTTTCGATGAGATGATGGATATCGCTTTGGTGGAAGTCGACTTTGACGATCCGACTACGAACGTGCGAGGACGTCGCGCCTTAGCAATCGCTAAACCAACTCCGAGAGGTTATTGACCACGCCGGAGCACGATCAACCTGAGCACGAGGGTCTGCTTCCTGTGAGCAAACGAAGAACAAGCAAGAAACTAAGATTGCAATCTGGATATTGCGAATATAAGATGAAAGCTTTATTGATCAAGGTGGGGTTCTGTGACGCCTTTGTCTGGTCGTTGAACACAAACGAAGTACGCGAAGTTGTAGCTATGGCGAAATTTTAATCTAAACAAAACCCAAAGTCTAAACGGTGCCCTAAGGGCTGTATATATGGAGGAAGAGAGGGGGAATTTCGTGGCCCTTGGTGGAGGGGTCCGAAATCAACCCTATCTCTTGTTTCCCCACACATACGGACTCTAAAAATAGCCTATACTTATGTATTTCGAAATTACATGGGCCTGGCCCAATAAAAAGGTGACACAGCACCTATAATAGCCTCGGGACGAAATTTATGAAGTGGCATCTTGTATATTTCGTCCAAGGCTTCATGCACCCATTATGGTGGCTTCAAAGTCCTGAAATCATCACTTGTAACTCCGTTCTTGTTCCCCTTGCGCATGGCATCATCTCCATGCTTGTTCTTGCTCCAATGTTCATCCTTCTCCAAGCTAGGCCCTTCATTTGTAAGCAAAACAAATGTATCCAATTTAGGCAGCATCATATTCTCATGAACATTAGAATCATTACCAAGAAACGAAAGTACCTGATAATTTAATAGGCGTGCGCGAGCTCTAGTAATTGGTCCCATATATGTAGCAGTAGGGGCTGTAGGTGTAACAATGGTATTGATGTCCTCATCATGAACTGATAGAGGCAAAGGTGTCCCGTCTTTCGATGAGATGATGGATATCGCTTTGGTGGCAGTCGACTTTGACGATCCGACTACGAACGTGCGAGGACGTCGCGCCTTAGCAATCGCTAAACCAACTCCGAGAGGTTATTGACCACGCCGGAGCACGATCAACCTGACCACGAGGGTCTGTTTCCTGTGAGCAAACGAAGAACAAGCAAGAAACTGAGATTGCAATCTGGATATTGCGAATATAAGATGAAAGCTTTATTGATCAAGGTGGGGTTCTGTGACGCCTTTGTCTGGTCGTTGAACACAAACGAAGTACGCGAAGTTGCAGCTATGGCGAACTTTTAATCTAAACAAAACCCAAAGTCTAAACGGTGCCCTAAGGGCTGTATATATGGAGGAAGAGAGGGGGAATTTCGTGGCCCTTGGTGGAGGGGTCCGAAATCAACCCTATCTCTTGTTTCCCCACACATACGGACTCTAAAAATAGCCTATACCTATGTATTTCGAAATTACATGGGCCTGGCCCAATAAAAAGGTGACGCAGCACCTATAATAGCCTCGGGACGAAATTTATGAAGTGGCATCTTGTATATTTCGTCTAAGGCTTCATGCACCCATTATGGTGGCTTCAAAGTCCTGAAATCATCACTTGTAACTCCGTTCTTGTTCCCCTTGCGCATGGCATCATCTCCATGCTTGTTCTTGCTCCAATGTTCATCCTTCTCCAAGCTAGGCCCTTCATTTGTAAGCAAAACAAATGTATCCAATTTAGGCAGCATCATATTCTCATGAACATTAGAATCATTACCAAGAAACGAAAGTACCTGATAATTTAATTGGCGTGCGCGAGCTCTAGTAATTGGTCCCGTATATGTAGCAGTAGGGGCTGTGGGTGTAACAATGGTATTGATGTCCTCATCATCCTCCCCTTCTTGAAATGAAGTCGTCCTCGACAGAAACTCATCTTCCTCACCCAAATAAGGCTTCAAATCTGCAATGTTAAAAGTGGGACTAACCCCAAAATCTGCAGGCAGCTCAAGTTTATATGCATTATCATTTATTTTCTCTAACACCTTAAAGGGACCATCAGCACGTGGCATTAGCTTTGATTTGCGCAAATCAGGAAATCTATCCTTACGCAAATGTAACCAAACAAGATCTCCAGGTGCAAACACAACATGTTTTCTACCCTTATCTCCAGCAAGTTTATATTTAACATTCATACACTCAATGTTTTCCTTAGTTAACTCATGCATTTTTAAAATCAATTCAGCATGTTGTTTAGCATCAAAATTAACCTTCTCCGAAGATGGAAGAGGCAACAAATCAATAGGTGCACGAGGTAGGAAACCATACACAACTTCAAAAGGGCACATCTTAGTAGTAGAATGCAATGAACGATTATAAGCAAATTCAATATGAGGCAAGCATTCCTCCCACATTTTCTTATTATTCTTCAAAACAGCCCTAAGCATAGTAGACAACGTTCTATTGACTACTTCAGTTTGTCCATCAGTTTGGGGGTGACAAGTAGTACTAAAAAGCAGTTTAGTCCCCAACTTAGCCCATAAACATCTCCAAAAGTGGCTAAGAAATTTAGTATCACGATCTGAAACAATAGTATTTGGCACACCATGCAAGCGAATAATTTCACGAAAGAACAAATCAGCAACATTAACAGCATCATCGCTTTTATGACATGGTATAAAGTGTGCCATTTTCGAGAATCTATCCACGACAACAAATATGCTATCCCTCCCCTTCTTTGTTCGAGGTAAACCTGAAACAAAGTCCATAGATATATCCTCCCAAGGAACACTAGGTACAGGCAAAGGCATATATAAACCATGAGGATTGAGTCATGATTTAGCTTTTTGACATGTAGTGCAGCGAGCAATAAAACGCTCAACATCACGTCTCATCTTTGGCCAAAAGAAATGTGTAGCAAGTACGTCCTCCGTCTTCTTCACGCCAAAGTGTCCCATTAATCCTCCTCCATGCGCCTCCTGCAACAATAAAAGACGAACGGAGCTAGCTGGCATGCATAGCTTGTTAGCACGAAACACAAATCCATCGTTAACAACAAACTTGTTCCACATTCTTCCTTCTTTACAATTCTGCATTACATCTTTAAAATCAGCATCATGCACATATTGATCTTTGATGGTCTCCAAACCAAATATTTTGAAGTCAAGTTGTGAAAGCATAGTATAGCGACGAGACAATGCATCAGCAATAACATTTTCTTTTCCCTTCTTGTGTTTAATGACATAAGGGAAAGTCTCAATGAATTCAACCCATTTAGCATGTCTACGATTCAGTTTAGCTTGACTTTTATTTCAAAGATTCATGATCAGAATGTATAACAAATTCTTTGGGCCATAAATAATGTTGCCATGTTTCTAAAGTCCGAACAAGAGCATATAATTCTTTATCATAAGTAGAATAATTCAGACTAGGCCCACTCAATTTTTCAGAAAAGTATGCAACAGGTTTGCCATCTTGTAATAACACACCTCCTAATCCAATTCCACTAGCATCACATTCAAGCTCAAAAGTCTTATTAAAATCAGGAAGTTGGAGTAAAGGAGCATGTGTCAACTTATCTTTCAATACCGTGAAGGCTTCTTCCTAAGCGGTACCCCAAAGAAAAGGCACATCTTTCTTTGTAAGCTCATTGAGAGGTGCAGCAATGGTGCTGAAATCTCTCACAAAACGCCTATAGAATCCAGCGAGGCCAAGAAAACTCCTCACTTGTGTGACCGTTTTGGGCTACGGCCAACTCTCAATAGCTTCAATCTTGGCTTTATCAACTTCAATTCCCTGTGGAGTACAACATAGCCAAGAAAAGATACTCGGTCGGTGCAAAAGGTGCACTTCCCAAGGTTACCAAACAAATGTGCATCACGTAGAGCAATAAAAACAGCACGTAAATGTTCCAAATGTTCTTCCAAAGATCTGCTATAAATCAATATGTCATCAAAGTAAACTACCACAAATCGTCCAATGAAAGCACGTAAAACTTCGTTTATTAATCTCATGAAAGTACTAGGTGCATTAGTTAACCCAAAAGGCATGACTAACCACTCATATAATCCAAACTTAGTTTTAAATGCTGTTTTCCATTCATCTCCCAATTTCATACGAATTTGATGGTAGCCACTACGCAAATCAACTTTGAAGAATATTGTAGAGCCACTCAATTCATCAAGCATATCATCTAGCCTAGGAATAGGATGACGATAACGAATAGTAATATTATTAATGCCTCTACAATCAACACACGTACGTGATGTACCATCCTTTTTCGGCACTAGAATAATAGGAACAGCACAAGGACTAAGGGATTCGCGTATATAACCTTTGTCGAGAAGCTCTTGTACTTGACGCATAATCTCCTTCGTCTCCTCTGGATTGGTACGGTATGGTGCACGGTTTGGCAGTGAAGCACCAGGAATTAAGTCAATCTGATGCTCAATCCCTCGAATAGGCGGTAATCCCGGTGGCACGTCTTGTGGAAAAACGTCAGCGAACTCCTGCAAAATGTTAGTGATAGCAGGAGGCAAAGAGGAAGGCACGTCCTCGAATAAAAATAATGCCTCTTTGCACACAAAAGCATAGCAAACAGATTTGCTAAAATCTAGCTCATCAATATCAGATTTGGTGGCAAATAGACATGCACTTTTCAATTTAATTTCAGAAGCAACACTAGATGGTTTATTATTAGGCTTCATTTGTTGCTCAAATTCTTTTGCCACAATCTGATTTTCACTCTTATTCTTCTCCTGTTTTGCTTTATTAGCTCTATTGATATCATCTTTCAAAACGGAATCAGGAGTCATAGGAAGCAAAGTAATATTTTTATCCTTATGAACAAGAGTATAGTGATTGTTTCTACCATGGTGTACAGAATTTTTATCAAATTGACATAGTCTACCAAGTAATAAGGAACATGCTTGCATAGGTACCACATCACAATCAACATAATCAGCATATGTAGAGATACTAAAATGCACACGAACAGTACGTGTTACCTTAACCTTGCCGCTGTTGTTGAACCGTTGGATGTAGTAAGGATGTGGATGTGGTCTTGTGGTGAGAGAAAGCTTCTCCACCGTCTCCATGCTAGCCAAGTTGTTGCAGCTCCCTCCTTCTATTATGACGCGCACAGAACGTTCCTTCACAACTCCCTTGGTATGGAACAAATTGTGCCTCTGATTTTCCTCAGCTTGTGTGACCTGCACACTCAAAACACGTTGAGCAACTAAACATTCATACCTGTCAGCGTCTTCAGGAGCCATGTATTGCGTCTCATGATCAGAATCATCTCCACCATGTTCTTCACGTGTAATAAGAGCCAATGTCTCCTCATCATAGTCACTAGCGGACTCATATCCACCACCCTCGGTAGCAATCATCACACGCGGAGATTTGCATTCTCTCGCATAATGACCTCCTCCCTTACAACGACGACAAATAATATCACTTGTGTGACCTGTTGATGCCCTGGAAGAAGAAGAACTCTGTGCAGGCCCGGGAGGTGCGCTCTTGGCAGATAATGGTGATTGTTCCTGTTTTCTTGTATCACGGCTGTAGGAGGCACCTGATTGAGGTGCTGGTGCAGTTGAAGTAGAAGATGCACGCGGTGTCCAGGATGAAGGTCGGCCTGCAGAAAAGTTAGTTCGTGCCAATGCTTGTCGATCCTGCACTTCACGTTCAGCTTTACAAGCAAGATGGAATAAACGAGTGATATTAGTATACTCCTTATAGTCTAGAATGGTCTGAATCTCTCTATTTAATCCACCCAGAAAACGTGCAAGCATAGCTTCATTCTCCTCAACAATACCACATCGAATCATGCCAGTTTGTAATTCCTGATAATATTCTTCTACAGAATTTTTTCCTTGTCTTAAGCGCTGTAATTTTCGAAGCAATTCACGTTGATAATATGGTGGAACCCAACGAGTACGCATAGCAGTTTGCAAAGCAGCCCAAGTAGTTGGAATAGGATATAATCTACAATGTTCAGCCACCATACACATGCAAAACTTGTGAAAGCACAAACAGCAGCAGCAACTCGTCTCTCCTCAGGATATTGTAAACATGTAAATCGTTGTTCAGTTTCTAACTCCCAAGTAAGATATATATCAGGAACATATCTACCCTCAAATGGTGGAATATTCAATTTCAGTTTAGGAATATGGACATCATCTCGTACCTGAGGTGGTGGTGCAGGCCTACCATTACTGATGAGGACATGACTACCTTGGATATGACCAAAAATATTGCATATATGCATATTTGTCAGGTGATTTCGAGTGCAAACTATTCAATAATCTATTTATGTTATCCAGAACAAAAATACTTCACACACTTTTGTGTTTTGTCTAATTGCAGGTGTATGGGACATTTGTACAATCCACATATGAAGATAAGGAAGAAAGAGATGTTTATTTGCTGTCCAAAAAGTTCTCTCACGTCACTTTTGGCCCAAGAGAAGATAGAGTCCAAGTCTCTCACGTTCTGGATTCAGATTCGGACTGCACAGACATACCTGACTCAAAACGCACACAAGTTTTTCATACGGACTCCGAATTGGGTGATTCTTTTTTTGTTGGAAACTAGATTTCGTGCACTTTCCAACCCAATTGGAATCACCTTCAAATTCTTCCGGAGCGTTGAGTTGTGGACGAAACAATCTGATGCTGCAGCAGAATCCGAGTCAAACTACAAGTCCAAAGGTGTTACATCACCTCCACTTGGGCCCATTGGCCTTGTACGACCTAGATTTAGTTTTAGGCTGCCTTGGGACGTCCTCCCACCTCCTTGGCCGCCACCCCTTGCTCCTATATAAGTAGATCCATCTAGTAGCTTTTCCTTGGGATTTGTTTAGTTAAAAGTTAACCATTGCAACTTCGTGTGCTTCGTTTGTGTCCAACGACCAGACCAAGACCACTTTTCGAATCCCCACCATTATCAATACTTCATACATATTCGCGATATTCAGATTGCTTTTATCATATTCTTGCTTGTTCTTCGATTGCTTGCAGGAATAGACCTTCGTGGTCAGGTTGATCGTGTTCCGGCGTGGTCAATAACCTCTCAGAGTTGGTTTAGCGATTGCTAAGGCACAACGTAGTTGCACGTTTGTAGTCGGATCGTGAAAGTCGTCTCCACCAAATCGATAGTTATCATCTCATCGAAAGATCGGGACACCCCGCCTCTATCACAGGTGGTTGCATGTAGTTCTGATTTTGAGCAACCTCATCCTTGTAATCTCCCACATAATCATCCTCCTCCGCATCAGCAGCAGGAGCCACAGAAGTATCAACAGCAGCACCAACAGTTTGGCCAAACGCAAGAGGAACACGGCTCGCTCGGCGGAGATCTATTTCGCGATGTGGAGGTGATGAGGACATGACTACCTTGGATATGACCAAAAATATTGCATATATGCATATTTGTCAGGTGATTTCTAGTGTAAACTATTCAATAATCTATTTATGTTATCCAGAACAAAAATACTTCACACACTTTTGTGTTTTGTCTAATTGCAGGTGTATGGGACATTTGTACAATCCACATATGAAGATAAGGAAGAAAGAGATGTTTATTTGCTGTCCAAAAAGTTCTCTCACGTCACTTTTGGCCCAAGAGAAGATAGAGTCCAAGTCTCTCACGTTCTGGATTCAGATTCGGACTGCACAGACACACCTGACTCAAAACGCACACAAGTTTTTCATACGGACTCCGAATTGGGTGATTCTTTTTTTGTTGGAAACTAGATTTCGTGCACTTTCCAACCCAATTGGAATCACCTTCAAATTCGTCCGGAGCGTTGAGTTGTGGACGAAACAATCTGATGCTGCAGCAGAATCCGAGTCAAACTATAAGTCCAAAGGTGTTACATCACCTCCACTTGGGCCCATTGGCCTTGTACGACCTAGATTTAGTTTTAGGCTGCCTTGGGACGTCCTCCCACCTCCTTGGCCGCCACCCCTTGCTCCTATATAAGTAGATCCATCTAGTAGCTTTTCCTTGGGATTTGTTTAGTTAAAAGTTAGCCATTGCAACTTCGTGTACTTCGTTTGTGTCCAACGACCAGACCAAGACCGCTTCCGGATCCCCACCATTATCAATACTTCATATATATTTGCAATATTCAGATTGCTTTATCATATTCTTGCTCGTTCTTCGATTGCTTGCAGGAATAGACCTTCGTGGTCAGGCTGACCGTGCTTCCAGCATCGTCAGTAACCTCAGGAGATTGGTTTAGCGATTGCTAAGGCGCAACGTCGTTCACGTTTGTAGTCGGATCATCAAAGTCGTCTCCACCAAATCGATAGTTATCATCTCATCGAAAGATCGGGACCCTCGCCTCTATCACCTGCACACTCAAAACACGTTGAGCAACTAAGCATTCATACCTGTCAGCGTCTTCAGGAGCCATGTATTGCGTCTCATGATCAGAATCATCTCCACCATGTTCTTCACGTGTAATAAGAGCCAAAGTCTCCTCATCATAGTCACTAGCGGACTCATATCCACCATCCGCGGTAGCAATCATCACACGCGGAGATTTGCATTCTCTCGCATAATGACCTCCTCCCTTACAACGACGACAAATAATATCACTTGTGTGCCCTGTTGATGCCATGGAAGAAGAAGAACGCTGTGCAGGCCCCGCAGGTGCGCTCTTGGCAGATAATGGTGGTTGTGCCTGTTTTCTTGTATCACGGCTGGAGGTGGCACCGGATGGAGGTGCTGGTGCAGTTGAAGTAGAAGATGCACGTGGTGTCCATGATGAAGGTCGGCCTGCAGAAAAGTTAGTTCGCCCCAATGCTTGTCAATCCTGCACTTCACGTTCAGCTTTACAAGCAAGATGGAATAAACGAGTGATATTAGTATACTCCTTATAGTCTAGAATGGTCTGAATCTCTCTATTTAATCCACCTAGAAAACGTGCAAGCATAGCTTCATTCTCCTCAACAATACCACATCTAATCATGCCAGTTTGTAATTCCTGATAATATTCTTCTACGGAATTTTTCCCTTGTCTTAAACGCTGCAATTTTTGAAGCAATTCACGTTGATAATATGGTGGAACCCAACGCGTACGCATAGCAGTTTTCAAAGCAGCCCAAGTAGTTGGAATAGGATATAATCTACAATGTTCAGACCACCATACACATGCAAAACTAGTGAAAGCACAAACGGCAGCAGCAACTCGTCTCTCCTCAGGATATTGTAAACATGTAAATCGTTGTTCAGTTTCTAACTCCCAAGTAAGATATATATCAGGAACATATCTACCCTCAAATGGTGGAATATTCAATTTCAGTTTAGGAATATGGACATCATCTCGTACCTGAGGTGGTGGTGCAGGCCTACCATTACGAATATATACCTGAGGTCGACCTGCTGGTGGTGGTACAGGTGGCTGCACGTAGTGCTGATTTTGATCAACCTTGATGAGGACATGACTACCTTGGATATGACCAAAAATATTGCATATATGCATATTTGTCAGGTGATTTCTAGTGCAAACTATTCAATAATCTATTTATGTTATCCAGAACAAAAATACTTCACACACTTTTGTGTTTTGTCTAATTGCAGGTGTATGGGACATTTGTACAATCCACATATGAAGATAAGGAAGAAAGAGATGTTTATTTGCTGTCCAAAAAGTTCTCTCACGTCACTTTTGGCCCAAGAGAAGATAGAGTCCAAGTCTCTCACGTTCTGGATTCAGATTCGGACTGCACTGACACACCTGACTCAAAACGCACACAAGTTTTTCATACGGACTCCGAATTGGGTGATTCTTTTTTCGTTGGAAACTAGATTTCGTGCACTTTCCAACCCAATTGGAATCACCTTCAAATTCGTCCGGAGCGTTGAGTTGTGGACGAAACAATCTGATGCTGCAGCAGAATCCGAGTCAAACTACAAGTCCAAAGGTGTTACATCACCTCCACTTGGGCCCATTGGCCTTGTACGACCTAGATTTAGTTTTAGGCTGCCTTGGGACGTCCTCCCACCTCCTTGGCCGCCACCCCTTGCTCCTATATAAGTAGATCCATCTAGTAGCTTTTCCTTGGGATTTGTTTAGTTAAAAGTTAGCCACTGCAACTTCGTGTACTTCGTTTGTGTCCAACGACCAGACCAAGACCGCTTACGGATCCCCACCATTATCAATACCTCATATATATTTGCAATATTCAGATTGCTTTATCATATTCTTGCTCGTTCTTCGATTGCTTGCAGGAATAGACCTTCGTGGTCAGGCTGACCGTGCTTCCGGCATCGTCAGTAACCTCAGGAGATTGGTTTAGCGATTGCTAAGGCGCAACGTCGTGCACGTTTGTAGTCGGATCGTCAAAGTCGTCTCCACCAAATCGATACTTATCATCTCATCGAAAGATCGGGACACCCTCGCCTCTATCAATTACGAATATATACATGAGGTCGACCTGCTGGTGGTGGTGCTGGTGGTTGCACGTAGTTCTGATTTTGAGCAACCTCATCCTCGTAATCTCCCACATAATCATCCTCCTCCGCATCAGCAGCAGGAGCCACAGAAGTATCAACAGCACCACCAACAGTTTGGCCAAATGCAAGAGGAACACGGCTCGCTCGGCGGAGGTCTATTTCGCGACGTGGAGGTAGTCGTTGTTGTTGTTGGAGAGGTGCGTTAGGTGCAGCGGGTGGTGGTGGTGGAAGACGCGTGAGCAATTCATTAAACTTGTTATCGAGCTTTGTTTCGAACGTCTTCTCCATGCCATCTATCTTCTCCATGGCCTCTTCAAATCTGTTTAGCACGTCTTGCACCTGTCCACTCATCATTTGCTGAAATTTATCATGCAAATCCTTATTCGTCATGTTCTCCCAGTCAGTCTCGTCGGCTTGTGATCCTGGCATGGTTAGCAGCAATAGAAACACACAAGAATATGATCCTACAGACTACTAAGGTGGTGGTGGGTGTCACAAATCCGTCAAGCAAATCTCAAATTCTTACCAGTTCTTACCCAGCAGCAGGCGGTGATCGGCAACCGTTGTAGTCAAAAACTCTCAAAGCTTGGATAGAGCAATTACCAGAGAGAGTCAAACGCACGACGTAGATGTATGTGGAGCTGGGAAGGCTTATAATATGGTAGTAAAAAGGGTCAGCAATAATCAATTCAGAGGTGCAAAGTTGAATAAATGCTCAACGACGGTACTGTGCTGGTCCTAGGCTAGACCGTGCTAGAGACGCGAGCCTAGAACACTAACAAAATCACGGCGCTGCACGTAAACAAGGAATAAGCACACCCTGGAATATATTTTTTTTGCTCTTTTTTTTGCGCTCTTTTTTTTTGCGCTGCTTTTTTTTTGCGAAAAATCACTATAATGGCGAGTGTCTCAAAACTCTTCCTAGGTCAAACTGACAGGATGGGCACGAAATTTTTTTGACCAAATTTTTTTTTCGTTGTTTCGACTGCCCGGACCCAAAAACTGGAAACGGGTCAAAAAAAACTTCCTATAATTGCACCTGTCTGAAAACACTCAGAAACACCTAAAAATAGGATAGCCAGAAATTTTTTCAAAAAATGCGTTTTCGAAAAATTTTGGGCCTAAACGGAGGGTGGTTTCCGGACTCTTTTTCTTCCGAAACGTACTCCGGCAAGGAAACACGAATCGGAATCTAGATGGATCTCGAAAACAAACCTAATATGACAAGAACTCGGATTGGTGGTGGATATATGGTAGTAGATGGCAGCGGTGGTGGTATATGGATACGGATTCGAAGCGGTGGCGGATAAGCGGTGGTGATAGATGGCAGGGGAGATGATAATGGTGCGGCGGCGACGTGACAACTTATGACCAGAACTCGAAACTCTAAAAGACAAGACTCTAAGACCAGCAACTAGACACGACGATGCAACCGCAAATTCAACAAAGCAAAACCCTAAAAAGATTATGCAAAGGCTCAGATTGGTTCGGATATGATGAACTAACCCTAATTTTTTGTGTGGCTTTTTCGTGGACTGTAGGTATGAAGAACAGACTCGATCTAAACTACGAAAAACTATAAAATCTCACCGAGCAACCTGGAAATCTGATACCACTTGATAGAGGCAAAGGTGTCCCGTCTTTCGATGAGATGATGGATATCGCTTTGGTGGCAGTCGACTTTGACGATCCGACTACGAACGTGCGAGGACGTCGCGCCTTAGCAATCGCTAAACCAACTCCGAGAGGTTATTGACCACGCCGGAGCACGATCAACCTGACCACGAGGGTCTATTTCCTGCGAGCAAACGAAGAACAAGCAAGAAACTGAGATTGCAATCTGGATATTGCGAATATAAGATGAAAGCTTTATTGATCAAGGTGGGGTTCTGTGACGCCTTTGTCTGGTCGTTGAACACAAACGAAGTACGCGAAGTTGCAGCTATGGCGAACTTTTAATCTAAACAATACCCAAAGTCTAAACGATGCCCTAAGGGCTGTATATATGGAGGAAGAGGGGGGAATTTCGTGACCCTTGGTGGAGGGGTCCTAAATCAACCCTATCTCTTGTTTCCCCACACATACGGACTCTAAAAATAGCCTATACTTATGTATTTCGAAATTACATGGGCCTGGCCCAATAATAAGGTGACGCAGCACCTATAATAGCCTCGGGACGAAATTTATGAAGTGGCATCTTGTATATTTCGTCCAAGGCTTCATGCACCCATTATGGTGGCTTCAAAGTCCTGAAATCATCACTTGTATCTCCGTTCTTGTTCCCCTTGCGCATGCCATCATCTCCATGCTTGTTCTTAATCCAATGTTCATCCTTCTCCAAGCTAGGCCCTTCATTTGTAAGCAAAACAAATGTATCCAATTTAGGCAGCATCATATTCTCATGAACATTAGAATCATTACCAAGAAACGAAAGTACCTGGTAATTTAGTTGGCGTGCGCGAGCTCTAGTAATTGGTCCAGTATGTATAGCAGCAGGGGCTGTGGGTGTAACAATTGTATTGATGTCCTCATCATGGACCCAAAAACTGGAAACGGGTCAAAAAAACTTTCTATAACGGCGACTGTCTCAATACGCTTAGAAACACCTAAAAATAGGATAGCCAGAATTTTTTTTGTCTAGTGCGTTTTTGGAAAATTGGGCCTAAATGGAGGGTGTTTTTTTCCGAAACCTACTCAGGCAAGGAAATACGAATCGGAAACTAGATGGATCTCCAAAACAAACCTAATATGCAAGGAACTCGGATTAGTGGTGGATATATGGTGGTGGTATATGGCAGCGGTGGTGGTATATGGCAGCGGTGGTAGTATATGGATATGGGTCGGTGGTGGTATATGGATACGGATTGGTGGTGGTATATGGATACGGACTCAGAGCGGTGGTGGTAGGTGACAGGGGCGATGATGATGGTGCGGTGGCGGCGTGACAACTTATGACCAAAATTTGAAACTCTAAAAGACTAACGCTAAGACCAGCAACTAGACACGACGATGCAACCGCAAATTCAACAAAGCAAAACCCTAAAAAGATTATGCAAAGGCTCAGATTGGTTCGGATATGATGAACTAACCCTAATTTTTTTTGGCTTTTTCGTGGACTGTAGGTATGAAGAACATACTCGATCTAAACTAGGAAAAACTGTAAAATCTCACCGAGCAACCTGGAAATCTGATACCACTTGATAGAGGCAAAGGTGTCCTGTCTTTCGATGAGATGATGGATATCGCTTTGGTGGAAGTCGACTTTGACGATCCGACTACGAACGTGCGAGGACGTCGCGCCTTAGCATTCGCTAAACCAACTCCGAGAGGTTATTGACCATGCCGGAGCACGATCAACCTGACCACGAGGGTCTGTTTCCTGCGAGCAAACGAAGAACAAGCAAGAAACTGAGATTGCAATCTGGATATTGCGAATATAAGATGAAAGCTTTATTGATCAAGGTTGGGTTCTGTGACGCCTTTGTCTAGACGTTGAACACAAACGAAGTACGCAAAGTTGCAACTATGGCGAACTTTTAATCTAAACAAAACCCAAAGTCTAAATGGTGCCCTAAGGGTTGTACATATCGAGGAAGAGAGGGGGAATTTCGTGGCCCTTGGTGGAGCGGTCCGAAATCAACCCTATGTCTTGTTTCCCCACACATACGGACCCTAAAAATAGCCTATACTAATGTATTTCGAATTTACATAGGCATGGCCCAATAAACTGGTGACGCAACACCTATTGATGAGGACATCAATACCATTGTTACACCCACAGCCCCTACTGCTACATATACGGGACCAATTACTAGAGCTCGCGCATGCCAATTAAATTATCAGGTACTTTCGTTTCTTGGTAATGATTCTAATGTTCATGAGAATATGATGCTGCCTAAATTGGATACATTTGTTTTGCTTACAAATGAAGGGCCTAGCTTGGAGAAGGATGAACATTGGAGCAAGAACAAGCATGGAGATGATGCCATGCGCAAGGGGAACAAGAACGGAGTTACAAGTGATGATTTCAGGACTTTGAAGCCACAATAATGGGTGCATGAAGCCATGGACGAAATATACAAGATGCCACTTCATAAATTTCGTCCCGAGGCTATTATAGGTGCTGCGTCACCTTTTTATTGGGCCAGGCCCATGTAATTTCGAAATACATAAGTATAGGCTATTTTTAGAGTCCGTATGTGTGGGGAAACAAGAGATAGTGTTGATTTCGGACCCCTCCACCAAGGGCCACGAAATTCCCCCTCTCTTCCTCCATATATACAGCCCTTAGGGCACCGTTTAGACTTTGGGTTTTGTTTAGATTAAAAGTTCGCCATAGCTGCAACTTCGCGTACTTCGTTTGTGTTCAACGACCAGACAAAGGCGTCACAGAACCCCACCTTGATCAATAAAGCTTTCATCTTATATTCGCAATATCCAGATTGCAATCTTAGTTTCTTGCTTGTTCTTCGTTTGCTCGCAGGAAACAGAACCTTGTGGTCAGGTTGATCGTGCTCCGGCGTGGTCAATAACCTCTCGGAGTTGGTTTAGCGATTGCTAAGGCGCGACGTCCTCGCACATTCGTAGTCGGATCGTCAAAGTCGACTTCCACCAAAGCGATATCCATCATCTCATCGAAAGACGGGACACCTTTGCCTCTATCAAGTGGTATCAGATTTCCAGGTTGCTCGGTGAGATTTTACAGTTTTTCGTAGTTTAGATCGAGTCTGTTCTTCATACCTATAGTCCACGAAAAAGCCAAAAAAAAATTAGGGTTAGTTCATCCCATCCGAACCAATCTGAGCCTTGCATAATCTTTTCTGTATTTGCTTTGTTGAATTTGCGGTTTCATCGTCGTGTCCAGTTGCTGGTCTTAGCGTCTAGTCTTTTAGAGTTTCGAGTTCTGTTCACAGGTTGTCACGTCGCCGCTGCCATATATCACCACCGCATCATCATCGTCGCTGTTGCCATATACCACCACCACATATTCACCGCCAATCGGAATCCATATACGCCACCACATATCCGCCGCCATCACGCCAATCCGAGTTCACCTGCAACATATATCCGCCACCTGTCCGTGTTCCACCAGATTCATCTCCGCCACCAGTCCGAGTTCCACCAGATTCATCTCCGCCACCAGTCCTAGTCCGAGTCCAGTAATTGTTGCATTGTTCTCGATTTCCAGATCACGCGACACTCCGAGTCGTGACAGAGAAGGACTCCCCAACTTTCGAGCCATCCGCAGAAGGAAAATTCTGGCTAGGCAGTTTTTACACCATTTGTAGACTTTTTCGAAAAAAATTTGTTGCGGAGCAAAAAAAAAAGAGGAAAAAAAAGTGCAAAAAAAAAGAGAGAAAAAAAAATTCAGAGTGTGCTCCTCCCTTGTACGTGCCGCGCCGTGATTTTGTTGGTGTTCTAGGCTCGCGTCTCTAGCACAGTCTAGCCTAGGACCAGCACAGTACCGTCGTTGAGCGTTTATTCAACTTTGTATCTCTGAATTGATTATTGCTGACCCTTTTTGCTACCATATTATAAGCCTTCCCAGCTCCACATACATCTACGTCGTGCGTTTGACTCTCCCTGGTAAACGCTCTATCCAAGCTTTGAGAGTTTTGACTACAACGGTTGCCGATCACCGCCTGTTGCTGGGTAAGAACTGGTAAGAATTTGAGTTTTGCTTGACGGATTTGTGACACCCACCACCACCACTTGTTCGTAGTCTGTAGGATCATATTCTTGTGTGTTTCTATTGCTGCTAACCATGCCAGGATCACAAGCCGACGAGATTGACTGGGAGAATTTATCGAACAAGGAGCTTCATGATAAGTTTCAGCAAATGATGACTGAACACGTGCAAGATGTGCTGAACAATTTTGAAGAGGCCATGTAGAAGATCACTGGCCTTGAGAAGATGTTCGAAACAAAGCTCGATAACAAGTTTAATGAATTGCTCGCGCGTCTTCCACCACCACCACCCGCTGCACCTAACGCACCTCTCCAACAACAACAACGACGACTACCTCCACGTCACGAAACAGACCTCCGCCGAGCAAGCCGTGTTCCTCTTGCGTTTGGCCAAACTGTTGGTGCTGCTGTTGATACTTCTGTGGCTCCTGCTGCTGATGCGGAGGAGGATGATTATGTGGGAGATTATGAGGATGAGGTTGATCAAAATCAGCACTACGTGCAGCCACCTGCACCACCACCAGCAGGTCGACCTCAGGTATATATTCGTAATGGTAGGCCTGCACCACCACCTCAGGTACGAGATGATGTCCATACTCCTAAACTGAAATTGAATATTCCACCATTTGAGGGTAGATATGTTCTTGATATATATCTTACTTGGGAGTTAGAAACTGAACAACGATTTACATGTTTACAATATCCTGAGGAGAGACGAGTTGCTGCTGCTGTTTGTGCTTTCACTAGTTTTGCATGTGTATGGTGGTCTAAACATTGTAGATTATATCCTATTCCAACTACTTGGGCTGCTTTGAAAACTGCTATGCGTACTCGTTGGGTTCCACCATATTATCAACGTGAATTGCTTCAGAGATTACAGCGCTTAAGACAAGGAAAAAATTCTGTAGAAGAATATTATCTGGAATTACAAACTGGCATGATTAGATGTGGTATTGTTGAGGAGAATGAAGCTATGCTTGCACATTTTCTGGGTGGATTAAATAGAGAGATTCAGACCATTCTAGACTATAAGGAGTATACTAATATCACTCGTTTATTCCATCTTGCTTGTAAAGCTGAACGTGAAGTGCAGGATCGACAAGCATTGGCGCGAACTAACTTTTCTGCAGGCCGACCTTCATCATGGACACCACGTGCATCTTCTACTTCAACTGCACCAGCACCTCCATCCGGTGCCTCCTACAGCCGTGATACAAGAAAATAGGAACAACCACCATTATCTGCCAAGAGCGCACCTGCCGGGCCTGCACAGCGTTCTTCTTCTTCCAGGGCATCAACAGGGCACACAAGTGATATTATTTGTCGTCGTTGTAAGGGAGGAGGTCATTATGCGAGAGAATGCAAATCTCCGCGTGTGATGATTGCTTCCGCGGATGGTGGATATGAGTCCGCTAGTGACTATGATGAGGAGACATTGGCTCTTATTACACGTGAAGAACATGGTGGAGATGATTCTGATCATGAGACGCAATACATGGCTCCTGAAGACGCTGACAGGTATGAATATTTAGTTGCTCAACGTGTTTTGAGTGTGCAGATCACACAAGCTGAGCAAAATTAGAGGCACAATTTGTTCCATACCAAGGGAGTTGTGAAGGAACGTTCTGTGCGCGTCATCATAGACGGAGGGAGCTGCAACAACTTGGCTAGCATGGAGATGGTGGAGAAGCTTTCTCTCACCACAAGACCACATCCACATCCTTACTACATCCAATGGTTCAACAACAGCGGCAAGGTTAAGGTAACACGTACTGTTTGTGTGCATTTTAGTATCTCTACATATGCTGATTATGTTGATTGTGATGTGGTACCTATGCAAGCATGTTCCTTATTACTTGGTAGACCATGGCAATTTGATAAAAATTCTGTACACCATGGTAGAAACAATCACTATACTCTTGTTCATAAGGATAAAAATATTACTTTGCTTCCTATGACTCCTGATTCCATTCTGAAAGATGATATTAATAGAGCTAATAAAGCACAACAGGAGAAGAATAAGAGTGAAAATCAGATTGTGGCAAAAGAATTTGAGCAACAAATGAAGCCTAACAATAAACCATCTAGTGTTGCTTCTGAAATTAAATTGAAAAGTGCATGTTTATTTGCCACCAAATCTGATATTGATGAGCTAGATTTCAGCAAATCTGTTTGCTATGCTTTTGTGTGCAAAGGGGCATTATTTTCATTCGAGGACGTGCCTTCCTCTTTGCCTCCTGCTGTCACTAACATTTTGCAGGAGTTCGCTGACGTTTTTCCACAAGACGTGCCACCGGGATTACCGCCTATTCGAGGGATTGAGCATCAGATTGACTTAATTCCCGGTGCTTCACTGCCAAACCGTGCACCATACCGTACCAATCCAGAGGAGACGAAGGAGATTATGCGTCAAGTACAAGAGCTTCTCGACAAAGGTTATATACGCGAATCCCTTAGTCCTTGTGCTGTTCCTATTATTCTAGTGCCGAAAAAGGATGGTACATCACGTATGTGTGTTGATTGTAGAGGCATTAATAATATTACTATTCGTTATCGTCATCCTATTCCTAGGCTAGATGATATGCTTGATGAATTGAGTGGCTCTACAATATTCTCCAAAGTTGATTTGCGTAGTGGCTACCATCAAATTCGTATGAAATTGGGAGATGAATGGAAAACAACATTTAAAACTAAGTTTGGATTATATGAGTGGTTAGTCATGCCTTTTGGGTTAACTAATGCACCTAGTGATAGAGGCAAAGGTGTCCCGTCTTTCGATGAGATGGTGGATTTCGCTTTGGTGGAAGTCGACTTTGACGATCCGACTACGAACGTGCGAGGACGTCGCGCCTTAGCAATCGCTAAACCAACTCCGAGAGGTTATTGACCACGCCGGAGCACGATCAACCTGACCACGAGGGTCTGTTTCCTGCGAGCAAACGAAGAACAAGCAAGAAACTAAGATTGCAATCTGGATATTGCGAATATAAGATGAAAGCTTTATTGATCAAGGTGGGGTTCTGTGACGCCTTTGTCTGGTCGTTGAACACAAACGAAGTACGCGAAGTTGCAGCTATGGCGAACTTTTAATCTAAACAAAACCCAAAGTCTAAACGATGCCCTAAGGGCTGTATATATGGAGGAAGAGGGGGGGGAATTTCGTGGCCCTTGGTGGAGGGGTCCGAAATCAACCCTATCTCTTGTTTCCCCACACATACGGACTCTAAAAATAGCCTATACTTATGTATTTCGAAATTACATGGGCCTGGCCCAATAATAAGGTGACGCAGCACCTAAAATAGCCTTGGGACGAAATTTATGAAGTGGCATCTTGTATATTTCGTCCAAGGCTTCATGCACCCATTATGGTGGCTTCAAAGTCCTGAAATCATCACTTGTAACTCCGTTCTTGTTCCCCTTGCGCATGCCATCATCTCCATGCTTGTTCTTGCTCCAATGTTCATCCTTCTCCAAGCTAGGCCCTTCATTTGTAAGCAAAACAAATGTATCCAATTTAGGCAGCATCATATTCTCATGAACATTAGAATCATTACCAAGAAACGAAAGTACCTGGTAATTTAGTTGGCGTGCACGAGCTCTAGTAATTGGTCCAGTATGTATAGCAGCAGGGGCTGTGGGTGTAACAATTGTATTGATGTCCTCATCAGATAGCATATTTGTTGTCGTGGATAGATTCTCGAAAATGGCACACTTTATACCATGTCATAAAAGCGATGATGCTGTTAATGTTGCTGATTTGTTCTTTCGTGAAATTATTCGCTTGCATGGTGTGCCAAATACTATTGTTTCAGATCGTGATACTAAATTTCTTAGCCACTTTTGGAGATGTTTATGGGCTAAGTTGGGGACTAAACTGCTTTTTAGTACTACTTGTCACCCCCAAACTGATGGACAAACTGAAGTAGTCAATAGAACGTTGTCTACTATGCTTAGGGCTGTTTTGAAGAATAATAAGAAAATGTGGGAGGAATGCTTGCCTCATATTGAATTTGCTTATAATCGTTCATTGCATTCTACTACTAAGATGTGCCCTTTTGAAGTTGTGTATGGTTTCCTACCTCGTGCATCTATTGATCTGTTGCCTCTTCCATCTTCGGAGAAGGTTAATTTTGATGCTAAACAACGTGCTGAATTGATTTTAAAAATGCATGAGTTAACTAAGGAAAACATTGAGCGTATGAATGCTAAATATAAACTTGCTGGAGATAAGGGTAGAAAACATGTTGTGTTTGCACCTGGAGATCTTGTTTGGTTACATTTGCGTAAGGATAGATTTCCTGATTTGCGCAAATCAAAGCTAATGCCACGTGCTGATGGTCCCTTTAAGGTGTTAGAGAAAATAAATGATAATGCATATAAACTTGAGCTGCCTGCAGATTTTGGGGTTAGTCCCACTTTTAACATTGCAGATTTGAAGCTTTATTTGGGTGAGGAAGATGAGTTTCCGTCGAGGACGACTTCATTTCAAGAAGGGGAGGATGATGAGGACATCAATACCATTGTTACACCCACAGCCCCTACTGCTACATATACGGGACCAATTACTAGAGCTCACGCACGCCAATTAAATTATCAGGTACTTTCGTTTCTTGGTAATGATTCTAATGTTCATGAGAATATGATGCTGCCTAAATTGGATACATTTGTTTTGCTTACAAATGAAGGGCCTAGCTTGGAGAAGGATGAACATTGGAGCAAGAACAAGCATGGAGATGATGCCATGCGCAAGGGGAACAAGAACGGAGTTACAAGTGATGATTTCAGGACTTTGAAGCCACCATAATGGGTGCATGAAGCCATGGACGAAATATACAAGATGCCACTTCATAAATTTCGTCCCGAGGCTATTATAGGTGCTGCGTCACCTTTTTATTGGGCCAGGCCCATGTAATTTCGAAATACATAAGTATAGGCTATTTTTAGAGTCCGTATGTGTGGGGAAACAAGAGATAGGGTTGATTTCGGACCCCTCCACCAAGGGCCACGAAATTCCCCCTCTCTTCCTCCATATATGCAGCCCTTAGGGCACCGTTTAGACTTTGGGTTTTGTTTAGATTAAAAGTTCGCCATAGCTGCAACTTCGCGTACTTCGTTTGTGTTCAACGACCAAACAAAGGCATCACAGAACCCCACCTTGATCAATAAAGCTTTCATCTTATATTCGCTATATCCAGATTGCAATCTTAGTTTCTTGCTTGTTCTTCGTTTGCTCGCAGGAAACAGACCCTCGTGGTCAGGTTGATCGTGCTCCGGCGTGGTCAATAACCTCTCGGAGTTGGTTTAGCGATTGCTAAGGCGCGACGTCCTCGCACGTTCGTAGTCGGATCGTCAAAGTCGACTTCCACCAAAGCGATATCCATCATCTCATCGAAAGACGGGACACCTTTGCCTCTATCACCTATAATAGCCTCTAGACGAAATTTATGAAGTGGCATCTTGTATATTTCGTCCAAGGCTTCATGCACTCGTTATGGTGGCTTCAAAGACCTGAAATCATCACTCGTAACTCCATTCTTGTTCCCCTTGCGCATGCCATCATCTCCATGCTTTTTCTTGCTCCAATGTTCATCCTTCTCCAAGCTAGGCCCTTCATTTGTAAGCAAAACAAATGTATCCAATTTAGGCAGCATCATATTCTGATGAACATTAGAATAATTACGAAGAAATGAAAGTACCTGGTAATTTAGTTGGCGTGTCGAGCTCTAGTAATTGGTCCAGTATGTATAGCAGCAGGGGCTGTGGGTGTAACAATGGTATTGATGTCCTCATCACGAAGGAGGGAGGAAGGAGAATCCAAGATCGAGGAGGCATGGCGGCATGGAGCACAAGCTCGCGGGAGGAGCCCTAAGCGTGGACTCCAGGAGGAACGACGCGCACCGCTGTGACCCGCCGGTGTCGACGGCGGCATTGCCGGTGTCGCTCGACGCCTTCTTCTCCAGGGCCCTCGATCCGGGCGTACAAGGGCAGCGGGAACCCAGGTGGTGGCCGCTCGTACCAGGGCCTCGATATCTCCTGCCGCGCACCATCGTCTCGGTGGTAGAGGACCAACCGCTTCTTTGGCGGAAGCAGGTCAGGACCCTCTCGGGGGGCCTTTCCATTCTCTTCTGCAGAGAACCGGCGGATGGGTGCCACCAGCGTGAGACGGAGCAATGGCGAAGATGAAGAAGAGGAGGAGTAGCGGAGGAAGATGAACTGGAATGGCTCGCGCCGTTCCGTACTTATAGCCGGAGGAGGCCAACCGTCGGCCTCCACGATCGCAGGTAATCATGACCCATTTTTGCATGCAGGGACTTGTCAAGTCGTGCGGTTGCCGAGGCATCGTGGGGAAGCGGGGATGCCCAAGTCCAATCAACTGTCACGCGGCGCCCAAGATCGCAGGCTGTTGGGGCTTGCGGTGCTTCACACTTGCCCCTTCGCTTCTCTGCTAAGCCAAGTCCGGGCACGCCTTGGGCCCGGGGGCTACTGTCGGCGTTCTAGGAAAGGGGGTCCCCAGACTTGCCTGCCTGCGGCCTGCGGCGTGGCTCAAGTGGGGGCCCAATGCAGCCCAGCTTCATCAGCTCAAGTTCAAGACCCTCGTGAGGGGCCAAGCCTCGCGGGGCGGACGACAGGAAGCTTCCTCAGGAGCAGCCTCCTCAGGCAGGCTCGCGAGGAGGCAGAGAGATCAAGGCAGGGCACCTCCCGAGGGCCCATGACGCAAGCCATGTCGATCAAGGACCAGGCTGGCGCCAGGCGGGCACCGGCCTGCGTAGTGTCCTTGTTTCCCTTTCGGTGCAAAGGGGGCAAGCACAGGCCAAGGCATCAGGCAAAGGTTACCGTTTCGGTGCAAGAAGACCAAGACCAGCAGAACGGCAGGATGGAGGTCATTGTGGAGCCCAGGGCGGCGTCACCGTCAGGACCTTTGGCAGCCGAAGACCAACTTTAGTCAGGATAAGTGTACCAGATGTTCCCCTTCAAAATAGCCAAGTGTTGGCGCCCTTCCCGCTCATTATTTGGGAAGAGGCCCAGGGCCTCCGCCTATAAATAGGACTAGCCACCCGCAATCTAGAGGCATCTAGAGATTAACCAGAGAGAGAGAAGCGACTGAACTCACCCAAGAAGTTCATCGCACCAGCTCAAGAACAGCCCCTCGCGAGGCTGTTCTCCCTTTGTACTGTTCATCATCAGCCCCTGAGGCAATCCACCACACCACACACTGGAGTAGGGTATTACACCACAATGGTGGCCTGAACCAGTATAAATCTCGTGTCCCCTGTGTGTTCATCTTTCCTGCTTAGATCTTTATGAGACTTCGGGACGTGAGTTGGTAGGGGAGAGATCTTCAGGCGCACCCCAGTGTTCGAACTTCAAGGGTCTGCCAGAACCCGAAATCCGACACTAGCATAATCTTGATCATATGTCTAATCATGGCATGAATGTTAAGACATGAGTGATTCAAAGGACTAGTCTATCATTTCACATAAAAACGATAATACTTCGAGCGTACCAGCAAAGCAATCATGTGTTTTCAAAACAACATGGCCAAAGCAAGCTTATCCCTACAAAATCATATAGTTTGGCCATGCTTCATTTTCGTCACACAAAATGCTCCCATCATGCAAAACCCCGATGACAAGCCGAGCAATTGGTTCATACTTTTTAACGCGCTTCAGCTTTTTCAACCCTCACGCAATACATGAGCGCAAAGCCATGGATATAGCACTATAGGTGGAATAGAATATGATGGTGGAGGTTATGTGGAGAAGACAAAAAGGGAGAAAGTCTCACATCAACGCGGCTAATCAACGGGCTATGGAGATGCCCATCAATTGATGTCAATGTGAGGAGTAAGGATTGCCATGCAACGGATGCACTAGAGCTATAAGTGTATGAAATCTCAACAAACGAAACTAAGTGGGTGTGCATCCAACTTTCTTGCTCATGTAGACCTAGGGCATTTGAGGAAGCCCATCGTTGGAATATACAAGCCAAGTTCTATAATGTAAATTCCCACTAGTATATGAAAGTGATAACATAGGAGACTCTCTATATGAAGAACATGGTGCTACTCTGAAGCACAAGTGTGGTAAAAGGATAGTAACATTGCCCCTTTTCTTTTTTTTCTTTCTTTTGGTGGGCTTCTTTGGCCCCCTTTTTTTATTTAGGCTTCTTTGGCCCCTTTTTTTATGGGGCAATGCTCTATAATGATGATCATCACACTTTATTTACTTACAACTCAATATTACAACTCGATACTAGAACAAAGATATGACTCTATATGAATGCCTCCGGCGGTGTACCGGGATGTGCAATGATCTAGCGCAGCAATGACGTTAAAAATGGACAAGCCATGAAAACATCATGCTAGTTATCTTACGATCATGCAAGGCAATATGACAATGAATGCTCAAGTCATGTATATGATGATGATGGAAGTTGCATGGCAATATATCTCGGAATGGCTATGGAAATGCCATAATAGGTAGGTATGGTGGCTGTTTTGAGGAAGATATAAGGAGGCTTATGTGTGATAGAGCATATCATATCATGGGGTTTGAATGGCTATTATGTGTGATAGAGCGTATCAAATCTCTCGAGGTGAGAAATGGCAATGCATGGTACGAAGAGGCTAGCAATGATGGAAAGGTGAGAGTGTGTATAATCCATGGCTCACATTAGTCATAAAGAACTCATATACTTATTGCAAAAGTTTATTAGCCCTGAAGCAAAGTACTACTACGGACGCCCCTAGGGGGATAGATTGGTAGGAAAAGACCATCGCTCGTCCCCGACCGCCACTCATAAGGAAGACAATCAAAGAATCACCCCATGCTTCAAATTTGTCATACAACGGTTACCATACGTGCATGCTACGGGACTTGCAAACCTCAACACAGGTGTCTCTACAATCCACAACCACCCACTAGCATGACTCTAATATCACCATCTTTATATCGCAAAACTATTGCAAGGAATCAAACATCCCATATTCAGTGATCTACAAGTTTATGTAGGATTTTGTGATTAACCATGTGAATGACCAATTCCTGTCATCTCTCTAAATAGATATAAGTGAAGCAAGAGAGTTTAATTCTTTCTACAAAAGATATGCCCATGCGCAAATATAAGTGAAGCAAAAGAGCATTCTACAAATGGCGGTTTTCTATGTGAAGAGAAACAGGAAATCCAAACTTCAAATGATATAAGTGAATCACATGAAGCATTCTATAAAGCCATACTCAAAAGATTTAAGTGAAGTGCAATGAGCATTCTATAAATCAACCAAGGATTATCTCATACCAGCATGGTGCATAAAAGAAAAGTGAAAAATAAATGCAAAAGACGCTCCAAGACTTGCACATATCGCATGAACGAAACGAATACGCAAACATACCGATACTTGTTGAAGAAAGAGGGGATGCCTTCCGGGGCATCTCCAAGCTTAGATGCTTGAGTCTCCTTGAATATTTACTTGGGGTGCCTCGGGCATCCCCAAGCTTGAGCTCTTGCCTCTCTTCCTTTTGCTCATATTGAGACCTCCTCGATCAAACACTTCATCCACACAAAACTTCAACAGAAAACTCGGTAAGATCCGTTAGTATAATAAAGCAAATCACTACTCTAAGTACTGTAGCAAACCAATTCATATTTTTTTTGCATTGTGTCTACTGTAATATAAATTTTTCATGGCTTAATCCACTGATAGAAATTGATAGTTTCATCAAAAACAAGCAAACTATGCATCAAAAATAGAATCTGTAAAAAACGTTTGGGTTCTTCTAAACCCACCAGCATGCGTTTTGATCTTTCTAGGATCATTCGCCGGATTGAGGGGCTGGATCAATTGTCGGCACCTTTTTCCAATGAAGAGATCGATGCTATAATTAAGGAAATGCCAAATGACAGGGCTCCGGGCCCTGATGGGTTTAATGGATGTTTTCTTAAGAGTTGGTGGCAGATCATCAAATCGGATTTCTATGAGCTGTGCCATGATTTTCACGTTGGAGGGCTAGATATCACCAGCATTAGTGAGGGCTACATCACCTTGATCCCTAAGATCTCTTCTCCAGAAACTGCGAATGATTATAGACCAATTACTTTACTGAAAATTGTTGTCTGAAAATCATCACAAAGATCCTGGCTAACCGGCTGCAGAAAGTCATCCTCAAAATCATCCAAAAACCAGTACGGTTTCATTAAGGGGAGGACTATTCAAGACTGCCTGGCGTGGTCATTTGAATATATCCATCAATGCCATACCTCAGCGCGGGAGATAATCCTCCTCAAGCTCGACTTTGCTAAGGCGTTTGACACGATTGAGCACACCCCCATGTTGGAAATCATGAAGCACATGGGTTTTGATGACAAATGGCTCGGATGGATGAAAACGATCTTTGGCTCAGGGGTTTCTTCTGTACTTCTTAATGGAGTTCCTGGTCGGAAATTTAAATGCAAATGTGGTGTGTGGCAGGGTGATCCTCTCTCTCCGCGTATTTTTGTCCTTGCAGCTGACCGCCTCCAAGCTGCAATTAATGATGCTTTCACTCGAGGACTTGTTGAGCTTCCTCTCCCTCGTGATAGTGCAGGTGACTTCCCCGTTGTTCAATACGCTGACAACACGATTTTGGTGATGCAGGCTTGTCCTGAATAGGCTGCCCGTATGAAATCTATCTTGGAGGACTATGCTGCTTCGGTAGGGCTGAAGATCAATTTCCATAAATGAACTCTTATACCCATTAACATTGATCACTAGCGTGCTTGTGAGTTGGCAGGGGTGTTTGGCTGTTCTGTTGGTTCCCTACCGTTCACTTACCTCGGCCTCCCAATGGGGACGACGAGGCCAAACGTTCTTGATCTCATGCCGCTGGTGCATGCAGTTGAGAGGAAGACGTCCACTGCCTGATAGAGGCAAAGGTGTCCCGTCTTTCGATGAGATGATGGATATCGCTTTGGTGGCAGTCGACTTTGACGATCCGACTACGAACGTGCGAGGACGTCGCGCCTTAGCAATCGCTAAACCAACTCCGAGAGGTTATTGACCACGCCGGAGCACGATCAACCTGACCACGAGGGTCTGTTTCCTGCGAGCAAACGAAGAACAAGCAAGAAACTGAGATTACAATCTGGATATTGCGAATAAAAGATGAAAGCTTTATTGATCAAGGTGGGGTTTTGTGACGCCTTCGTCTGGTCGTTGAACACAAACGAAGTACGCGAAGTTGCAGCTATGGCAAACTTTTAATCTAAACAAAACCCAAAGTCTAAACGATGCCCTAAGGGCTGTATATATGGAGGAAGTGATAGAGGCAAAGGTGTCCCGTCTTTCGATGAGATGATGGATATCGCTTTGGTGGCAGTCGACTTTGACGATCCGACTACGAACGTGCGAGGACGTCGCGCCTTAGCAATCGCTAAACCAACTCCGAGAGGTTATTGACCACGCCGGAGCACGATCAACCTGACCACGAGGGTCTGTTTCCTGCGAGCAAACGAAGAACAAGCAAGAAACTGAGATTACAATCTGGATATTGCGAATATAAGATGAAAGCTTTATTGATCAAGGTGGGGTTCTGTGACGCCTTTGTCTGGTCGTTGAACACAAACCAAGTACGCGAAGTTGCAGCTATGGCGAACTTTTAATCTAAACAAAACCCCCCAAAGTCTAAACGGTGCCCTAAGGGCTGTATATATGGAGGAAGAGAGGGGGAATTTCGTGGCCCTTGGTGGAGGGGTCCGAAATCAACCCTATCTCTTGTTTCCCCACACATACGGACTCTAAAAATAGCCTATACTTATGTATTTCGAAATTACATGGGCCTGGCCCAATAAAAAGGTGACGCAGCACCTATAATAGCCTCGGGACGAAATTTATGAAGTGGCATCTTGTATATTTCGTCCAAGGCTTCATGCACCCATTATGGTGGCTTCAAAGTCCTGAAATCATCACTTGTAACTCCGTTCTTGTTCCCCTTGCGCATGGCATCATCTCCATGCTTGTTCTTGCTCCAATGTTCATCCTTCTCCAAGCTAGGCCCTTCATTTGTAAGCAAAACAAATGTATCCAATTTAGGCAGCATCATATTCTCATGAACATTAGAATCATTACCAAGAAACGAAAGTACCTGATAATTTAATTGGCGTGCGCGAGCTCTAGTAATTGGTCCCGTATATGTAGCAGTAGGGGCTGTGGGTGTAACAATGGTATTGATGTCCTCATCAGGAAGAGGGGGGAATTTCGTGGCCCTTGGTGGAGGGGTCCGAAATCAACCCTATCTCTTGTTTCCCCACACATACGGACTCTAAAAATAGCCTATACTTATGTATTTCGAAATTACATGGGCCTGGCACAATAATAAGGTGACGCAGCACCTAAAATAGCCTCGGGACGAAATTTATGAAGTGGCATCTTGTATATTTCGTCCAAGGCTTCATGCACCCATTATGGTGGCTTCAAAGTCCTGAAATCATCACTTGTAACCCCGTTCTTGTTCCCCTTGCGCATGGCATCATCTCCATGCTTGTTCTTGCTCCAATGTTCATCCTTCTCCAAGCTAGTCCCTTCATTTCTAAGCAAAACAAATGTATCCAATTTAGGCAGCATCATATTCTCATGAACATTATAATCATTACCAAGAAACGGAAGTACCTGGTAATTTAGTTGGCGTGCACGAGCTCTAGTAATTGGTCCAGTATGTATAGCAGCAGGGGCTGTGGGTGTAACAATTGTATTGATGTCCTCATCATCCTCCCCTTCTTGAAATGAAGTCGTCCTCGACGGAAGTTCATCTTCCTCACCCAAATAAGGCTTCAAATCTGCAATGTTAAAAGTGGGACTAACCCAAAAATCTGCAGGCAGCTCAAGTTTATATGCATTATCATTTATTTTCTCTAACACCTTAAAGGGACCATCAGCACGTGGCATTAACTTTGATTTGCGCAAATCAGGAAATCTATCCTTACGCAAATGTAACCAAACAAGATCTCCAGGTGCAAACACAACATGTTTTCTACCCTTATCTCCAGCAAGTTTATATTTAGCATTCATACGCTCAATGTTTTCCTTAGTTAACTCATGCATTTTTAAAATCAATTCAGCACATTGTTTAGCATCAAAATGAACCTTCTCCGAAGATGGAAGAGGCAACAAATCAATAGGTGCACGAGGTAGGAAACCATACACAACTTCAAAAGGGCACATCTTAGTAGTAGAATGCAATGAACGATTATAAGCAAATTCAATATGAGGCAAGCATTCCTCCCACATTTTCTTATTATTCTTCAAAACAGCCCTAAGCATAGTAGACAAAGTTCTATTGATTACTACAGTTTGTCCATCAGTTTGGGGGTGACAAGTAGTACTAAAAAGCAGTTTAGTCCCCAACTTAGCCCATAAACATCTCCAAAAGTGGCTAAGAAATTTAGTATCACGATCTGAAACAATAGTATTTGGCACACCATGCAAGCGAATAATTTCACGAAAGAACAAATCAGCAACATTAACAGCATCATCGCTTTTATGACATGGTATAAAGTGTGCCATTTTCGAGAATCTATCCACGACAACAAATATGCTATCCCTCCCCTTCTTTGTTCGAGGTAAACCTAAAACAAGGTCCATAGATATATCCTCCCAAGGAACACTAGGTACAGGCAAAGGCATATATAAACCATGAGGATTGAGTCGTGACTTAGCTTTTTGACATGTAGTGCAGCGAGCAATAAAACGCTCAACATCCCGTCTCATCTTTGGCCAAAAGAAATGTGTAGCAAGTACGTCCTCGGTCTTCTTCACGCCAAAGTGTCCCATTAATCCTCCTCCATGCGCCTCCTGCAACAACAAAAGACGAACGGAGCTAGCTGGAATGCATAGCTTGTTAGCACGAAACACAAATCCATTGTTAACAACAAACTTGTTCCACATTCTTCCTTCTTTACAATTCTGCATTACATCTTTAAAATTAGCATCATGCACATATTGATCTTTGATGGTCTCCAAACCAAATATTTTGAAGTCAAGTTGTGAAAGCATAGTATAGCGACGAGACAATGCATCAGCAATAACATTTTCTTGTACCTTCTTGTGTTTAATGACATAAGGGAAAGTCTCAATGAATTCAACCCATTTAGCATGTCTACGATTCAGTTTAGCTTGACTTTTAATATGTTTCAAAGAATCATGATCAGAATGTATAAAAAATTCTTTGGGCCATAAATAATGTTGCCATGTTTCTAAAGTCCGAACAAGAGCATATAATTCTTTATCATAAGTAGAATAATTCAGACTAGGCCCACTCAATTTTTCAGAAAAGTATGCAACAGGTTTGCCATCTTGTAATAACACACCTCCTAATCCAATTGCACTAGCATCACATTCAATCTCAAAAGTCTTATTAAAATCAGGAAGTTGGAGTAAAGGAGCATGTGTCAACTTATCTTTCAATACCGTGAAGGCTTCTTCCTGTGCGGTACCCCAAAGAAAAGGCACATCTTTCTTTGTAAGCTCATTGAGAGGTGCAGCAATGGTGCTGAAATCTCTCACAAAACGCCTATAGAATCCAGCGAGGCCAAGAAAACTCCTCACTTGCGTGACCGTTTTGGGCTGCGGCCAACTCTCAATAGCTTCAATCTTGGCTTTATCAACTTCAATTCCCTGTGGAGTAACAACATAGCCAAGAAAAGATACTCGGTCGGTGCAAAAGGTGCACTTCCCAAGGTTACCAAACAAACGTGCATCACGTAGAGCAATAAAAACAGCACGTAAATGTTCCAAATGTTCTTCCAAAGATCTGCTATAAATCAATATGTCATCAAAGTAAACTACCACAAATCGTCCAATGAAAGCACGTAAAACTTCGTTCATTAATCTCATGAAAGTCCTAGGTGCATTAGTTAACCCAAAAGGCATGACTAACCACTCATATAATCCAAACTTAGTTTTAAATGCTGTTTTCCATTCATCTCCCAATTTCATACGAATTTGATGGTAGCCACTACGCAAATCAACTTTGGAGAATATTGTAGAGCCACTCAATTCATCAAGCATATCATCTAGCCTAGGAATAGGATGACGATAACGAATAGTAATATTATTAATGCCTCTACAATCAACACACATACGTGATGTACCATCCTTTTTCGGCACTAGAATAATAGGAACATCACAAGGACTAAGGGATTCGCGTATATAACCTTTGTCGAGAAGCTCTTTTACTTGACGCATAATCTCCTTCGTCTCCTGTGGATTGGTACGGTATGGTGCACGGTTTGGCTGTGAAGCACCGGGAATTAAATCAATCTGATGCTCAATCCCTCGAATAGGCGGTAATCCCGATGGCACGTCTTGTGGAAAAACGTCAGCGAACTCCTGCAAAATGTTAGTGACAGCAGGAGGCAAAGAGGAAGGCATGTCCTCGAATGAAAATAATGCCTCTTTGCACACAAAAGCATAGCAAACAGATTTGCTGAAATCTAGCTCATAAATATCAGATTTGGTGGCAAATAAACATGCACTTTTCAATTTAATTTCAGAAGCAACACTAGATGGTTTATTATTAGGCTTCATTTGTTGCTCAAATTCTTTTGCCACAATCTGATTTTCACTCTTATTCTTCTCCTGTTTTGCTTTATTAACTATTAATATCATCTTTCAAAATGGAATCAGGAGTCATAGGAAGCAAAGTAATATTTTTATCCTTATGAACAAGAGTATAGTGATTGTTTCTACCATGGTGTACATAATTTTTATCAAATTGCCATGGTCTACTAAGTAATAAGGAACATGCTTGCATAGGTAGAGATACTAAAATGCACACGAACAGTACGTGTTACCTTAACCTTGCCGCTGTTGTTGAACCATTGGATGTAGTAAGGATGTGGATGTGGTCTTGTGGTGAGAGAAAGCTTCTCCACCATCTCCATGCTAGCCAAGTTGTTGCAGCTCCCTCCGTCTATTATGACGCGCACAGAACGTTCCTTCACAACTCCCTTGGTATGGAACAAATTGTGCCTCTGATTTTCCTCAGCTTGTGTGACCTGCACACTCAAAACACGTTGAGCAACTAAACATTCATACCTGTCAGCGTCTTCAGGAGCCATGTATTGCGCCTCATGATCAGAATCATCTCCACCATGTTCTTCACGTGTAATAAGAGCCAATGTCTCCTCATCATAGTCACTAGCGGACTCATATCCACCACCCTCGGTAGCAATCATCACACGCGGAGATTTGCATCCTCTCGCATAATGACCTCCTCCCTTACAACGACGACAAATAATATCACTTGTGTGCCCTGTTGATGCCCTGGAAGAAGAAGAACTCTGTGCAGGCCCGGCAGGTGCGCTCTTGGCTGATAATGGTGGTTGTTCCTGTTTTCTTGTATCACGGCTGTAGGAGGCACCTGATTGAGGTGCTGGTGCAGGTGAAGTAGAAGATGCACGCGGTGTCCATGATGAAGGTCGGCCTGCAGAAAAGTTAGTTCGCGCCAATGCTTGTCGATCCTGCACTTCACGTTCAGCTTTACAAGAAAGATGGAATAAACGAGTGATATTAGTATACTCCTTATAGTCTAGAATGGTCTGAATCTCTCTATTTAATCCACCCAGAAAACGTGCAAGCATAGCTTCATTCTCCTCAACAATACCACATCGAATCATGCCAGTTTGTAATTCCTGATAATATTCTTCTACAGAATTTTTTCCTTGTCTTAAACGCTGCAATTTTTGAAGCAATTCACATTGATAATATGGTGGAACCCAACGCGTACGCATAGCAGTTTTCAAAGCAGCCCAAGTAGTTGGAATAGGATATAATCTACAATGTTCAGACCACCAGACACATGCAAAACTAGTGAAAGCACAAACAGCAGCAGCAACCCGTCTCTCCTCGGGATATTGTAAACATGTAAAACGTTGTTCAGTTTCTAACTCCCAAGTAAGATATATATCAGGAACATATCTACCCTCAAATGGTGGAATATTCAATTTCAGTTTAGGAATATGGACATCATCTCGTACCTGAGGTGGTGGTGCAGGCCTACCATTACGAATATATACCTGAGGTCGACCTGGTGGTGGTCGTGCTGGTGGCTGCACGTAGTTCGGATTTTGATCAACCTCATCCTCATAATCTCCCACATAATCATCATCCTCCTGGGTACCAGCAGCAGCAGTAGCAGGAGCCAAAGAAGCACCAACAGCAGTAGGAGCGGCACCAGAATTTTGTCCTAGCTCAATAGGAACACGCTGTGCTCGTCCATACTGATTCGGAAGGGGGCGTGATGAGGACATGACTACCTTGGATATGACCAAAAATATTGCATATATGCATATTTGTCAGGTGATTTCTAGTGCAAACTATTCAATAATCTATTTATGTTATCCAGAACAAAAATACTTCACACACTTTTGTGTTTTGTCTAATTGCAGGTGTATGGGACATTTGTACAATCCACATATGAAGATAAGGAAGAAAGAGATGTTTATTTGCTGTCCAAAAAGTTCTCTCACGTCACTTTTGGCCCAAGAGAAGATAGAGTCCAAGTCTCTCACGTTCTGGATTCAGATTCGGACTGCACAGACACACCTGACTCAAAACGCACACAAGTTTTTCATACGGACTCCGAATTGGGTGATTCTTATTTTGTTGGAAACTAGATTTCGTGCACTTTCCAACCCAATTGGAATCACCTTCAAATTCGTCCGGAGCGTTGAGTTGTGGACGAAACAATCTGATGCTGCAGCAGAATCCGAGTCAAACTACAAGTCCAAAGGTGTTACATCACCTCCACTTGGGCCCATTGGCCTTGTACGACCTAGATTTAGTTTTAGGCTGCCTTGGGACGTCCTCCCACCTCCTTGGCCTCCACCCCTTGCTCCTATATAAGTAGATCCATCTAGTAGCTTTTCCTTGGGATTTGTTTAGTTAAAAGTTAGCCATTGCAACTTCGTGTACTTTGTTTGTGTCCAACGACCAGACTAAGACCGTTTACGGATCCCCACCTTTATCAATACTTCATCTATATTCGCAATATTCAGATTGCTTTATCATATTCTTGCTTGTTCTTCGATTGCTTGCAGGAATAGACCTTCGTGGTCAGGTTGATTGTGCTCTGGCGTGGTCAATAACCTCTTGGAGTTGGTTTAGCGATTGCTAAGGCGCAACGTCGTGCACGTTTGTAGTCGGATCGTCAAAGTCATCTCCACCAAATCGATAGTTATCATCTCATCGAAAGATCGGGACACCCCGCCTCTATCATATCCACCATCCGCGGTAGCAATCATCACACGCGGAGATTTGCATTCTCTCGCATAATGACCTCCTCCCTTACAACGACGACAAATAATATCACTTGTGTGCCCTGTTGATGCCATGGAAGAAGAAGAACGCTGTGCAGGCCCCGCAGGTGCGCTCTTGGCAGATAATGGTGGTTGTGCCTGTTTTCTTGTATCACGGCTGGAGGTGGCACCGGATGGAGGTGCTGGTGCAGTTGAAGTAGAAGATGCACGTGGTGTCCATGATGAAGGTCGGCCTGCAGAAAAGTTAGTTCGCCCCAATGCTTGTCGATCCTGCACTTCACGTTCAGCTTTACAAGCAAGATGGAATAAACGAGTGATATTAGTATACTCCTTATAGTCTAGAATGGTCTGAATCTCTCTATTTAATCCACCCAGAAAACGTGCAAGCATAGCTTCATTCTCCTCAACAATACCACATCTAATCATGTCAGTTTGTAATTCCTGATAATATTCTTCTACAGAATTTTTCCCTTGTCTTAAACGCTGCAATTTTTGAAGCAATTCACGTTGATAATATGGTGGAACCCAATGCGTACGCATAGCAGTTTTCAAAGCAGCCCAAGTAGTTGGAATAGGATATAATCTACAATGTTCAGACCACCATACACATGCAAAACTAGTGAAAGCACAAACAGCAGCAGCAACTCGTCTCTCCTCAGGATATTGTAAACATGTAAATCGTTGTTCAGTTTCTAACTCCCAAGTAAGATATATATCAGGAACATATCTACCCTCAAATGGTGGAATATTCAATTTCAGTTTAGGAATATGGACATCATCTCGTACCTGAGGTGGTGGTGCAGGCCTACCATTACGAATATATACCTGAGGTCGACCTGCTGGTGGTGGTGCTGGTGGTTGCACGTAGTTCTGATTTTGAGCAACCTCATCCTCGTAATCTCCCACATAATCATCCTCCTCCGCATCAGCAGCAGGAGCCACAGAAGTATCAACAGCAGCACCAACAGTTTGGCCAAACGCAAGAGGAACACGGCTCGCTCGGCGGAGGTCTATTTCGCGACGTGGAGGTAGTCGTTGTTGTTGTTGTTGGAGAGGTGCGTTAGGTGCAGCGGGTGGTGGTGGTGGTGGAAGACGCGCGAGCAATTCATTAAACTTGTTATCGAGCTTTGTTTTGAACGTCTTCTCCATGCCATCTATCTTCTCCATGGCCTCTTCAAATCTGTTTAGCACGTCTTGCACCTGTCCACTCATCATTTGCTGAAATTTATCATGCAAATCCTTATTCGTCATGTTCTCCCAGTCAGTCTCGTCGGCTTGTGATCCTGGCATGGTTAGCAGCAATAGAAACACACAAGAATATGATCCTACAGACTACTAACAAGAGGTGGTGGTGGGTGTCACAAATCCGTCAAGCAAATCTCAAATTCTTACCAGTTCTTACCCAGCAGCAGGCGGTGATCGGCAACCGTTATAGTCAAAAACTCTCAAAGCTTGGATAGAGCGATTACCAGGGAGAGTCAAACGCACGACGTAGATGTATGTGGAGCTGGGAAGGCTTATAATATGGTAGCAAAAAGGGTCAGCAATAATCAATTCAGAGATGCAAAGTTGAATAAACGCTCAATGACGGTACTGTGCTGGTCCTACGCTAGACTGTGCTAGAGACGCGAGCCTAGAACACCAACAAAATCATGGCGCGGCACATAAACAAGGAAAAAGCACACTCTGGAATTTTTTTTCGCTCTTTTTTTTTACGCTCTTTTTTTGCGAAAAATCACTATAATGGCGAGTGTCTCAAAACTCTTCCTAGCTCAAACTGACAGGATGGGCACGAAATTTTTTTGACAATTTTTTTTTTCGACTGCCCGGACCCAAAAACTGGAAACGGGTCAAAAAAAACTTCCTATAATGGCACCTGTCTCAAAACACTCAGAAACATCTAAAAATAGGATAGCCAGAAATTTTTTCGAAAAATGCGTTTTCGAAAAATTTTGGGCCTAAACGGAGCGTGGTTTCCGGAACCTACTCCGGTAAGGAAACCCGAATCGGAATCTTGATGGATCTCGAAAACAAACCTAATATGTGATGAGGACATCAATACAATTGTTACACCCACAGCCCCTGCTGCTATACATACTGGACCAATTACTAGAGCTCGTGCACGCCAACTAAATTACCAGGTACTTTCGTTTCTTGGTAATGATTCTAATGTTCATGAGAATATGATGTTGCCTAAATTGGATACATTTGTTTTGCTTACAAATGAAGGGCCTAGCTTGGAGAAGGATGAACATTGGAACAAGAACGGAGTTACAAGTGATGATTTCAGGACTTTGAAGCCACCATAATGGGTGCATGAAGCCTTGGACGAAATATACAAGATGCCCCTTCATAAATTTCATCCCGAGGCTATTTTAGGTGCTGCGTCACCTTATTATTGGGCCAGGCCCATGTAATTTCGAAATACATAAGTATAGGCTATTTTTAGAGTCCGTATGTGTGGGGAAACAAGAGATAGGGTTGATTTCGGACCCCTCCACCAAGGGCCACGAAATTCCCCCCTCTTCCTCCATATATACAGCCCTTAGGGCATCGTTTAGACTTTGGGTTTTGTTTAGATTAAAAGTTCGCCATAGCTGCAACTTCGCGTACTTCGTTTGTGTTCAACGACCAGACAAAGACATCACAGAACCCCACCTTGATGAATAAAGCTTTCATCTGATATTCGCAATATCCAGATTGCAATCTCAGTTTCTTGCTTGTTCTTCGTTTGCTCGGAGGAAACAGACCCTCGTGGTCAGGTTGATCGTGCTCCGGCGTTTATAGAGGCGGGGTGTCCCGATCTTTCGATGAGATGATAACTATCGATTTGGTGGAGACGACTTTGACGATCCGACTACAAACATGCAACGACGTTGTGCCTTAGCAATCGCTAACCAACTCCGAGAGGTTATTGACCACGCCGGAGCACGATCAACCTGACCACGAAGGTCTATTCCTGCAGGCAATCGAAGAACAAGCAAGAATATGATAAAAGCAATCTGAATATCGCGAATATGTATGAAGTATTGATAATGGTGGGGATCCGAAAAGTGGTCTTGGTCTGGTCGTTGGACACAAACGAAGCACACGAAGTTGCAATGGCTAACTTTTAACTAAACAAATCCCAAGGAAAAGCTACTAGATGGATCTACTTATATAGGAGCAAGGGGTGGCGGCCAAGGAGGTGGGAGGACGTCCCAAGGCAGCCTAAAACTAAATCTAGGTCGTACAAGGCCAATGGGCCCAAGTGGAAGTGATGTAACACCTTTGGACTTGTAGTTTGACTCGGATTCTGCTGCAGCATCAGATTGTTTCGTCCACAACTCAACACTCCGGACGAATTTGAAGGTGATTCCAATTGGGTTGGAAATTGCACGAAATCTAGTTTCCAACAAAAAAAGAATCACCCAATTCGGAGTCCGTATGAAAAACTTGTGTGCGTTTTGAGTCAGGTATGTCTGTGCAGTCCGAATCTGAATCCAGAACGTGGGAGACTTGGACTCTATCTTCTCTTGGGCCAAAAGTGACGTGAGAGAACTTTTTGGACAGCAAATAAACATCTCTTTCTTCCTTATCTTCATATGTGGATTGTACAAATGTCCCATACACCTGCAATTAGACAAAACACAAAAGTGTGTGAAGTATTTTTGTTCTGGATAACATAAATAGATTATTGAATAGTTTGCACTAGAAATCACCTGACAAATATGCATATATGCAATATTTTTGGTCATATCCAAGGAAGTCATGTCCTCATCATCCTCCCCTTCTTGAAAATAAAGCCGTCCTCGGCGTTGCTTAATCTGAAATGTGGCTAACAAAAGAGACAAGGTGTACATGTTGTATATGTATATGTCATCCATTTTTACTTCCCTTGATTTTTGCATATATGACACATGAATAGATGAGTAACTTGCATAGTTCATAAAATCTAAAGCCAAAAAATTAGCACAAGAAGTAGAAGGCATGAAAATATTGCAACTCAGTTTGCACATATAAGTGAAGCTCTTATTCATTTCAAAAGATTGACAATGTTCATCATTAAACCATCCCAACATTGGTGAATAAACCTTACTTGCATCAAATTTACATGCTACAACATGCTTAAATAAGCAAACATGCAATAAGTCATTCAACGCAGAATCATCACCAAGATTAGAGGTCATATCAAAATGATTAAACATTGGTTCTTTTGCATCAATAGTTAATTCAATGGGTGCACTCAAAATTGTTGGTATTTCAGTTGTTTGATCACATGGCAAAGTCAAATTATCAACGTAGTCCTCTAAAATAGGCGGTGTGATCAAAGTAGTGGGTAGCTCATCAGATGGTGCATTCAAATTGACAAGGCATTCATCATTCTCATGTAGAGATGGAAGATCAGTACCTTTGTCATTACCTCTTATGATCAACTCAGATGATGTAGCCACTCTCGGGGGCGATGTGTCACATGGTGGAGGTGATGTAGTCCTGACAACAACGGATGTGGTTGTCATAGTATGCCTAGTAGTTGAAGGAACAATCATATCAACTCTTGGAATGTGCACCGTGCGCTTGTTCTCCTCGTGGCTAACACGTCGTTTTATTTCCTGTTCAGCTTTGCAAGCAAGATGAAACAAATGGTCCATAGGATAACACTCTTCATGAATTAGTATCTCTTGAATATCACGGTTTAATCCTCCCCAAAATCTATCCATAAAATCATCTTCACTTTCTTCTAAAGAGGAATGCAACAAGGTAGTTTGTAAATCATCATAATATTTTGTTACAGTTTCACAACCTTGTTTTAAGTGTTGCAACTTCTTAATCATGTCACGAGTATAATAAGCAGGGACGAAAGTATGTCGCATGGCAAGTTTCAAATCATCCCAAGTAGTAGGTATATAATCAGGGTGTAACCGACAATATTCACTCCACCAAACCAAAGCATAACCAGTGAAAGAACCAACCGCAACCTTAACCTTTTTATGTTCATCGAAATTATGGGAAGCAAATATATTTTTTATGTCGAACTCCCATTCAATATATAAAGCAGGTTTAAAACGGCCATTAAATGGTGGTATAGATACATTAACCTGATCATGTGCATTTGGATGTTTGTGCACCTCTCGTGACGGTTGTGGTATTTGCAAAGGTGGTGGCACGTCTCCCGCGATCGACAAAGCCCATGAATTAACTCTGGATCCTGTCATGATTAGTAGCTCTGATACCACTTGATAGAAGCGAGGGTCCCGATCTTTCGATGAGATGATAACTATCGATTTGGTGGAGATGACTTTGACAATCCGACTACAAACGTGCACGACGTTGCGCCTTAGCAATCGCTAAACCAATCTCCTGAGGTTACTGACGACGCCGGAAGCACGGTCAGCCTGACCACGAAGGTCTATTCCTGCAAGCAATCGAAGAACGAGCAAGAATATGATAAAGCAATCTGAATATTGCAAATATATATGAGGTATTGATAATGGTGGGGATCCGGAAGCGGTCTTGGTCTGGTCGTTGGACACAAACGAAGTACACGAAGTTGCAATGGCTAACTTTTAACTAAACAAATCCCAAGGAAAAGCTACTAGATGGATCTACTTATATAGGAGCAAGGGGTGGCGGCCAAGGAGGTGGGAGGACGTCCCAAGGCAGCCTAAAACTAAATCTAGGTCGTACAAGGCCAATGGGCCCAAGTGGAGGTGATGTAACACCTTTGGACTTATAGTTTGACTCGGATTCTGCTGCAGCATCAGATTGTTTCGTCCACAACTCAACGCTCCGGACGAATTTGAAGGTGATTCCAATTGGGTTGGAAAGTGCACGAAATCTAGTTTCCAACAAAAAAAGAATCACCCAATTCGGAGTCCGTATGAAAAACTTGTGTGCGTTTTGAGTCAGGTGTGTCTGTGCAGTCCGAATCTGAATCCAGAACGTGAGAGACTTGGACTCTATCTTCTCTTGGGCCAAAAGTGACGTGAGAGAACTTTTTGGACAGCAAATAAACATCTCTTTCTTCCTTATCTTCATATGTGGATTGTACAAATGTCCCATACACCTGCAATTAGACAAAACATAAAAGTGTGTGAAGTATTTTTGTTCTGGATAACATAAATAGATTATTGAATAGTTTGCACTAGAAATCACCTGACAAATATGCATATATGCAATATTTTTGGTCATATCCAAGGTAGTCATGTCCTCATCATCCTCCCTTGATTTTTACATATATGACACATGAATAGATGAGTAACTTGCATAGTTCATAAAATCTAAAGCCAAAAAATTAGCACAAGAAGTAGAAGGCATGAAAATATTGCAACTCAGTTTGCACATATAAGTGAAGCTCTTATTCATTTCAAAAGATTGACAATGTTCATCATTAAACCATCCCAACATTGGTGAATAAACCTTACTTGCATCAAATTTACATGCTACAACATGCTTAAATAAGCAAACATGCAATAAGTCATTCAACACAGAATCATCACCAAGATTAGAGGTCATATCAAAATGATTAAACATTGGTTCTTTTGCATCAATAGTTAATTCAATGGGTGCACTCAAAATTGTTGGTATTTCAGTTGTTTGATCACATGGCAAAGTCAAATTATGAACGTAGTCCTCTAAAATAGGTGGTGTGATCAAAGTAGTGGGTAGCTCATCAGATGGTGCATTCAAATTGACAAGGCATTCATCATTCTCATGTAGAGATGGAAGATCAGTACCTTTGTCATTACCTCTTATGATCAACTCAGATGATGTAGCCACTCTCGGGGGCGATGTGTCACATGGTGGAGGTGATGTAGTCCTGACAACAACGGATGTGGTTGTCATAGTATGCCAAGTAGTTGAAGGAACAATCATATCAACTCTTGGAATGTGCACCGTGCGCTTGTTCTCCTCGTGGCCAACACGTCGTTTTATTTCCTGTTCAGCTTTGCAAGCAAGATGAAACAAATGGTCCATAGGATAACACTCTTCATGAATTAGTATCTCTTGAATATCACGGTTTAATCCTCCCCAAAATCTATCCATAAAATCATCTTCACTTTCTTCTAAAGAGGAATGCAACAAGGTAGTTTGTAAATCATCATAATATTTTGTTACAGTTTCACTACCTTGTTTTAAGTGTTGCAACTTCTTAATCATGTCACGAGTATAATAAGCAGGGACGAAAGTATGTCGCATGGCAAGTTTCAAATCATCCCAAGTAGTAGGTATATAATCAGGGTGTAACCGACAATATTCACTCCACCAAACCAAAGCATAACCAGTGAAAGAACCAACCGCAACCTTAACCTTTTTATGTTCATTGAAATTATGGGAAGCAAATATATTTTTTATGTTGAACTCCCATTCAATATATAAAGCAAGTTTAAAACGGCCATTAAATGGTGGTATAGATACATTAACCTGATCATGTGCATTTGGATGTTTGTGCACCTCTCGTGACGGTTGTGGTATTTGCAAAGGTGGTGGCACGTCTCCCGCGATCGACAAAGCCCATGAATTGACTCTGGATCCTGTCATGATTAGTAGAACAAGAAACAAAACCCAAAAATAATGTTCCTATAACTACTAGGATGTGGTGGTAAAACGCTCACAGTAAAGCAAATATCAATGTCTTACAAGTTCTTACCATGCAGCAGGCGGTGATCGGCAACCAGCGGTGTCAAGTAACTCCGAATATTGAGTAAAGCGATTGCCAGGGGAGCGTACGTATACACGGTGTAGAAATATGTGGAGCTGGGTTGGCTATATATGGTAGCAAAAGATTAGCAATAATCAATTCAAAGATGCAATGTTGAATAAACGCTCAACGACGTTACTGTGCTGGTCCTAGGCTAGACCTGATAGAGGCAAAGGTGTCCCGATCTTTCGATGAGATGATAACTATCGATTTGGTGGAGACGACTTTGACGATCCGACTACAAACGTGCAACGACGTTGTGCCTTAGCAATCGCTAAACCAACTCCGAGAGGTTATTGACCATGCCAGAGCACGATCAACCTGACCACGAAGGTCTATTCCTGCAAGCAATCGAAGAACAAGCAAGAATATGATAAAAGCAATCTGAATATCGCGAATATGTATGAAGTATTGATAATGGTGGGGATCCGAAAAGTGGTCCTGGTCTGGTCGTTGGACACAAACGAAGCACACGAAGTTGCAATGGCTAACTTTTAACTAAACAAATCCCAAGGAAAAGCTACTAGATGGATCTACTTATATAGGAGCAAGGGGTGGCGGCCAAGGAGGTGGGAGGATGTCCCAAGGCAGCCTAAAACTAAATTTAGGTCGTACAAGGCCAATGGGCCCAAGTGGAGGTGATGTAACACCTTTGGACTTGTAGTTTGACTCGGATTCTGCTGCAGCATCAGATTGTTTCGTCCACAACTCAACGCTCCGGACGAATTTGAAGGTGATTCCAATTGGGTTGGAAAGTGCACGAAATCTAGTTTCCAACAAAAAAAGAATCACCCAATTCGGAGTCTGTATGAAAAACTTCTGTGCGTTTTGAGTCAGGTACGTCTGTGCAGTCCGAATCTGAATCCAGAACGTGAGAGACTTGGACTCTATCTTCTCTTGGGCCAAAAGTGACGTGAGAGAACTTTTTGGACAGCAAATAAACATCTCTTTCTTCCTTATCTTCATATGTGGATTGTACAAATGTCCCATACACCTGCAATTAGACAAAACACAAAAGTGTGTGAAGTATTTTTGTTCTGGATAACATAAATAGATTATTGAATAGTTTGCACTAGAAACCACCTGACAAATATGCATATATGCAATATTTTTGGTCATATCCAAGGTAGTCATGTCCTCATCATCCTCCCCTTCTTGAAAATAAAGCCGTCCTCGGCGTTGCTTAATCTGAAATGTGGCTAACAAAAGAGACAAGGTGTACATGTTGTATATGTATATATCATCCATTTTTACTTCCCTTGATTTTTGCATATATGACACATGAATAGATGAGTAACTTGCATAGTTCATAAAATCTAAAGCCAAAAAATTAGCACAAGAAGTAGAAGGCATGAAAATATTGCAACTCAGTTTGCACATATAAGTGAAGCTATTATTCATTTCAAAAGATTGACAATGTTCATCATTAAACCATCCCAACATTGGTGAATAAACATTACTTGCATCAAATTTACATGCTACAACATGCTTAAATAAGCAAATATGCAATAAGTCATTCAACACAGAATCATCACCAAGATTAGAGGTCATATCAAAATGATTAAACATTGGTTCTTTTGCATCAATAGTTAATTCAATGGGTGCACTCAAAATTGTTGGTATTTTAGTTGTTTGATCACATGGCAAAGTCAAATTATCAACGTAGTCCTCTAAAATAGGTGGTGTGATCAAAGTAGTGGGTAGCTCAACAGATGGTGCACTCAAATTGACAAGGCATTCATCATTCTCATGTAGAGATGGAAGATCAGTACCTTTGTCATTACCTCTTATGATCAACTCAGATGATGTAGCCACTCTCGAGGGCGATGTGTCACATGGTGGAGGTGATGTAGTCCTGACAACAACGGATGTGGTTGTCATAGTATGCCTAGTAGTTGAAGGAACAATCATATCAACTCTTGGAATGTGCACCGTGCGCTTGTTCTCCTCGTGGCCAACACGTCGTTTTATTTCCTGTTCAGCTTTGCAAGCAAGATGAAACAAATGGTCCATAGGATAACACTCTTCATGAATTAGTATCTCTTGAATATCACGGTTTAATCCTCCCCAAAATCTATCCATAAAATCATCTTCACTTTCTTCTAAAGAGGAATGCAACAAGGTAGTTTATAAATCATCATAATATTTTGTTACAGTTTCACTACCTTGTTTTAAGTGTTGCAACTTCTTAATCATGTCACGAGTATAATAAGCAGGGATGAAAGTATGTCGCATGGCAAGTTTCAAATCATCCCAAGTAGTAGGTATATAATCAGGGTGTAACCGACAATATTCACTCCACCAAACCAAAGCATAACCAGTGAAAGAACCAACCGCAACCTTAACCTTTTTATGTTCATCGAAATAATGGGAAGCAAATATATTTTTTATGTCGAACTCCCATTCAATATATAAAGCAGGTTTAAAACGGCCATTAAATGGCGGTATAGATACATTAACCTGATCATGTGCATTTGGATGTTTGTGCACCTCTCGTGATGGTTGTGGTATTTGCAAAGGTGGTGGCACGTCTCCCGCGATCGACAAAGCCCATGAATTGACTCTGGATCCTGTCATGATTAGTAGAACAAGAAACAAAACCCAAAAATAATGTTCCTATAACTACTAGGATGTGGTGGTAAAACGCTCACAGTAAAGCAAATATCAATGTCTTACAAGTTCTTACCATGCAGCAGGCGGTGATCGGCAACCAGCCGTGTCAAGTAACTCCGAATATTGAGTAAAGCGATTGCCAGGGGAGCGTACGTATACACGGTGTAGAAATATGTGGAGCTGGGGTGGCTATATATGGTAGCAAAAGATTAGCAATAATCAATTCAAAGATGCAATGTTGAATAAACGCTCAACGACGGTATTGTGCTGGTCCTAGGCTAGACCGGACTAGAGACGCGAGCCTAGAACACTAATAAGGTCATGGCGTAGCACAACTAGCATCAATGAAGGATACTAAGTAGCTCTTGACAGCAAGATATAAGTGAAAATCACAACGGCAGTGAAGATAATGATGAAAAACAGCTGCCAAGCAGGATATACAACAACTCTCTCTCCAACTTTCCTCTTGAAAAGTTTGAGACAATTTTCGGATAAATTCTTTCAAAGAATGCTACTAACTCAAGCTTTCCAATGCAAAAAGAATCACTCAATTCCGAGTTGATATGAGGAGTCAAAGAATGCTAAAACTGGCATGAAAAATTGGAACAAGTTGTGTCCACGAACTTCAGAGGGCAAAAAGACCTATTTAGAAGCCGATTTTGAGGTGTCAAATATTGAACTAGCTTCTGTAATTATTTAGATGCGTCTCGTCTCTAGCTTCAATTTGAGTACTCACGGAGCCAAAACGGACTTCATATGAGGAAGATACACCTGTTTTACTGAACAGTGCGCAAAACAGATTCCAATCCGAATTCAGGTACGAGATTGATTCGAGATAGATCCGATTTTTTTTCTTCTCTCTTTTTTTTCTCACTCTTTTTTTTTCTTTTTCTTCTCTCTCTTTTTCTTTTTTTTCCTTTTTTTCTCTCTTTTTTTTTCTCTTTTTTTTTCTCCCTCTTTCCAAGACAAACTAGATAAAATGCAGATTGGATCAAGCGAAGATGTGAATGACCTCAACTATGATTATGACAATGAACAGTGCGTAGCACGTGGTGGAAATTAATAGATGGGATGGTGGACAGCGGAAGGGATAATGATGCAGCGGCAGCGTGACTAATGTGAACAGAACTCGAAACTCTAAAGGAACTAGACACTAAGACCAGCAACTGACACGACGATGCAACCGATAATTCAACTATGCAAGCAACGAATAGAAAATTGCAAAGGCTCAGACTGGCTTGGATAAAGGATGAACAGATCTAACTTTTTTTTGTGGCTTTTTCATGGACTATAGGTATGAATGACAGATGCGATCTAAACTATGAAAAATTGTAAAATCTCACCGAGCAACCTGAAAACTGATACCACTTGATAGAGGCAAAGGTGTCCCGATCTTTCGATGAGATGATAACTTTCGATTTGGTGGAGACGACTTTGACGATCCGACTACAAACGTGCAACGACGTTGTGCCTTAGCAATCGCTAAACCAACTCCGAGAGGTTATTGACCACGCCAGAGCACGATCAACCTGACCACGAAGGTCTATTCCTGCAAGCAATCGAAGAACAAGCAAGAATATGATAAAAGCAATCTGAATATCGCGAATATGTATGAAGTATTGATAATGGTGGGGATCCGAAAAGTGGTCCTGGTCTGGTCGTTGGACACAAACGAAGCACACGAAGTTGCAATGGCTAACTTTTAACTAAACAAATCCCAAGGAAAAGCTACTAGATGGATCTACTTATATAGGAGCAAGGGGTGGTGGCCAAGGAGGTGGGAGGATGTCCCAAGGCAGCCTAAAACTAAATTTAGGTCGTACAAGGCCAATGGGCCCAAGTGGAGGTGATGTAACACCTTTGGACTTGTAGTTTGACTCGGATTCTGCTGCAGCATCAGATTGTTTCGTCCACAACTCAACGCTCCGGACGAATTTGAAGGTGATTCCAATTGGGTTGGAAAGTGCACGAAATCTAGTTTCCAACAAAAAAAGAATCACCCAATTCGGAGTCCGTATGAAAAACTTCTGTGCGTTTTGAGTCAGGTACGTCTGTGCAGTCCGAATCTGAATCCAGAACGTGAGAGACTTGGACTCTATCTTCTCTTGGGCCAAAAGTGACGTGAGAGAACTTTTTGGACAGCAAATAAACATCTCTTTCTTCCTTATCTTCATATGTGGATTGTACAAATGTCCCATACACCTGCAATTAGACAAAACACAAAAGTGTGTGAAGTATTTTTGTTCTGGATAACATAAATAGATTATTGAATAGTTTGCACTAGAAACCACCTGACAAATATGCATATATGCAATATTTTTGGTCATATCCAAGGTAGTCATGTCCTCATCAAGACCGAACTAGAGACGCGAGCCTAGAACACTAATGAGGTCACGGCGTAGCACAACTAGCATCAATGAAGGATACTAAGTATCTCTTGACAGCAAGATATAAGTGAAGATCACAACGGCAGTGAAGATAATGATGAAAAACAACTGCCAAGCAGGATATACAACAACTCTCTCTCCAACATTCCTCTTGAAAAGTTTGAGACAATTTTCTGATAAATTCTTTTAAAGAATGCTACTAACTCAAGCTTTCCAATGCAAAAAGAATCACTCAATTCCGAGTTGATATGAGGAGTCAAAGAATTTTAAAACTGGCCTGAAAAATTGGAACAAGCTGTGTTCACGAACTTCAGAGGGCAAAAAGACCTATTTAGAAGCCGATTTTGAGGTGTCAAATACTGAACTTTCTTCTGCAACTATTTAGATGCGGCTCGTCGCTAGCTTTAATTTGAGTACTCACGGAGCCAAAACGGACTTTGTATGAGGAAGATACGCCTGTTTTACTGAACAGTGCGCAAAACAGATTCCAATCCGAATTCAAGTACGAGATTGATTCTAGATAGATCCGTTTTTTTTTCTTCTCTCCTTTTTTTTCTCACGCTTTTTTTCTTTTTCTTCTCTCTCTGTTTCTTTTTTTTTCTTTCCTTTTTTCTCTTTTTTTCTCTCTTTTTTTCTCCCTCTTGCCAAGACAAACTAGATAAGATGCAGATTGGATCAGGCGAAGATGTGAATGACCTCAACTATGATTATGACAATGAACAGTGCGTAGCACGTGGTGGAAATTAATAGATGGGATGGTGGACGGCGGAAGGGATAATGATGCAGCGGCGGCGTGACTAATGTGAACAGAACTCGAAACTCTAAAGGAACTAGACACTAAGACCAGCAACTGACACGACGATGCAACCGATAATTCAACTATGCAAGCAATGAATAGAAAATTGCAAAGGCTCGGACTGGCTTGGATAAAGGATGAACAGGTCTAACTTTTTTTTGTGGCTTTTTCTTGGACAATAGGTAAGAAAATAAATCGAATCTAAGAAAAACTGGAAATTCTCACCGAGCAACCTGAAAACTGATACCACTTTATAGAGGCGGGGTGTCCCGATCTTTCGATGAGATGATAACTATCGATTTGGTGGAGACGACTTTGACGATCCGACTACAAACATGCAACGACGTTGTGCCTTAGCAATCGCTAAACCAACTCCGAGAGGTTATTGACCACGCCGGAGCACGATCAACCTGACCACGAAGGTCTATTCCTGCAAGCAATCGAAGAACAAGCAAGAATATGATAAAAGCAATCTGAATATCGCGAATATGTATGAAGTATTGATAATGGTGGGGATCCGAAAAGTGGTCTTGGTCTGGTCGTTGGACACAAACGAAGCACACGAAGTTGCAATGGCTAACTTTTAACTAAACAAATCCCAAGGAAAAGCTACTAGATGGATCTACTTATATAGGAGCAAGGGGTGGCGGCCAAGGAGGTGGGAGGACGTCCCAAGGCAGCCTAAAACTAAATCTAGGTCGTACAAGGCCAATGGGCCCAAGTGGAAGTGATGTAACACCTTTGGACTTGTGGTTTGACTCGGATTCTGCTGCAGCATCAGATTGTTTCGTCCACAACTCAACGCTCCGGACGAATTTGAAGGTGATTCCAATTGGGTTGGAAAGTGCACGAAATCTAGTTTCCAACAAAAAAAGAATCACCCAATTCAGAGTCCGTATGAAAAACTTATGTGCGTTTTGAGTCAGGTATGTCTGTGCAGTCCGAATCTGAATCCAGAACGTGAGAGACTTGGACTCTATCTTCTCTTGGGCCAAAAGTGACGTGAGAGAACTTTTTGGACAGCAAATAAACATCTCCTTCTTCCTTATCTTCATATGTGGATTGTACAAATGTCCCATACACCTGCAATTAGACAAAACACAAAAGTGTGTGAAGTATTTTTGTTCTGGATAACATAAATAGATTATTGAATAGTTTGCACTAGAAATCACCTGGAAAATATGCATATATGCAATATTATTGGTCATATCCAAGGTAGTCATGTCCTCATCAGGCGTGGTCAATAACCTCACGGAGTTGGTTTAGCGATTGCTAAGGCGCGACATCCTCGCACGTTCGTAGTCGGATCGTCAAAGTCGACTGCCACCAAAGCGATATCCATCATCTCATCGAAAGACGGGACACCTTTGCCTCTATCAAGTGGTATCAGATTTTCAGGTTGCTCGGTGAGATTTTACAGTTTTTCGTAGTTTAGATCGAGTCTGTCCTTCATACCTATAGTCCATGAAAAAGCCACAAAAAAATTAGGGTTAGTTCATCATATCCGAACCAATCTGAGCCTTTGCATAATCTTTTTAGGGTTTTGCTTTGTTGAATTTGCGGTTGCATCGTCGTGTCTAGTTGCTGGTCTTAGAGTCTAGTCTTTTAGAGTTTCGAGTTCTGGTCATAAGTTGTCACGCCGCCGCCGCACCATCATCATCACCCCTGCCATCTACCACCACCGCTTATCCGCCACCGCTTCGAATCCGTATCCATATACCACCACAGCTGTCATATACCACCACCGCTGCCATCTACCACCATATATCCACCACCAATCCGAGTTCTTGTCATATTAGGTTTGTTTTCGAGATCCATCTAGATTCCGATTCGTGTTTCCTTGCCGGAGTAGGTTTCGGAAGAAAAAAAAAAGAGTCCGGAAACCACGCTCTGTTTAGGCCCAAAATTTTTCAAAAACACATTTTTCGAAAAAAAAAATCTGGCTATCCTATTTTTAGGTGTTTCTGAGTGTTTTGAGACAGGAGCCATTATAGAAAGTTTTTTTTGACCCATTTCCAGTTTTTGGGTCCGGGCAGTCGAAAAAAAAATTGGTCGAAAAAATTTCGTGCCCATCCTGTCAGTTTGAGCTAGGAAGAGTTTTGAGACACTCGCCATTATAGTGATTTTTGGCAAAAAAAAAGAGCGCAAAAAAAAGAGCGAAAAAAAATTCCAGAGTGTGCTTTTCCCGTGTTTACGTGCCGCGCCGTGATTTTGTTGGTGTTCTAGGCTCGCGTCTCTAGCACAGTCTAGCCTAGGACCAGCACAGTACCGTTGTTGAGCGTTTATTCAACTTTGCATATCTGAATTGATTATATCTGACCCTTTTTGCTACCATATTATAAGCCTTCCCAGCTCCACATACATCTACGTCGTGCGTTTGACTCTCCCTGGTAATCGCTGTATCCAAGCTTTGAGAGTTTTTGACTATAACGGTTGCCGATCACCGCCTGCTGCTGGGTAAGAACTGGTAAGAATTTGAGATTTGCTTGACGGATTTGTGACACCCACCACCACCTCTTGTTAGTAGTCTGTAGGATCATATTCTTGTGTGTTTCTATTGCTGCTAACCATGCCAGGATCACAAGCCGACGAGACTGACTGGGAGAACATGACGAATAAGGATTTGCATGATAAATTTCAGCAAATGATGAGTGGACAGGTGCAAGACGTGCTAAACAGATTTGAAGAGGCCATGGAGAAGATAGATGGCATGGAGAAGACGTTCGAAACAAAGCTCGATAACAAGTTTAATGAATTGCTCGCGCGTCTTCCACCACCACCACCCGCTGCACCTAACACACCTCTCCAACAACAACAACAACAACGACTACCTCCACGTCGCGAAATAGACCTCCGCCGAGCGAGCCGTGTTCCTCTTGCGTTTGGCCAAACTGTTGGTGCTGCTGTTGATACTTCTGTGGCTCCTGCTGCTGATGCGGAGGAGGATGATTATGTGGGAGATTACGAGGATGAGGTTGCTCAAAATCAGAACTACGTGCAACCACCAGCACCACCACCAGCAGGTCGACCTCAGGTATATATTCGTAATGGTAGGCCTGCACCACCACCTCAGGTACGAGATGATGTCCATATTCCTAAACTGAAATTGAATATTCCACCATTTGAGGGTAGATATGTTCCTGATATATATCTTACTTGGGAGTTAGAAACTGAACAACGTTTTACATGTTTACAATATCCCGAGGAGAGACGGGTTGCTGCTGCTATTTGTGCTTTCACTAGTTTTGCATGTGTCTGGTGGTCTGAACATTGTAGATTATATCCTATTCCAACTACTTGGGCTGCTTTGAAAACTGCTATGCGTACGCGTTGGGTTCCACCATATTATCAACGTGAATTGCTTCAAAAATTGCAGCGTTTAAGACAAGGAAAAAATTCTGTAGAAGAATATTATCAGGAATTACAAACTGGCATGATTCGATGTGGTATTGTTGAGGAGAATGAAGCTATGCTTGCACGTTTTCTGGGTGGATTAAATAGAGAGATTCAGACCATTCTAGACTATAAGGAGTATACTAATATCACTCGTTTATTCCATCTTGCTTGTAAAGCTGAACGTGAAGTGCAGGATCGACAAGCATTGGCGCGAACTAACTTTTCTGCAGGCCGACCTTCATTATGGACACCACGTGCATCTTCTACTTCAACTGCACCAGCACCTCCATCCGGTGCCACCTCCAGCCGTGATACAAGAAAACAGGAACAACCACCATTATCTGCCAAGAGCGCATCTGCCGGGCCTGCACAGAGTTCTTCTTCTTCCAGGGCATCAACAGGGCACACAAGTGATATTATTTGTCGTCGTTGTAAGGGAGGAGGTCATTATGCGAGAGAATGCAAATCTCCGCGTGTGATGATTGCTACCGAGGGTGGTGGATATGAGTCCGCTAGTGACTATGATGAGGAGACATTGGCTCTTATTACACGTGAAGAACATGGTGGAGATGATTCTGATCATGAGACGCAATACATGGCTCCTGAAGACGCTGACAGGTATGAATGTTTAGTTGCTCAACGTGTTTTGAGTGTGCAGGTCACACAAGCTGAGCAAAATCAGAAGCACAATTTGTTCCATCCCAAGGGAGTTGTGAAGGAACGTTCTGTGCGCGTCATAATAAACGGAGGGAGCTGCAACAACTTGGCTAGCATGGAGATGGTGGAGAAGCTTTCTCTCACCACAAGACCACATCCACATCCTTACTACATCCAATGGTTCAACAACAGCGGCAAGGTTAAGGTAACACGTACTGTTCGTGTGCATTTTAGTATCTCTACATATGCTGATTATGTTGATTGTGATGTGGTACCTATGCAAGCATGTTCCTTATTACTTGGTAGACCATGGCAATTTGATAAAAATTCTGTACAACATGGTAGAAACAATCACTATACTCTTGTTCATAAGGATAAAAATATTACTTTGCTTCCTATGACTCCCGATTCCATTTTGAAAGATGATATTAATAGAGCTAATAAAGCAAAACAGGAGAAGAATAAGAGTGAAAATCAGATTGTGGCAAAAGAATTTGAGCAACAAATGAAGCCTAATAATAAACCATCTAGTTTTGCTTCTGAAATTAAATTGAAAAGTGCATGTTTATTTGCCACCAAATCTGATATTGATGAGCTAGATTTCAGCAAATCTGTTTGCTATGCTTTTGTGTGCAAAGAGGCATTATTTTCATTCGAGGACGTGCCTTCCTCTTTGCCTCCTGCTGTCACTAACATTTTGCAGGAGTTCGCTGACGTTTTTCCACAAGACGTGCCACCGGGATTACCGCCTATTCGAGGGATTGAGCATCAGATTGACTTAATTCCCGGTGCTTCACTGCCAAACCGTGCACCATACCGTACCAATCCAGAGGAGACGAAGGAGATTATGCGTCAAGTACAAGAGCTTCTCGACAAAGGTTATATATGCGAATCCCTTAGTCCTTGTGTTGTTCCTATTATTCTAGTGCCGAAAAAGGATGGTACATCACGTATGTGTGTTGATTGTAGAGGCATTAATAATATTACTATTCGTTATCGTCATCCTATTCCTAGGCTAGATGATATGCTTGATGAATTGAGTGGCTCTACAATATTCTCCAAAGTTGATTTGCGTAGTGGCTACCATCAAATTCGTATGAAATTGGGAGATGAATGGAAAATAGCACTTAAAACTAAGTTTGGATTATATGAGTGGTTAGTCATGCCTTTTGGGTTAACTAATGCACCTAGTACTTTCATGAGATTAATGAACGAAGTTTTACGTGCTTTCATTGGACGATTTGTGGTAGTTTACTTTGATGACATATTGATTTATAGCAGATCTTTGGAAGAACATTTGGAACATTTACGTGCTGTTTTTATTGCTCTACGTGATGCACGTTTGTTTGGTAACCTTGGGAAGTGCACCTTTTGCACCGACCGAGTATCTTTTCTTGGCTATGTTGTTACTCCACAGGGAATTGAAGTTGATAAAGCCAAGATTGAAGCTATTGAGAGTTGGCTGCAGCCCAAAATGGTCACACAAGTGAGGAGTTTTCTTGGCCTCGCTGGATTCTATAGGCGTTTTGTGAGAGATTTCAGCACCATTGCTGCACCTCTCATTGAGCTTACAAAGAAAGATGTGCCTTTTCTTTGGGGTGCCGCACAGGAAGAAGCCTTCACGGTATTGAAAGATAAGTTGACACATGCTCCTTTACTCCAACTTCCTGATTTTAATAAGACTTTTGAGCTTGAATGTGATGCTAGTGGAATTGGATTAGGAGGTGTGTTATTACAAGATGGCAAACCTGTTGCATACTTTTCTGAATAATTGAGTGGGCCTAGTCTGAATTATTCTACTTATGATAAAGAATTATATGCTCTAGTTCGGACTTTAGAAACATGGCAACATTATTTATGGCCCAAAGAATTTGTTATACATTCTGATCATGAATCTTTGAAACATATTAATAGTCAAGCTAAACTGAATCGTAGACATGCTAAATGGGTTGAATTCATTGAGACTTTCCCTTATGTCATTAAACACAAGAAGGGAAAAGAAAATGTTATTGCTGATGCATTGTCTCGTCGCTATACCATGCTTTCACAACTTGACTTCAAAATATTTGGTTTGGAGACCATCAAAGATCAATATGTGCGTGATGCTGATTTTAAAGAAGTAATGCAGAATTGTAAAGAAGGAAGAATGTGGAACAAGTTTGTTGTTAATGATGGATTTGTGTTTCGTGCTAACAAGCTATGCATTCCAGCTAGCTCCGTTCGTCTTTTGTTGTTGCAGGAGGCGCATGGAGGAGGATTAATGGGACACTTTGGCGTGAAGAAGACGGAGGACGTACTTGCTACACATTTCTTTTGGCCAAAGATGAGACGGGATGTTGAGCGTTTTATTGCTCGCTGCACTACATGTCAAAAAGCTAAGTCACGACTCAATCCTCATGGTTTATATACGCCTTTGCCTGTACCTAGTGTTCCTTGGGAGGATATATCTATGGACTTTGTTTTAGGTTTACCTCGAACAAAGAAGGGGAGGGATAGCATATTTGTTGTCGTGGATAGATTCTCGAAAATGGCACACTTTATACCATGTCATAAAAGCGATGATGCTGTTAATGTTGCTGATTTGTTCTTTCGTGAAATTATTCGATTGCATGGTGTGCCAAATACTATTGTTTCAGATCGTGATACTAAATTTCTTAGCCACTTTTGGAGATGTTTATGGGCTAAGTTGGGGACTAAACTGCTTTTTAGTACTACTTGTCACCCCCAAACTGATGGACAAACTGAAGTAGTCAATAGAACATTGTCTACTATGCTTAGGGTTGTTTTGAAGAATAATAAGAAAATGTGGGAGGAATGCTTGCCTCATATTGAATTTGCTTATAGTCGTTCATTGCATTCTACTACTAAGATGTGCCCTTTCGAAGTTGTGTATGGTTTCCTACCTCGTGCACCTATTGATTTGTTGCCTCTTCCATCTTCGGAGAAGGTTAATTTTGATGCTAAACAACGTGCTGAATTGATTTTAAAAATGCATGAGTTAACTAAGGAAAACATTGAGCGTATGAATGCTAAATATAAACTTGCTGGAGATAAGGGTAGAAAACATGTTGTGTTTGCACCTGGAGATCTTGTTTGGTTACATTTGCGTAAGGATAGATTTCCTGATTTGCGCAAATCAAAGTTAATGCCACGTGCTGATGGTCCCTTTAAGGTGTTAGTGATAGAGGCGGAGGTGTCCCGTCTTTCGATGAGATGATGGATTTTGCTTTGGTGGAAGTCGACTTTGACGATCCGACTACGAACGTGCGAGGACGTCGCGCCTTAGCAATCGCTAAACCAACTCCGAGAGGTTATTGACCACGCCGGAGCATGATCAACCTGACCACGAGGGTCTGTTTCCTGCGAGCAAACGAAGAACAAGCAAGAAACTGAGATTGCAATCTGGATATTGCGAATATAAGATGAAAGCTTTATTGATCAAGGTGGGGTTCTGTGACGCCTTTGTCTGGTCGTTGAACACAAAGAAGTACGCGAAGTTGCAGCTATGGCGAACTTTTAATCTAAACAAAACCCAAAGTCTAAACGATGCCCTAAGGGCTGTATATATGGAGGAAGAGGGGGGGAATTTCGTGGCCCTTGGTGGAGGGGTCCGAAATCAACCCTATCTCTTGTTTCCCCACACATACGGACTCTAAAAATAGCCTATACTTATGTATTTCGAAATTACATGGGCCTGGCCCAATAATAAGGTGACGCAGCACCTAAAATAGCCTCGGGACGAAATTTATGAAGTGGCATCTTGTATATTTCGTCCAAGGCTTCATGCACCCATTATGGTGGCTTCAAAGTCCTGAAATCATCACTTGTAACTCCGTTCTTGTTCCCCTTGCGCATGCCATCATCTCCATGCTTGTTCTTGCTCCAATGTTCATCCTTCTCCAAGCTAGGCCCTTCATTTGTAAGTAAAACAAATGTACCCAATTTAGGCAGCATCATATTCTCATGAACATTAGAATCATTACCAAGAAACAAAAGTACCTGGTAATTTAGTTGGCGTGCGCGAGCTCTAGTAATTGGTCCAGTATGTATAGCAGCAGGGCCTGTGGGTGTAACAATGGTATTGATGTCCTCATCATCCTCCCCTTCTTGAAATGAAGTCGTCCTCGACGGAAACTCATCTTCCTCACCCAAATAAGGCTTCAAATCTGCAATGTTAAAAGTGGGACTAACCCCAAAATCTGCAGGCAGCTCAAGTTTATATGCATTATCATTTATTTTCTCTAACACCTTAAAGGGACCATCAGCCCGTGGCATGAGCTTTGATTTGCGCAAATCAGGAAATCTATCCTGACGCAAATGTAACCAAACAAGATCTCCAGGTGCAAACACAACATGTTTTCTACCCTTATCTCCAGCAAGTTTATATTTGGCATTCATACGCTCAATGTTTTCCTTAGTTAACTCATGCATTTTTAAAATCAATTCAGCACGTTGTTTAGCATCAAAATTAACCTTCTCCGAAGATGGAAGAGGCAACAAATCAATAGGTGCACGAGGTAGGAAACCATACACAACTTCAAAAGGGCACATCTTAGTAGTAGAATGCAATGAACGATTATAAGCAAATTCAATATTAGGCAAGCATTCCTCCCACATTTTCTTATTACTCTTCAAAACAGCCCTAAGCATAGTAGACAATGTTCTATTGATTACTTCAGTTTGGCCATCAGTTTGGGGGTGACAAGTAGTACTAAAAAGCAGTTTAGTCCCCAACTTAGCCCATAAACATCTCCAAAAGTGGCTAAGAAATTTAGTATCACGATCTGAAACAATAGTATTTGGCACACCATGCAAGCGAATAATTTCACGAAAGAACAAATCAGCAACATTAACAGCATCATCGCTTTTATGACATGGTATAAAGTGTGCCATTTTCGAGAATCTATCCACGACAACAAATATGCTATCCCTCCCCTTCTTTGTTCGAGGTAAACCTAAAACAAAGTCCATAGATATATAGATATATCCTCCCAAGGAACACTAGGTACAGGCAACGGCATATATAAACCATGAGGATTGAGTCGTGACTTAGCTTTTTGACATGTAGTGCAGCGAGCAATAAAACGCTCAACATCCTGTCTCATCTTTTGCCAAAAGAAATGTGTAGCAAGTACGTCCTCCGTCTTCTTCACGCCAAAGTGTCCCATTAATCCTCCTCCATGCGCCTCCTGCAACAACAAAAGACGAACGGAGCTAGCTGGAATGCATAGCTTGTTAGCACGAAACACAAATCCATCGTTAACGACAAACTTGTTCCACATTCTTCCTTCTTTGCAATTCTGCATTACATCTTTAAAATCAGCATCATGCACACATTGATCTTTGATGGTCTCCAAACCAAATATTTTGAAGTCAAGTTGTGAAGCATAGTATAGCGACGAGACAATGCATCAGCAATAACATTTTCTTTTCCCTTCTTGTGTTTAATGACATAAGGGAAAGTCTTAATGAATTCAACCCATTTAGCATGTCTACGATTCAGTTTAGCTTGACTTTTAATATGTTTCAAAGATTCATGATCAGAATGTATAACAAATTCTTTGGGCCATAAATAATGTTGCCATGTTTCTAAAGTCCGAACAAGAGCATATAATTCTTTATCATAAGTAGAATAATTCAGACTAGGCCCACTCAATTTTTCAGAAAAGTATGCAACAGGTTTGCCATCTTGTAATAACACACCTCCTAATCCAATTCCACTAGCATCACATTCAAGCTCAAAAGTCTTATTAAAATCAGGAAGTTGGAGTAAAGGAGCATGTGTCAACTTATCTTTCAATACCGAGAAGGCTTCTTCCTGTGCGGTACCCCAAAGAAAAGGCACATCTTTCTTTGTAAGCTCATTGAGAGGTGCAGCAATGGTGCTGAAATCTCTCACAAAACGCCTATAGAATCCAGCGAGGCCAAGAAAACTCCTCACGTGTGTGACCGTTTTGGGCTGCGGCCAACTCTCAATAGCTTCAATCTTGGCTTTATCAACTTCAATTCCCTGTGGAGTAACAACATAGCCAAGAAAAGATACTCGGTCGGTGCAACCGGTGCACTTCCCAAGGTTACCAAACAAACGTGCATCACGTAAAGCAATAAAAATAGCACTTAAATGTTCCAAATGTTCTTCCAAAGATCTGCTATAAATCAATATGTCATCAAAGTAAACTACCACAAATCGTCCAATGAAAGCACGTAAAACTTCGTTCATTAATCTCATGAAAGTACTAGGTGCATTAGTTAACCCAAAAGGCATGACTAACCACTCATATAATCCAAACTTAGTTTTAAATGCTGTTTTCCATTCATCTCCCAATTTCATACGAATTTGATGGTAGCCACTACGCAAATCAACTTTGGAGAATATTGTAGAGCCACTCAATTCATCAAGCATATCATCTAGCCTAGGAATAGGATGACGATAACGAATAGTAATATTATTAATGCCTCTACAATCAACACACATACGTGATGTACCATCCTTTTTCGGCACTAGAATAATAGGAACAGCACAAGGACTAAGGGATTCGCGTAGATAACCTTTGTCGAGAAGCTCTTGTACTTGACGCATAATCTCCTTCGTCTCCTCTGGATTGGTACGGTATGGTGCACGGTTTGGCAGTGAAGCACCGGGAATTAAGTCAATCTGATGCTCAATCCCTCGAATAGGCGGTAATCCCGGTGGCACGTCTTGTGGAAAAACGTCAGCGAACTCCTGCAAAATGTTAGTGACAGCAGGAGGCAAAGAGGAAGGCACGTCCTCGAATGAAAATAATGCCTCTTTGCACACAAAAGCATAGCAAACAGATTTGCTGAAATCTAGCTCATCAATATCAGATTTGGTGGCAAATAAACATGCACTTTTCAATTTAATTTCAGAAGCAACACTAGATGGTTTATTATTAGGCTTCATTTGTTGCTCAAATTCTTTTGCCACAATCTGATTTTCACTCATATTCTTCTCCTGTTTTGCTTTATTAGCTCTATTAATATCATCTTTCAAAATGGAATCAGGAGTCATAGGAAGTGATAGAGGCAAAGGTGTCCCGTCTTTCGATGAGATGGTGGATTTCGCTTTGGTGGAAGTCGACTTTGACGATCCGACTACGAACGTGCGAGGACGTCGCGCCTTAGCAATCGCTAAACCAACTCCGAGAGGTTATTGACCACGCCGGAGCACGATCAACCTGACCACGAGGGTCTGTTTCCTGCGAGCAAACGAAGAACAAGCAAGAAACTGAGATTGCAATCTGGATATTGCGAATATAAGATGAAAGCTTTATTGATCAAGGTGGGGTTCTGTGACGCCTTTGTCTGGTCGTTGAACACAAACGAAGTACGCGAAGTTGCAGCTATGGCGAACTTTTAATCTAAACAAAACCCAAGGTCTAAACGATGCCCTAAGGGCTGTATATATGGAGGAAGAGGGGGTGGATTTCGTGGCCCTTGGTGGAGGGGTCCGAAATCAACCCTATCTCTTGTTTCCCCACACATACGGACTCTGAAAATAGCCTATACTTATGTATTTCGAAATTACATGGGCCTGGCCCAATAATAAGGTGACGCAGCACCTAAAATAGCCTCGGGACGAAATTTATGAAGTGGCATCTTGTATATTTCGTCCAAGGCTTCATGCACCCATTATGGTGGCTTCAAAGTCCTGAAATCATCACTTGTAACTCCGTTCTTGTTCCCCTTGCGCATGCCATCATCTCCATGCTTGTTCTTGCTCCAATGTTCATCCTTCTCCAAGCTAGGCCCTTCATTTGTAAGCAAAACAAATGTATCCAATTTAGGCAGCATCATATTCTCATGAACATTAGAATCATTACCAAGAAACGAAAGTACCTGGTAATTTAGTTGGCGTGCACGAGCTCTAGTAATTGGTCCAGTATGTATAGCAGCAGGGGCTGTGGGTGTAACAATTGTATTGATGTCCTCATCATACTAGGTGCATTAGTTAACCCAAAAGGCATGACTAACCACTCATATAACCCAAACTTAGTTTTGAATGCTGTTTTCCATTCATCTCCCAATTTCATACGAATTTGATGGTATCCACTACGCAAATCAACTTTGGAGAATATTGTAGAGCCACTCAATTCATCAAGCATATCATCTAGCCTAGGAATAGGATGACGATAACGAATAGTAATATTATTAATGCCTCTACAATCAACACACATACGTGATGTACCATCCTTTTTCGGCACTAGAATAATAGGAACAGCACAAGGACTAAGGGATTCGCGTATATAACCTTTGTCGAGAAGCTCTTGTACTTGACGCATAATCTCCTTCGTCTCCTCTGGATTGGTACGGTATGGTGCACGGTTTGGCAGTGAAGCACCGGGGATTAAGTCAATCTGATGCTCAATCCCTCGAATAGGCGGTAATCCCGGTGGCACGTCTTGTGGAAAGACGTCAGCGAACTCCTGCAAAATGTTAGTGACAGCAGGAGGCAAAGAGGAAGGCACGTCCTCGAATGAAAATAATGCCTCTTTGCACACAAAAGCATAGCAAACAGATTTGCTGAAATCTAGCTCATCAATATCAGATTTGGTGGCAAATAAACATGCACTTTTCAATTTAATTTCAGAAGCAACACTAGATGGTTTATTATTAGGCTTCATTTGTTGCTCAAATTCTATTGCCACAATCTGATTTTCACTCTTATTCTTCTCTTGTTGTGCTTTATTAGCTCTATGAATATCATCTTTCAAAATAGAATCAGGAGTCATAGGAAGCAAAGTAATATTTTTATCCTTATGAACAAGAGTATACTGATTGTTTCTACCATGGTGTACAGATTTTTATCAAATTGCCATGGTCTACCAAGTAATAAGGAACATGCTTGCATAGGTACCACATCACAATCAACATAATCAGCATATGTAGATATACTAAAATGCACACGAACAGTACGTGTTACCTTAACCTTGCCGCTGTTGTTGAACCATTGGATGTAGTAAGGATGTGGATGTGGTCTTGTGGTGAGAGAAAGCTTCTCCACCATCTCCATGCTAGCCAAGTTGTTGCAGCTCCCTCCATCTATGATGACACGCATAGAACGTTCTTTCACAACTCCCTTGGTATGGAACAAATTGTGCCTCTGATTTTGCTCAGCTTGTGTGACCTGCACACTCAAAACACGTTGAGCAACTAAACATTCATACCTGTCAGCGTCTTCAGGAGCCATGTATTGCGTCTCATGATCAGAATCATCTCCACCATGTTCTTCACGTGTAATAAGAGCCAAAGTCTCCTCATCATAGTCACTAGCGGACTCATATCCACCATCCGCGGTAGCAATCATCACACGCGGAGATTTGCATTCTCTCGCATAATGACCTCCTCCCTTACAACGACGACAAATAATATCACTTGTGTGCCCTGTTGATGCCATGGAAGAAGAAGAACTCCGTGCAGGCCCAGCAGGTGCGCTCTTGGCAGATAATGGTGGTTGTGCCTGTTTTCTTGTATCACGACTGGAGGAGGCACCTAATTGAGGTGCTGGTGCAGTTGAAGTAGAAGATGCACGCGGTATCCATGATGAAGGTCGGCCTGCAGAAAAGTTAGTTCGCGCCAATGCTTGTCGATCCTGCACTTCACGTTCAGCTTTACAAGCAAGATGGAATAAACGAGTGATATTGGTATACTTCTTATAGTCTAGAATGGTCTGAATCTCTATATTTAATCCACCCAGAAAACGTGCAAGCATAGCTTCATTCTCCTCAACAATACCACATCTAATCATGCCAGTTTGTAGTTCCTGATAATATTCTTCTACAGAATTTTTTCCTTGTCTTAAGTGCTGTAATTTTTGAAGCAATTCACGTTGATAATATGGTGGAACCCAACGAGTACGCATAGCAGTTTTCAAAGCAGCCCAAGTAGCGGGAATAGGATATAATCTACAATGTTCAGACCACCATACACATGCAAAACTAGTGAAAGCACAAATAGCAGCAGCAAACCGTCTCTCCTCGGGATATTGTAAACATGTAAAACGTTGTTCAGTTTCTAACTCCCAAGTAAGATATATATCAGGAACATATCTACCCTCAAATGGTGGAATATTCAATTTCAGTTTAGGAATATGGACATCATCTCGTACCTGAGGTGGTGGTGCAGGCCTACCATTACGAATATATACCTGAGGTCGACCTGGTGGTGGTGGTGCTGGTGGCTGCACGTAGTTCAGATTTTGATCAACCTCATCCTCATAATCTCCCACATAATCATCATCCTCCTGGGTACCAGCAGCAGCAGTAGCAGGAGCCAAAGAAGCACCAACAGCAGTAGCAGCAGCACCAGAATGTTGTCCTGGCTCAATAGGAACACGTTGTGCTCGTCCATACTGATTCGGAAGGGGGCGTAGTTGTTGTTGTTGCAGAGGTGCGACAGGTGCAGCCGGTGGTGGAAGACGCGCAAGCAGTTCATTAAATCTGTTATCGAGCTTTGTTTCGAACGTCTTCTCAAGGCCAGTAATCTTCTCCATGGCCTCTTCAAAATTATTCAGCACATCTTGCACCTGCTCAGTCATCATGTGCTGAAACTTATCATGAAGCTCCTTGTTCGATAAATTCTCCCAGTCAATCTCGTCGGCTTGTGATCCTGGCGTGGTTAGCAGCAATAGAAACACACAAGAATATGATCCTACAGACTACGAACAAGTGGTGGTGGTGGTGTCACAAATCCGTCAAGCAAACCTCAAATTCTTACCAGTTCTTACCCAGCAGAAGGTGGTGATCGGCAACCGTTGTAGTCAAAACTCTCAAAGCTTGGATAGAGCGATTACCAGGGAGAGTCAAACGCACGACGTTGATGTATGTGGAGCTGGGAAGGCTTATAATATGGTAGCAAAAAGGGTCAACAATAATCAATTCAGAGATGCAAAGTTGAATAAACGCTCAACGACGGTACTGTGCTGGTCCTAGGCTAGACTGTGCTAGAGACGCGAGCCTAGAACACCAACAAAATCACGGCGCGGCACGTAAACAAGGGAAAAGCACACTCTGGATTTTTTTTTCGCTCTTTTTTTGCGCTGCTTTTTTTTTGCGAAAAATCACTATAATGGCGAGTGTCTCAAAACTCTTCCTAGCTCAAACGGACAGGATGGGCACGAAATTTTTTCGACCAATTTTTTTTTTCGACTGCCCAGACCCAAAAACTGGAAACGGGTCAAAAAAACTTCCTATAATGGCACATGTCTCAAAACACTCAGAAACACCTAAAAATAGGATAGCCAGAATTTTTTTCGAAAAATGCGTTTTCGAAAAATTTTGGGCCTAAACGGAGCGTGGCTACCCGACTCCGGCAAGGAAACACGAATCGGAAACTAGATGGATCTCGAAAACAAACCTAATATGCAAGGAACTCGGATTGGTGGTGGATATATGGTGGTGGTATATGGCAGCGGTGGTGGTAGCGGTGGTAGTATATGGATATGGATCGGTGGCGGATAAGCGGTGGTGGTAGATGGCAGGGGCGATGATGATGGTGCGGCGGCGGCGTGACAACTTATGACCAGAACTTGAAACTCTAAAAGACTAGACTCTAAGACCAGCAACTAGACACGACGATGCAACCGCAAATTCAACAAAGCAAAAACCCTAAAAAGATTATGCAAAGGCTCAGATTGGTTCGGATGGGATGAACTAACCCTAATTTTTTTTTGTGGCTTTTTCGTGGACTGTAGGTATGAAGAACAGACTCGATCTAAACTACGAAAAACTGTAAAATCTCACCGAGTAACCTGGAAATCTGATACCACTTGATAGAGGCGGAGGTGTCCCGTCTTTCGATGAGATGATGGATTTTGCTTTGGTGGAAGTCGACTTTGACGATCCGACTACGAACGTGCGAGGACGTCGCGCCTTAGCAATCGCTAAACCAACTCCGTGAGGTTATTGACCACGCCGGAGCACGATCAACCTGACCACGAGGGTCTGTTTCTTGCGAGCAAACGAAGAACAAGCAAGAAACTGAGATTGCAATCTGGATATTGCGAATATAAGATGAAAGCTTTATTGATCAAGGTGGGGTTCTGTGACGCCTTTGTCTGGTCGTTGAACACAAACGAAGTACGCGAAGTTGTAGCTATGGCGAACTTTTAATCTAAACAAAACCCAAAGTCTAAACGATGCCCTAAGGGCTGTATATATGGAGGAAGAGGGGGGAATTTCGTGGCCCTTGGTGGAGGGGTCCGAAATCAACCCTATCTCTTGTTTCCCCACACATACGGACTCTTAAAATAGCCTATACTTATGTATTTCGAAATTACATGGGCCTGGCCCAATAATAAGGTGACGCAGTACCTAAAATAGCCTCGGGACGAAATTTATGAAGTGGCATCTTGTATATTTCGTCCAAGGCTTCATGCACCCATTATGGTGGCTTCAAAGTCCTGAAATCATCACTTGTAACTCCGTTCTTGTTCCCCTTGCGCATGCCATCATCTCCATGCTTGTTCTTGCTCCAATGTTCATCCTTCTCCAAGCTAGGCCCTTCATTTGTAAGTAAAACAAATGTATCCAATTTAGGCAGCATCATATTCTCATGAACATTAGAATCATTACCAAGAAACGAAAGTACCTGGTAATTTAGTTGGCGTGCGCGAGCTCTAGTAATTGGTCCAGTATGTATAGCAGCAGGGCCTGTGGGTGTAACAATGGTATTGATGTCCTCATCAGTTAGAGAAAATAAATGATAATGCATATAAACTTGAGCTGCCTGCAGATTTTGGGGTTAGTCCCACTTTTAACATTGCAGATTTGAAGCCTTATTTGGGTGAGGAAGATGAACTTCCGTCGAGGACGACTTCATTTCAAGAAAGGGAGGATGATGAGGACATCAATACAATTGTTACACCCACAGCCCCTGCTGCTATACATACTGGACCAATTACTAGAGCTCGTGCACGCCAACTAAATTACCAGGTACTTTCGTTTCTTGGTAATGATTCTAATGTTCATGAGAATATGATGCTGCCTAAATTAGATACACTTGTTTTGCTTACAAATGAAGGGCCTAGCTTGGAGAAGGATGAACATTGGAACAAGAACGGAGTTACAAGTGATGATTTCAGGACTTTGAAGCCACCATAATGGGTGCATGAAGCCTTGGACGAAATATACAAGATGCCCCTTCATAAATTTCATCCCGAGGCTATTTTAGGTGCTGCGTCACCTTATTATTGGGCCAGGCCCATGTAATTTCTAAATACATAAGTATAGGCTATTTTTAGAAGTCCGTATGTGTGGGGAAACAAGAGATAGGGTTGATTTCGGACCCCGCCAACAAGGGCCACGAAATTCCCCCCTCTTCCTCCATATATATAGCCCTTAGGGCATCGTTTAGACTTTGGGTTTTGTTTAGATTAAAAGTTTGCCATAGCTGCAACTTCGCGTACTTCGTTTGTGTTCAACGACCAGACAAAGGCGTCACAGAACCCCACCTTGATCAATAAAGCTTTCATCTTATATTCGCAATATCCAGATTGCAATCTCAGTTTCTTGCTTGTTCTTCGTTTGCTCGCAGGAAACAGACCCTCATGGTCAGGTTGATCGTGCTCCGGCGTGGTCAATAACCTCACGGAGTTGGTTTAGCGATTGCTAAGGCGCGACGTCCTCGCACGTTCATAGTCAGATCATCAAAGTTGACTGCCACCAAAGCGATATCCATCATCTCATCAAAAGACGAGACACCTTTGCCTCTATCAATATGACAAGAACTCGGATTGGTGGTGGATATATGGTGGTAGATGGCAGCGGTGGTGGTATATGACAGCTGTGGTGGTATATGGATACGGATTCGAAGCGGTGGCGGATAAGCGGTGATGGTAGATGGCAGGGGTGATGATGATGGTGCGGCGGCGGCGTCACAACTTATGACCAGAACTCGAAACTCTAAAAGACTAGACTCTAAGACCAGCAACTAGACACGACGATGCAACCACAAATTCAACAAAGCAAAACCCTAAAAAGATTATGCAAAGGCTCAGATTGGTTCGGATATGATGAACTAACCCTAATTTTTTTTGTGGCTTTTTCGTGGACTATAGGTATGAAGAACAGACTCGATCTAAACTACGAAAAACTGAAAAATCTCACCGAGCAACCTGGAAATCTGATACCACTTGATAGAGGCAAAGGTGTCCCGTCTTTCGATGAGATGATGGATATCGCTTTGGTGGCAGTCGACTTTGACGATCCGACTACGAACGTGCGAGGACGTCGCGCCCTAGCAATCGCTAAACCAACTCCGAGAGGTTATTGACCACGCCGGAGCACGATCAACCTGACCACGAGGGTCTGTTTCCTGCGAGCAAATGAAGAACAAGCAAGAAACTGAGATTGCAATCTGGATATTGCGAATAAAAGATGAAAGCTTTATTGATCAAGGTGGGGTTCTGTGACGCCTTGGTCTGGTCGTTGAACACAAACGAAGTACGCGAAGTTGCAGCTATGGCGAACTTTTAATCTAAACAAAACCCAAAGTCTAAACGATGCCCTAAGGGCTGTATATATGGAGGAAGAGGGGGGAATTTCGTGGCCCTTGCTGGAGGGGTCCGAAATCAACCCTATCTCTTGTTTCCCCACACATACGGACTCTAAAAATAGCCTATACTTATGTATTTCGAAATTACATGGGCCTGGCCCAATAATAAGGTGACGCAGCCCCTAAAATAGCCTCGGGACGAAATTTATGAAGTGGCATCTTGTATATTTCGTCCAAGGCTTCATGCACCCATTATGGTGGCTTCAAAGTCCTGAAATCATCACTTGTAACTCCGTTCTTGTTCCCCTTGCGCATGCCATCATCTCCATGCTTGTTCTTGCTCCAATGTTCATCCTTCTCCAAGCTAGGCCCTTCATTTGTAAGCAAAACAAATGTATCCAATTTAGGCAGCATCATATTCTCATGAACATTAGAATCATTACCAAGAAACGAAAGTACCTGGTAATTTAGTTGGCGTGCACGAGCTCTAGTAATTGGTCCAGTATGTATAGCAGCAGGGCCTGTGGGTGTAACAATTGTATTGATGTCCTCATCACTACCCTGTCCCTGATGTCGTCTGGGGCCAAGCTGACTTTGGTCAATTCGGCTGTGACATCGATGTTGATCTATGCAATGTGCACAATCAAACTGCACCCCAAAGTGATCGAACATCTGGACAAACTGCGCAGATATTGCCTCTGGGCAAAAAATTCTGACGATGGGGTCAAGAACAACTCCCTTGCAGCCTGGGAGCTTGTCTGCCGCCCAAAATGTTGCGGAGGCCTTGGTGTTATTGATATCAAAACACAAAATGTTTCCCTCCTCCTGAAACATCTGTTCAAATTCTACAATCGTGATGGTGTCCCCTGGGTGGAGCTGGTTTGGGACGCTTACTACAGAAACGAAATACCGCATGCAGCTAACACGGTGGGCTCTTTCTGGTGGAAAGACGTGATGCAACTCAATGGGGTTTTTCGGGGGATCAGCAAAGTCGTCCCGGGAGATGGTTCTAGCTCTCTGTTTTGGAAACATGTCTGAGTAGTGATGACTCTTCACTCATGGACATATACCCACGGGCTTTCTCCTTTTGCTTGAGTGAGGATGATTCCATTGCTAAGATTCTTACTACAACTAACCCAGCCATGATCTTCAGCTTACCTCTCCCGATCCAGGCCCGGGAGGAGATCAGAGAGATCCAGCAGGTGTCGATGCATGTTCGAGTGGCCAATGATCGTTGTGACATTTGGGAATGCACGCTCGGGCGTTTCTCATCCAAGAAATATTATAACCACTATTACAAGAAGGTTGTGGCAGATGAGGCGTTTGGTTGGCTTTGGAAGGCCAAGAGCCCGATCAAGTTCAGAATGTTCGGGTGGCTGCTCCTTGTTGATCGTCTGAATACCAGAAGCATGCTAAAACGTAGGCACTTTGCCATCGTCGGGGACAATTACACATGCTTGTTCTGCCAAAACCCTTCCGAAGAAACTATTGAACACTTATTCTTTACGTGCCCCTTCAGTCAACAGTGCTGGAGTAGAGTTGGATTGGCGTGGCCGGTGGGAGTCAACAGATTAGCTTTGCTGCATGGGGGTAGGGATAGCTGGAGGCAGCCTGATAGAGGCGAGGGTGTCCCGATCTTTCGATGAGATGATAACTATCGATTTGGTGGAGACGACTTTGACGATCAGACTACAAACGTGCACGACGTTGCGCCTTAGCAATCACTAAACCAATCTCCTGAGGTTACTGGCGATGCCGGAAGCACGGTCAGCCTGACCACGAAGGTCTATTCCTGCAAGCAATCGAAGAACGAGCAAGAATATGATAAAGCAATCTGAATATTGCAAATATATATGAGGTATTGATAATGGTGGGGATCCGTAAGCGGTCTTGGTCTGGTCGTTGGACACAAACGAAGTACACGAAGTTGCGTTGGCTAACTTTTAACTAAACAAATCCCAAGGAAAAGCTACTAGATGGATCTACTTATATAGGAGCAAGGGGTGGCGGCCAAGGAGGTGGGAGGACGTCCGAAGGCAGCCCAAAACTAAATCTAGGTCGTACAAGGCCAATGGGCCCAAGTGGAGGTGATGTAACACCTTTGGACTTGTAGTTTGACTCGGATTCTGCTGCAGCATCAGATTGTTTCGTCCACAACTCAACGCTCCGGACGAATTTGAAGGTGATTCCAATTGGGTTGGAAAGTGCACGAAATCTAGTTTCCAACAAAAAAAGAATCACCCAATTCGGAGTCCGTATGAAAAATTGTGTGCGTTTTGAGTCAGGTGTGTCTGTGCAGTCCGAATCTGAATCCAGAACGTGAGAGACTTGGACTCTATCTTCTCTTGGGCCAAAAGTGACGTGAGAGAACTTTTTGGACAGCAAATAAACATCTCTTTCTTCCTTATCTTCATATGTGGATTATACAAATGTCCCATACACCTGCAATTAGACAAAACACAAAATTGTGTGAAGTATTTTTGTTCTGGATAACATAAATAGATTATTGAATAGTTTGCACTAGAAATCACCTGACAAATATGCATATATGCAATATTTTTGGTCATATCCAAGGTAGTCATGTCCTCATCATCCTCCCCTTCTTGAAAATAAAGCCGTCCTCGGCGTTGCTTAATCTGAAATGTGGCTAACAAAAGAGACAAGGTGTACATGTTGTATATGTATATGTCATCCATTTTTACTTCCCTTGATTTTTGCATATATGACACATGAATAGATGAGTAACTTGCATAGTTCATAAAATCTAAAGCCAAAAAATTAGCACAAGAAGTAGAAGGCATGAAAATATTGCAACTCAGTTTGCACATATAAGTGAAGCTCTTATTCATTTCAAAAGATTGACAATGTTCATCATTAAACAATCCCAACACTGGTGAATAAACCTTACTTGCATCAAATTTACATACTACAACATGCTTAAATAAGCAAACATGCAATAAGTCATTCAACACAGAATCATCACCAAGATTAGAGGTCATATCAAAATGATTAAACATTGGTTCTTTTGCATCAATAGTTAATTCAATGGGTGCACTCAAAATTGTTGGTATTTCAATTGTTTGATCACATGGCAAAGTCAAATTATCAACGTAGTCCTCTAAAATAGGTGGTGTGATCAAAGTAGTGGGTAGCTCATCAGATGGTGCATTCAAATTGACAAGGCATTCATCATTCTCATGTAGAGATGGAAGATCAGTACCTTTGTCATTACCTCTTATGATCTGATGAGGACATGACTACCTTGGATATGACCAAAAATATTGCATATATGCATATTTGTCAGGTGATTTCTAGTGCAAACTATTCAATAATCTATTTGTGTTATCCAGAACAAAAATACTTCACACACTTTTGTGTTTTGTCTAATTGCAGGTGTATGGGACATTTGTACAATCCACATATGAAGATAAGGAAGAAAGAGATGTTTATTTGCTGTCCAAAAAGTTCTCTCACGTCACTTTTGGCCCAAGAGAAGATAGAGTCCAAGTCTCTCACGTTCTGGATTCAGATTCGGACTGCACAGACATACCTGACTCAAAACGCACACAAGTTTTTCATACGGACTCCGAATTGGGTGATTCTTTTTTTGTTGGAAACTAGATTTCGTGCACTTTCCAACCCAATTGGAATCACCTTCAAATTCGTCCGGAGCGTTGAGTTGTGGACGAAACAATCTGATGCTGCAGCAGAATCCGAGTCAAACTACAAGTCCAAAGGTGTTACATCACCTCCACTTGGGCCCATTGGCCTTGTACGACCTAGATTTAGTTTTAGGCTGCCTTGGGACGTCCTCCCACCTCCTTGGCCGTCACCCCTTGCTCCTATATAAGTAGATCCATCTAGTAGCTTTTTGCTTGGGATTTGTTTAGTTAAAAGTTAGCCATTGCAACTTCGTGTACTTCGTTTGTGTCCAACGACCAGACCAAGACCGCTTACGGATCCCCACCATTATCAATACCTCATATATATTTGCAATATTCAGATTGCTTTATCATATTCTTGCTCGTTCTTCGATTGCTTGCAGGAATAGACCTTCGTGGTCAGGCTGACCGTGCTTCCGGCATCGTCAGTAACCTCAGGAGATTGGTTTAGCGATTGCTAAGGCGCAACGTCGTACACGTTTGTAGTCGGATCGTCAAAGTCGTCTCCACCAAATCGATAGTTACCATCTCATCGAAAGATCGGGACACCCCCGCCTCTATCAATGGAGGAGGATTAATGGGACACTTTGGCGTGAAGAAGACGGAGGACGTACTTGCTACACATTTCTTTTGGCCAAAGATGAGACGGGATGTTGAGCGTTTTATTGCTCGCTGCACTACATGTCAAAAAGCTAAGTCACGACTCAATCCTCATGGTTTATATATGCCTTTGCCTGTACCTAGTGTTCCTTGGGAGGATATATCTATGGACTTTGTTTTAGGTTTACCTCGAACAAAGAAGGGGAGGGATAGCATATTTGTTGTCGTGGATAGATTCTCGAAAATGGCACACTTTATACCATGTCATAAAAGCGATGATGCTGTTAATGTTGCTGATTTGTGCTTTCGTGAAATTATTCGCTTGCATGGTGTGCCAAATACTATTGTTTCAGATCGTGATACTAAATTTCTTAGCCACTTTTGGAGATGTTTATGGGCTAAGTTGGGGACTAAACTGCTTTTTAGTACTACTTGTCACCCCCAAACTGATGGACAAACTGAAGTAGTCAATAGAACGTTGTCTACTATGCTTAGGGCTGTTTTGAAGAATAATAAGAAAATGTGGGAGGAATGCTTGCCTCATATTGAATTTGCTTATAATCGTTCATTGCATTCTACTACTAAGATGTGCCCTTTTGAAGTTGTGTATGGTTTCCTACCTCGTGCACCTATTGATTTGTTGCCTCTTCCATCTTCGGAGAAGGTTAATTTTGATGCTAAACAACGTGCTGAATTGATTTTAAAAATGCATGAGTTAACTAAGGAAAACATTGAGCGCATGAATGCTAAATATAAACTTGCTGGAGATAAGGGTAGACAACATGTTGTGTTTGCACCTGGAGATCTTGTTTGGTTACATTTGCGTAAGGATAGATTTCCTGATTTGCGCAAATCAAAGTTAATGCCACGTGCTGATGGTCCCTTTAAGGTGTTAGAGAAAATAAATGATAATGCATATAAACTTGAGCTGCCTGCAGATTTTGGGGTTAGTCCCACTTTTAACATTGCAGATTTGAAGCCTTATTTGGGTGAGGAAGATGAACTTCCGTCGAGGACGACTTCATTTCAAGAAGGGGAGGATGATGAGGACATCAATACAATTGTTACACCCACAGCCCCTGCTGCTATACATACTGGACCAATTACTAGAGCTCGTGCACGCCAACTAAATTACCAGGTACTTTCGTTTCTTGGTAATGATTTTAATGTTCATGAGAATATGATGCTGCCTAAATTGGTGATAGAGGCAAAGGTGTCCCGTCTTTCGATGAGATGGTGGATTTCGCTTTGGTGGAAGTCGACTTTGACGATCCGACTACGAACGTGCGAGGACGTCGCGCCTTAGCAATCGCTAAACCAACTCCGAGAGGTTATTGACCACGCCGGAGCACGATCAACCTGACCACGAGGGTCTGTTTCCTGCGAGCAAACGAAGAACAAGCAAGAAACTGAGATTGCAATCTGGATATTGCGAATATAAGATGAAAGCTTTATTGATCAAGGTGGGGTTCTATGACGCCTTTGTCTGGTCGTTGAACACAAACGAAGTACGCGAAGTTGCAGCTATGGCGAACTTTTAATCTAAACAAAACCCAAGGAAAAGCTACTAGATGGATCTACTTATATAGGAGCAAGGGGTGGCGGCCAAGGAGGTGGGAGGACGTCCCAAGGCAGCCTAAAACTAAATCTAGGTCGTACAAGGCCAATGGGCCCAAGTGGAGGTGATGTAACACCTTTGGACTTGTAGTTTGACTCGGATTCTGCTGCAGCATCAGATTGTTTCGTCCACAACTCAACGCTCCGGACGAATTTTAAGGTGATTCCAATTGGGTTGGAAAGTGCACGAAATCTAGTTTCCAACAAAAAAAGAATCACCCAATTCGGAGTCCGTATGAAAAACTTGTGTGCGTTTTGAGTCAGGTATGTCTGTGCAGTCCGAATCTGAATCCAGAACGTGAGAGACTTGGACTCTATCTTCTCTTGGGCCAAAAGTGACGTGAGAGAACTTTTTGGACAGCAAATAAACATCTCTTTCTTCCTTATCTTCATATGTGGATTGTACAAATGTCTCATACACCTGCAATTAGACAAAACACAAAAGTGTGTGAAGTATTTTTGTTCTGGATAACATAAATAGATTATTGAATAGTTTGCACTAGAAATCACCTGACAAATATGCATATATGCAATATTTTTGGTCATATCCAAGGTAGTCATGTCCTCATCATCCTCCCCTTCTTGCAAATAAAGCCGTCCTCGGCGTTGCTTAATCTGGAATGTGGCTAACAAAAGAGACAAGGTGTACATGTTGTATATGTATATGTCATCCATTTTTACTTCCCTTGATTTTTGCATATATGACACATGAATAGATGAGTAACTTGCATAGTTCATAAAATCTAAAGCCAAAAAATTAGCACAAGAAGTAGAAGGCATGAAAATATTGCAACTCAGTTTGCACATATAAGTGAAGCTCTTATTCATTTCAAAAGATTGATAATTGTCATCATTAAACCATCCCAACATTGGTGAATAAACCTTACTTGCATCAAATTTACATGCTACAACATGCTTAAATAAGCAAACATGCAATAAGTCATTCAACACAGAATCATCACCAAGATTAGAGGTCATATCAAAATGATTAAACATTGGTTCTTTTGCATCAATAGTTAATTCAATGGGTGCACTCAAAATTGTTGGTATTTCAGTTGTTTGATCACATGGCAAAGTCAAATTATCAACGTAGTCCTCTAAAATAGGTGGTGTGATCAAAGTAGTGGGTAGCTCATCAGATGGTGCATTCAAATTGAAAAGGCATTCATCATTCTCATGTAGAGATGGAAGATCAGTACCTTTGTCATTACCTCTTATGATCAACTCAGATGATGTAGCCACTCTCGGGGGCGATGTGTCACATGGTGGAGGTGATGTAGTCCTGACAACAACGGATGAGGTTGTCATAGTATGCCTAGTAGTTGAAGGAACAATCATATCAACTCTTGGATGTGCACTGTGCGCTTGTTCTCCTCGTGGCCAACACGTCGTTTTATTTCCTGTTCAGCTTTGCAAGCAAGATGAAACAAATGGTCCATAGGATAACACTCTTCATGAATTAGTATCTCTTGAATATCACGGTTTAATCCTCCCCAAAATCTATCAATAAAATCATCTTCACTTTCTTCTAAAGAGGAATGCAACAAGGTAGTTTGTAAATCATCATAATATTTTGTTACAGTTTCACTACCTTGTTTTAAGTGTTGCAACTTCTTAATCATGTCATGAGTATAATAAGCAGGGACGAAAGTATGTCGCATGGCAAGTTTCAAATCATCCCAAGTAGTAGGTATATAATCAGGGTGTAACCGACAATATTCACTCCACCAAACCAAAGCATAACCAGTGAAAGAACCAACCGCAACCTTAACCTTTTTATGTTCATCGAAATTATGGGAAGCAAATATATTTTTTATGTCGAACTCCCATTCAATATATAAAGCAGGTTTAAAACGGCCATTAAATGGTGGTATAGATACATTAACCTGATCATGTGCACTTGGATGTTTGTGCACCTCTCGTGACGGTTGTGGTATTTGCAAAGGTGGTGGCACGTCCCCCGCGGTCGACAAAGCCCATGAATTGACTCTGGATCCTGTCATGATTAGTAGAACAAGAAACAAAACCCAAAAATAATGTTCCTATAACTACTAGGATGTGGTGGTAAAACGCTCACAGTAAAGCAAATATCAATGTCTTACAAGTTCTTACCATGCAGCAGGCGGTGATCGGCAACCAGCGGTGTCAAGTAACTCCGAATATTGAGTAAAGCGATTGCCAGGGGAGCGTACGTATACACGGTGTAGAAATATGTGGAGCTGGGTTGGCTATATATGGTAGCAAAAGATTAGCAATAATCAATTCAAAGATGCAATGTTGAATAAACGCTCAACGACGGTACTGTGCTGGTCCTAGGCTAGACCGAACTAGAGACGCGAGCCTAGAACACTAATGAGGTCACGTCGTAGCACAACCAGCATCAATGAAGGATACGAAGTAGCTCTGGACAGCAAGATATAAGTGAAGATCACAACGGCAGTAAAGATAATGATGTGAAACAATAGCCAAGCTGTTTACAGAACAGTGCACAAAACAGATTCCAATCCGAATTCAGGTACGAGATTGATTCTAGATAGATCCAATTTTTTTTCTTCTCTCTTTTTTTTCTCACGCTTTTTTTTCTTTTTCTTCTCCCTCTTTTTCTTTTTTTTTCTTTCCTTTTTTCTCTCTTTTTTTTTCTTTATCTTCTTTTTCTCCCTCTTTCCAAGACAAACTAGATAAGATGCAGATTCGATCAGGCGAAGATGTGAGTGACCTCAACTATGATTATGACAATAAACAGTGCGTAGCACGTGGTGGAAATTGGTGGATTGGATGGTGGACAGCGGATGGGATAATGATGCAGCGGCTGCGTGACTAATGTGAACAGAACTCGAAACTCTAAAGGAACTAGACACTAAGACCAGCAACTCGACACGACGATGCAACCGATAATTCAACTATCCAAGCAATGAAAAGAAAATTGCAAAGGCTCAGACTGGCTTGGACCAAGGATGAATAGATCTAACTCTTTTTTGTGGCTTTTTCTTGGACAATAGGTAAGAAAATAAATCTAATCTAGGAAAACTGGAAATTCTCACCGAGCAACCTGAAAACTGATACCACTTGATAGAGGCGGGGGTGTCCCGATCTTTCGATGAGATGGTAACTATCGATTTGGTGGAGACGACTTTGACGATCCGACTACAAACGTGCACGACGTTGCGCCTTAGCAATCGCTAAACCAATCTCCTGAGGTTACTGACGATGCCGGAAGCACGGTCAGCCTGACCACGAAGGTCTATTCCTGCAAGCAATCGAAGAACGAGCAAGAATATGATAAAGCAATCTGAATATTGCAAATATATATGAGGTATTGATAATGGTGGGGATCCGTAAGCGGTCTTGGTCTGGTCGTTGGACATAAACGAAGTACACGAAGTTGCAATGGCTAACTTTTAACTAAACAAATCCCAAGCAAAAAGCTACTAGATGGATCTACTTATATAGGAGCAAGGGGTGGCGGCCAAAGAGGTGGGAGGACGTCCCAAGGCAGCCTAAAACTAAATCTAGGTCGTACAAGGCCAATGGGCCCAAGTGGAGGTGATGTAACACCTTTGGACTTGTAGTTTGACTCGGATTCTGCTGCAGCATCAGATTGTTTCGTCCACAACTCAACGCTCCGGACAAATTTGAAGGTGATTCCAATTGGGTTGGAAATTGCACGAAATCTAGTTTCCAACAAAAAAAGAATCACCCAATTCGGAGTCCGTATGAAAAACTTGTGTGCGTTTTGAGTCAGGTATGTCTGTGCAGTCCGAATCTGAATCCAGAACGTGAGAGACTTGGACTCTATCTTCTCTTGGGCCAAAAGTGACGTGAGAGAACTTTTTGGACAGCAAATAAACATCTCTTTCTTCCTTATCTTCATATGTGGATTGTACAAATGTCCCATACACCTGCAATTAGACAAAACACAAAAGTGTGTGAAGTATTTTTGTTCTGGATAACATAAATAGATTATTGAATAGTTTGCACTAGAAATCACCTGACAAATATGCATATATGCAATATTTTTGGTCATATCCAAGGTAGTCATGTCCTCATCATCCATGCGCCTCCTGCAACAACAAAAGACGAACGGAGCTAGCTGGAATGCATAGCTTGTTCGCACGAAACACAAATCCATCGTTAACAACAAACTTGTTCCACATTCTTTGATGAGGACATCAATACAATTGTTACACCCACAGCCCCTGCTGCTATACATACTGGACCAATTACTACAGCTCGTGCACGCCAACTAAATTACCAGGTACTTTCGTTTCTTGGTAATGATTCTAATGTTCATGAGAATATGATGCTGCCTAAATTGGATACATTTGTTTTGCTTACAAATGAAGGGCCTAGCTTGGAGAAGGATGAACATTGGAGCAAGAACAAGCATGGAGATGATGGCATGCGCAAGGGGAACAAGAACGGAGTTACAAGTGATGATTTCAGGACTTTGAAGCCACCATAATGGGTGCATGAAGCCTTGGACGAAATATACAAGATGCCACTTCATAAATTTCGTCCCGAGGCTATTTTAGGTGCTGCGTCACCTTATTATTGGGCCAGGCCCATGTAATTTCGAAATACATAAGTATAGGCTATTTTTAGAATCCGTATGTGTGGGGAAACAAGAGATAGGGTTGATTTCGGACCCCTCCACCAAGGGCCACGAAATTCCCCCCTCTTCCTCCATATATACAGCCCTTAGGGCATCGTTTAGACTTTGGGTTTTGTTTAGATTAAAAGTTCGCCATAGCTGCAACTTCGCGTACTTCGTTTGTGTTCAACGACCAGACAAAGGCGTCACAGAACCCCACCTTGATCAATAAAGCTTTCATCTTATATTCGCAATATCTAGATTGCAATCTCAGTTTCTTGCTTGTTCTTCGTTTGCTCGCAGGAAACAGACCCTCGTGGTCAGGTTGATCATGCTCCGGCGTGGTCAATAACCTCTCGGAGTTGGTTTAGCGATTGCTAAGGCGCGACGTCCTCGCACGTTCGTAGTCGGATCGTCAAAGTCGACTTCCACCAAAGCGATATCCATCATCTCATCGAAAGACGGGACACCTTTGCCTCTATCATTCTTCCTTCTTTACAATTCTGCATTACATCTTTAAAATCAGCATCATGCACATATTGATCTTTGATGGTCTCTAAACCAAATATTTTGAAGTCAAGTTGTGAAAGCATAGTATAGCGACGAGACAATGCATCAGCAATAACATTTTCTTTTTCCTTCTTGTGTTTAATGACATAAGGGAAAGTCTCAATGAATTCAACCCATTTAGCATGTCTACGATTCAGTTTAGCTTGACTTTTAATATGTTTCAAAGATTCATGATCAGAATGTATAACAAATTCTTTGGGCCATAAATAATGTTGCCATGTTTCTAAAGTCCGAACAAGAGCATATAATTCTTTATCATAAGTAGAATAATTCAGACTAGGCCCACTCAATTTTTCAGAAAAGTATGCAACAGGTTTGCCATCTTGTAATAACACACCTCCTAATCCAATTCCACTAGCATCACATTCAAGCTCAAAAGTCTTATTAAAATCAGGAAGTTGGAGCAAAGGAGCATGTGTCAACTTATCTTTCAATACCGTGAAGGCTTCTTCCTGTGCGGTACCCCAAACAAAAGGCACATCCTTCTTTGTAAGCTCGTTGAGAGGTGCAGCAATGGTGCTGAAATCTCTCACAAAACGCCTATAGAATCCAGCGAGGCCAAGAAAACTCCTCACTTGTGTGACCGTTTTGGGCTGCGGCCAACTCTCAATAGCTTCAATCTTGGCTTTGTCAACTTCAATTCCCTGTGGAGTAACAACATAGCCAAGAAAAGATACTCGGTCGGTGCAAAAGGTGCACTTCCCAAGGTTACCAAACAAACGTGCATCACGTAGAGCAATAAAAACAGCACGTAAATGTTCCAAATGTTCGTCCAAAGATCTGCTATAAATCAGTATATCATCAAAATAGACTACCACAAATCGTCCAATGAAAGTGATGAGGACATCAATACAATTGTTACACCCACAGCCCCTGCTGCTATACATACTGGACCAATTACTAGAGCTCGTGCACGCCAACTAAATTACCAGGTACTTTCATTTCTTGGTAATGATTCTAATGTTCATGAGAATATGATGCTGCCTAAATTGCATACATTTGTTTTGCTTACAAATGAAGGGCCTAGCTTGGAGAAGGATGAACATTGGAGCAAGAACAAGCATGGAGATGATGGCATGCGCAAGGGGAACAAGAACGGAGTTACAAGTGATGATTCCAGGACTTTGAAGCCACCATAATGGGTGCATGAAGCCTTGGACGAAATATACAAGATGCCACTTCATAAATTTCGTCCCGAGGCTATTTTAGGTGCTGCGTCACCTTATTATTGGGCCAGGCCCATGTAATTTCGAAATACATAAGTATAGGCTATTTTTAGAGTCCGTATGTGTGGGGAAACAAGAGATAGGGTTGATTTCGGACCCCTCCACCAAGGGCCACGAAATTCCCCCCTCTTCCTCCATATATACAGCCCTTAGGGCATCGTTTAGACTTTGGGTTTTGTTTAGATTAAAAGTTCGCCATAGCTGCAACTTCGCGTACTTTGTTTGTGTTCAACGACCAGACAAAGGCGTCACAGAACCCCACCTTGATCAATAAAGCTTTCATCTTATATTCGCAATATCTAGATTGCAATCTCAGTTTCTTGCTTGTTCTTCGTTTGCTCGCAGGAAACAGACCCTCGTGGTCAGGTTGATCGTGCTCCGGCGTGGTCAATAACCTCTCGGAGTTGGATTAGCGATTGCTAAGGCGCGACGTCCTCGCACGTTCGTAGTCGGATCGTCAAAGTCGACTTCCACCAAAGCGATATCCATCATCTCATTGAAAGACGGGACACCTTTGCCTCTATCAAGTGGTATCAGATTTCCAGGTTGCTCGGTGAGATTTTTCAGTTTTTCGTAGTTTAGATCGAGTCTGTTCTTCATACCTACAGTCCACGAAAAAGCCACACAAAAAAAATTAGGGTTAGTTCATCATATCCGAACCAATCTGAGCCTTTGCATAATCTTTTTAGGGTTTTGCTTTGTTGAATTTGCGGTTGCATCGTCGGTCTAGTTGCTGGTCTTAGAGTCTAGTCTTTTAGAGTTTCGAGTTCTGGTCATAAGTTGTCACGCCGCCGCCGCACCATCATCATCGCCCCTGCCATCTACCACCACCGCTCCGAATTCGTATCCATATACCACCACCAATCCGTGCCCATATACCACCACCGATCCATATCCATATACTACCACCGCTACCACCACCGCTGCCATATACCACCACCATATATCCACCACCAATCCGAGTTCCTTGCTTATTAGGTTTGTTTTCGGGATCCATCTAGATTCCGATTCGTGTTTCCTTGCCGGAGTAGGTTTCGGAAAAAAAAAGAGTCGGGTAGCCACGCTCCGTTTAGGCCCAAAATTTTTCGAAAACGCATTTTTCGAAAAAATTTCTGGCTATCCTATTCTTGTGTGTTTCTATTGCTGCTAACCATGCCAGGATCACAAGCCGACGAGATTGAATGGGAGAATTTATCGAACAAGGAGCTTCATGATAAGTTTCAGCAAATGATGACTGAACAGGTGCAAGATGTGCTGAACAATTTTGAAGAGGCCATGGAGAAGATCACTGGCCTTGAGAAGACGTTCGAAACAAAGCTCGATAACAAGTTTAATGAATTGCTCGCGCGTCTTCCACCACCACCACCCGCTGCACCTAACGCACCTCTCCAACAACAACAACAACGACTACCTCCACGTCGCGAAGCAGACCTCCGCCGAGCAAGCCGTGTTCCTCTTGCGTTTGGCCAAACTGTTGGTGCTGCTGTTGATACTTCTGTGGCTCCTGCTGCTGATGCGGAGGAGGATGATTATGTGGGAGATTATGAGGATGAGGTTGATCAAAATCAACACTACGTGCAGCCACCTGTACCACCACCAGCAGGTCGACCTCAGGTATATATTCGTAATGGTGGCCTGCACCACCACCTCAGGTACGAGATGATGTCCATATTCCTAAACTGAAATTGAATATTCCACCATTTGAGGGTAGATATGTTCCTGATATATATCTTACTTGGGAGTTAGAAACTGAACAACGATTTACATGTTTACAGTATCCTGAGGAGAGACGAGTTGCTGCTGCTGTTTGTGCTTTCACTAGTTTTGCATGTGTATGGTGGTCTGAACATTGTAGATTATATCCTATTCCAACTACTTGGGCTGCTTTGAAAACTGCTATGCGTACGCGTTGGGTTCCACCATATTATCAACGTGAATTGCTTCAAAAATTGCAGCGTTTAAGACAAGGGAAAAATTCTGTAGAAGAATATTATCAGGAATTACAAACTGGCATGATTAGATGTGGTATTGTTGAGGAGAATGAAGCTATGCTTGCACGTTTTCTGGGTGGATTAAATAGAGAGATTCAGACCATTTTAGACTATAAGGAGTATACTAATATCACTCGTTTATTCCATCTTGCTTGTAAAGCTGAACGTGAAGTGCAGGATCGACAAGCATTGGGGCGAACTAATTTTTCTGCAGGCCGACCTTCATCATGGACACCACGTGCATCTCCTACTTCAACTGCACCAGCACCTCCATCCGGTGCCACCTCCAGCCGTGATACAAGAAAACAGGCACAACCACCATTATCTGCCAAGAGCGCACCTGCGGGGCCTGCACAGCGTTCTTCTTCTTCCATGGCATCAACAGGGCACACAAGTGATATTATTTGTCGTCGTTGTAAGGGAGGAGGTCATTATGCGAGGGAATGCAAATCTCCGCGTGTGATGATTGCTACCGCGGATGGTGGATATGAGTCCGCTAGTGACTATGATGAGGAGACATTGGCTCTTATTACACGTGAAGAACATGGTGGAGATGATTCTGATCATGAGACGCAATACATGGCTCCTGAAGACGCTGACAGGTATGAATGTTTAGTTGCTCAACGTGTTTTGAGTGTGCAGGTCACACAAGCTGAGCAAAATCAGAGGCACAATTTGTTCCATACCAAGGGAGTTGTGAAGGAACATTCTGTGCGCGTCATAATAGACGGAGGGAGCTGCAACAACTTGGCTAGCATGGAGATGGTGGAGAAGCTTTCTCTCACCACAAGACCACATCCACATCCTTACTACATCCAATGGTTCAACGACAGCGGCAAGGTTAAGGTAACACGTATTGTTCGTGTGCATTTTAGTATCTCTACATATGCTGATTATGTTGATTGTGATGTGGTACCTATGCAAGCATGTTCCTTATTACTTGGTAGACCATGGCAATTTGATAAAAATTCTGTACACCATGGTAGAAACAATCACTATACTCTCGTTCATAAGGATAAAAATATTACTTTGCTTCCTATGACTCTTGATTCCATTTTGAAAGATGATATTAATAGAGCTAATAAAGCACAACAGGAGAAGAATAAGAGTGAAAATCAGATTGTGGCAAAAGAATTTGAGCAACAAATGAAGCCTAATAATAAACCATCTAGTGTTGCTTCTGAAATTAAATTGAAAAGTGCATGTTTATTTGCCACCAAATCTGATATTGATGAGCTAGATTTCAGCAAATCTGTTTGCTATGCTTTTGTGTGCAAAGAGGCATTATTTTCATTCGAGCACGTGCCTTCCTCTTTGCCTCCTGCTGTCACTAACATTTTGCAGGAGTTCGCTGACGTTTTTCCACAAGACGTGCCACCGGGATTACCGCCTATTCGAGGGATTGAGCATCAGATTGACTTAATTCCCGGTGCTTCACTGCCAAACCGTGCACCATACCGTACCAATCCAGAGGAGACGAAGGAGATTATGCGTCAAGTACAAGAGCTTCTCGACAAAGGTTATATACGCGAATCCCTTAGTCCTTGTGCTGTTCCTATTATTCTAGTGCCGAAAAAGGATGGTACATCACGTATGTGTGTTGATTGTAGAGGCATTAATAATATTACTATTCGTTATCGTCATCCTATTCCTAGGCTAGATGATATGCTTGATGAATTGAGTGGCTCTACAATATTCTCCAAAGTTGATTTGCGTAGTGGCTACCATCAAATTCGTATGAAATTGGGAGATGAATGGAAAACAGCATTTAAAACTATGTTTGGATTATATGGGTGGTTAGTCATGCCTTTTGGGTTAACTAATGCACCTAGTACTTTCATGAGATTAATGAACGAAGTTTTACGTGCTTTCATTGGACGATTTGTGGTAGTTTACTTTGATGACATATTGATTTATAGCAGATCTTTGGAAGAACATTTGGAACATTTACGTGCTGTTTTTATTGCTCTACGTGATGCACGTTTGTTCGGTAACCTTGGGAAGTGCACCTTTTGCACCGACCGAGTATCTTTTCTTGGCTATGTTGTTACTCCACAGGGAATTGAAGTTGATAAAGCCAAGATTGAAGCTATTGAGAGTTGGCTGCAGCCCAAAACGGTCACACAAGTGAGGAGTTTTCCTGGCCTCGCTGGATTCTATAGGCGTTTTGTGAGAGATTTTAGCACCATTGCTGCACCTCTCAATGAGCTTACAAAGAAAGATGTGCCTTTTCTTTGGGGTACCGCACAGGAAGAAGCCTTCACGGTATTGAAAGATAAGTTGACACATGCTCCTTTACTCCAACTTCCTGATTTTAATAAGACTTTTGAGCTTGAATGTGATGCTAGTGGAATTGGATTAGGAGGTGTGTTATTACAAGATGGCAAACCTGTTGCATACTTTTCTGAAAAATTGAGTGGGCCTAGTCTGAATTATTCTACTTATGATAAAGAATTATATGCTCTTGTTCGGACTTTAGAAACATGGCAACATTATTTATGGCCCAAAGAATTTGTTATACATTCTGATCATGAATCTTTGAAACATATTAAAAGTCAAGCTAAACTGAATCGTAGACATGCTAAATGGGTTGAATTCATTGAGACTTTCCCTTATGTCATTAAACACAAGAAGGAAAAAGAAAATGTTATTGCTGATGCATTGTCTCGTCGCTATACTATGCTTTCACAACTTGACTTCAAAATATTTGGTTTAGAGACCATCAAAGATCAATATGTGCATGATGCTGATTTTAAAGATGTAATGCAGAATTGTAAAGAAGGAAGAATGATAGAGGCAAAGGTGTCCCGTCTTTCGATGAGATGATGGATATCGCTTTGGTGGAAGTCGACTTTGACGATCCGACTACGAACGTGCGAGGACGTCGCGCCTTAGCAATCGCTAAACCAACTCCGAGAGGTTATTGACCACGCCGGAGCATGATCAACCTGACCACGAGGGTCTGTTTCCTGCGAGCAAACGAAGAACAAGCAAGAAACTGAGATTGCAATCTAGATATTGCGAATATAAGATGAAAGCTTTATTGATCAAGGTGGGGTTCTGTGACGCCTTTGTCTGGTCGTTGAACACAAACGAAGTACGCGAAGTTGCAGCTATGGCGAACTTTTAATCTAAACAAAACCCAAAGTCTAAACGATGCCCTAAGGGCTGTATATATGGAGGAAGAGGGGGGAATTTCGTGGCCCTTGGTGGAGGGGTCCGAAATCAACCCTATCTCTTGTTTCCCCACACATACGGATTCTAAAAATAGCCTATACTTATGTATTTCGAAATTACATGGGCCTGGCCCAATAATAAGGTGACGCAGCACCTAAAATAGCCTCGGGACGAAATTTATGAAGTGGCATCTTGTATATTTCGTCCAAGGCTTCATGCACCCATTATGGTGGCTTCAAAGTCCTGAAATCATCACTTGTAACTCCGTTCTTGTTCCCCTTGCGCATGCCATCATCTCCATGCTTGTTCTTGCTCCAATGTTCATCCTTCTCCAAGCTAGGCCCTTCATTTGTAAGCAAAACAAATGTATCCAATTTAGGCAGCATCATATTCTCATGAACATTAGAATCATTACCAAGAAACGAAAGTACCTGGTAATTTAGTTGGCGTGTACGAGCTCTAGTAATTGGTCCAGTATGTATAGCAGCAGGGGCTGTGGGTGTAACAATTGTATTGATGTCCTCATCACTAAAGTCCGAACAAGAGCATATAATTCTCTATCATAAGTAGAATAATTCAGACTAGGCCCATTCAATTTTTCAGAAAAGTATGCAACAGGTTTGCCATCTTGTAATAACACACCTCCTAATCCAATTCCACTAGCATCACATTCAAGCTCAAAAGTCTTATTAAAATCAGGAAGTTGGAGTAAAGGAGCATGTGTCAACTTATCTTTCAATACCGTGAAGGCTTCTTCCTGTGCGGTACCCCAAAGAAAAGGCACATCTTTCTTTGTAAGCTCATTGAGAGGTGCAGCAATGGTGCTGAAATCTCTCACAAAACGCCTATAGAATCCAGCGAGGCCAAGAAAACTCCTCACTTGTGTGACCGTTTTGGGCTGCGGCCAACTCTCAATAGCTTCAATCTTGGCTTTATCAACTTCAATTCCCTGTGGAGTAACAACATAGCCAAGAAAAGATACTCGGTCGGTGCAAAAGGTGCACTTCCCAAGGTTACCAAACAAACGTGCATCACGTAGAGCAATAAAAACAGCACATAAATGTTCCAAATGTTCTTCCAAAGATCTGCTATAAATCAATATGTCATCAAAGTAAACTACCACAAATCGTCCAATGAAAGCACGTAAAACTTCGTTCATTAATCGCATGAAAGTACTAGGTGCATTAGTTAACCCAAAAGGCATGACTAACCACTCATATAATCCAAACTTAGTTTTAAATGCTGTTTTCCATTCATCTCCCAATTTCATACAAATTTGATGGTAGCCACTACGCAAATCAACTTTGGAGAATATTGTAGAGCCACTCAATTCATCAAGCATATCATCTAGCCTAGGAATAGGATGACGATAACGAATAGTAATATTATTAATGCCTCTACAATCAACACACATACGTGATGTACCATCCTTTTTCGGCACTAGAATAATAGGAACAGCACAAGGACTAAGGGATTCGCGTATATAACCTTTGTCGAGAAGCTCTTGTACTTGACGCATAATCTCCTTCGTCTCCTCTGGATTGGTACGGTATGGTGCACGGTTTGGCAGTGAAGCACCGGGAATTAAGTCAATCTGATGCTCAATCCCTCGAATAGGCGGTAATCCCGGTGGCACGTCTTGTGGAAAAACGTCAGCGAACTCCTGCAAAATGTTAGTGACAGCAGGAGGCAAAGAGGAAGGCACGTGCTCGAATGAAAATAATGCCTCTTTGCACACAAAAGCATAGCAAACAGATTTGCTGAAATCTAGCTCATCAATATCAGATTTGGTGGCAAATAAACATGCACTTTTCAATTTAATTTCAGAAGCAACACTAGATGGTTTATTATTAGGCTTCATTTGTTGCTCAAATTCTTTTGCCACAATCTGATTTTCACTCTTATTCTTCTCCTGTTGTGCTTTATTAGCTCTATTAATATCATCTTTCAAAATGGAATCAAGAGTCATAGGAAGCAAAGTAATATTTTTATCCTTATGAACGAGAGTATAGTGATTGTTTCTACCATGGTGTACAGAATTTTTATCAAATTGCCATGGTCTACCAAGTAATAAGGAACATGCTTGCATAGGTACCACATCACAATCAACATAATCAGCATATGTAGAGATACTAAAATGCACACGAACAATACGTGTTACCTTAACCTTGCCGCTGTCGTTGAACCATTGGATGTAGTAAGGATGTGGATGTGGTCTTGTGGTGAGAGAAAGCTTCTCCACCATCTCCATGCTAGCCAAGTTGTTGCAGCTCCCTCCGTCTATTATGACGCGCACAGAATGTTCCTTCACAACTCCCTTGGTATGGAACAAATTGTGCCTCTGATTTTGCTCAGCTTGTGTGACCTGCACACTCAAAACACGTTGAGCAACTAAACATTCATACCTGTCAGCGTCTTCAGGAGCCATGTATTGCGTCTCATGATCAGAATCATCTCCACCATGTTCTTCACGTGTAATAAGAGCCAATGTCTCCTCATCATAGTCACTAGCGGACTCATATCCACCATCCGCGGTAGCAATCATCACACGCGGAGATTTGCATTCCCTCGCATAATGACCTCCTCCCTTACAACGACGACAAATAATATCACTTGTGTGCCCTGTTGATGCCATGGAAGAAGAAGAACGCTGTGCAGGCCCCGCAGGTGCGCTCTTGGCAGATAATGGTGGTTGTGCCTGTTTTCTTGTATCACGGCTGGAGGTGGCACCGGATGGAGGTGCTGGTGCAGTTGAAGTAGAAGATGCACGTGGTGTCCATGATGAAGGTCGGCCTGCAGAAAAGTTAGTTCGCCCCAATGCTTGTCGATCCTGCTGATGAGGACATCAATACAATTGTTACACCCACAGCCCCTGCTGCTATACATACTGGACCAATTACTAGAGCTCGTGCACGCCAACTAAATTACCAGGTACTTTCGTTTCTTGGTAATGATTCTAATGTTCATGAGAATATGATGCTGCCTAAATTGGATACATTTGTTTTGCTTACAAATGAAGGGCCTAGCTTGGAGAAGGATGAACATTGGAGCAAGAACAAGCATGGAGATGATGGCATGCGCAAGTGGAACAAGAACGGAGTTACAAGTGATGATTTCAGGACTTTGAAGCCACCATAATGGGTGCATGAAGCCTTGGACGAAATATACAAGATGCCACTTCATAAATTTCGTCCCGAGGCTATTTTAGGTGCTGCGTCACCTTATTATTGGGCCAGGCCCATGTAATTTCGAAATACATAAGTATAGGCTATTTTTAGAGTCCGTATGTGTGGGGAAACAAGAGATAGCGTTGATTTCGGACCCCTCCACCAAGGGCCACGAAATTCCCCCCTCTTCCTCCATATATACAGCCCTTAGGGCATCGTTTAGACTTTGGGTTTTGTTTAGATTAAAAGTTCGCCATAGCTGCAACTTCGCGTACTTCGTTTGTGTTCAACGACCAGACAAAGGCGTCACAGAACCCCACCTTGATCAATAAAGCTTTCATCTTATATTCGCAATATCTAGATTGCAATCTCAGTTTCTTGCTTGTTCTTCGTTTGCTCGCAGGAAACAGACCCTCGTGGTCAGGTTGATCATGCTCCGGCGTGGTCAATAACCTCTCGGAGTTGGTTTAGCGATTGCTAAGGCGCGACGTCCTCGCACGTTCGTAGTCGGATCGTCAAAGTCGACTTCCACCAAAGCGATATCCATCATCTCATCGAAAGACGGGACACCTTTGCCTCTATCATTCTTCCTTCTTTACAATTCTGCATTACATCTTTAAAATCAGCATCATGCACATATTGATCTTTGATGGTCTCTAAACCAAATATTTTGAAGTCAAGTTGTGAAAGCATAGTATAGCGACGAGACAATGCATCAGCAATAACATTTTCTTTTTCCTTCTTGTGTTTAATGACATAAGGGAAAGTCTCAATGAATTCAACCCATTTAGCATGTCTACGATTCAGTTTAGCTTGACTTTTAATATGTTTCAAAGATTCATGATCAGAATGTATAACAAATTCTTTGGGCCATAAATAATGTTGCCATGTTTCTAAAGTCCGAACAAGAGCATATAATTCTTTATCATAAGTAGAATAATTCAGACTAGGCCCACTCAATTTTTCAGAAAAGTATGCAACAGGTTTGCCATCTTGTAATAACACACCTCCTAATCCAATTCCACTAGCATCACATTCAAGCTCAAAAGTCTTATTAAAATCAGGAAGTTGGAGTAAAGGAGCATGTGTCAACTTATCTTTCAATACCGTGAAGGCTTCTTCCTGTGCAGTACCCCAAAGAAAAGGCACATCTTTCTTTGTAAGCTCATTGAGAGGTGCAGCAATGGTGCTGAAATCTCTCACAAAACGCCTATAGAATCCAGCGAGGCCAAGAAAACTCCTCACTTGTGTGACCGTTTTGGGCTGCGGCCTACTCTCAATAGCTTCAATCTTGGCTTTATCAACTTCAATTCCCTGTGGAGTAACAACATAGCCAAGAAAAGATACTCGGTCGGTGCAAAAGGTGCACTTCCCAAGGTTACCAAACAAACGTGCATCACGTAGAGCAATAAAAACAACACGTAAATGTTCCAAATGTTCTTCCAAAGATCTGCTATAAATCAATATGTCATCAAAGTAAACTACCACAAATCGTACAATGAAAGCACGTAAAACTTCGTTCATTAATCTCATGAAAGTACTAGGTGCATTAGTTAACCCAAAAGGCATGACTAACCACTCATATAATCCAAACTTAGTTTTAAATGCTGTTTTCCATTCATCTCCCAATTTCATACGAATTTGATCGTAGCCACTACGCAAATCAACTTTGGAGAATATTGTAGAGCCACTCAATTCATCAAGCATATCATCTAGCCTAGGAATAGGATGATGATAACGAATAGTAATATTATTAATGCCTCTACAATCAACACACATACGTGATGTACCATCCTTTTTCGGCACTAGAATAATAGGAACAGCACAAGGACTAAGGGATTCGCGTATATAACCTTTGTCGAGAAGCTCTTGTACTTGACGCATAATCTCCTTCGTCTCCTCTGGATTGGTACGGTATGGTGCACGGTTTGGCAGTGAAGCACCGGGAATTAAGTCAATCTGATGCTCAATCCCTCGAATAGGCGGTAATCCCGGTGGCACGTCTTGTGGAAAAACGTCAGCGAACTCCTGCAAAATGTTAGTGACAGCAGGAGGCAAAGAGGAAGGCACGTCCTCGAATGAAAATAATGCCTCTTTGCACACAAAAGCATAGCAAACAGATTTGCTGAAATCTAGCTCATCAATATCAGATTTGGTGGCAAATAAACATGCACTTTTCAATTTAATTTCAGAAGCAACACTAGATGGTTTATTATTAGGTGATGTGATGAGGACATGACTACCTTGGATATGACCAAAAATATTGCATATAAGCATATTTGTCAGGTGATTTCTAGTGCAAACTATTCAATAATATATTTATGTTATCCAGAACAAAAATACTTCACACACTTTTGTGTTTTGTCTAATTGCAGGTGTATGGGACATTTGTACAATCCACATATGAAGATAAGGAAGAAAGAGATGTTTATTTGCTGTCCAAAAAGTTCTCTCACGTCACTTTTGGCCCAAGAGAAGATAGAGTCCAAGTCTCTCACGTTCTGGATTCAGATTCGGACTGCACAGACACACCTGACTCAAAACGCACACAAGTTTTTCATACGGACTCCGAATTGGGTGATTCGTTTTTTGTTGGAAACTAGATTTCGTGCACTTTCCAACCCAATTGGAATCACCTTCAAATTCGTCCGGAGCGTTGAGTTGTGGACGAAACAATCTGATGCTGCAGCAGAATCCGAGTCAAACTACAAGTCCAAAGGTGTTACATCACCTCCACTTGGGCCCATTGGCCTTGTACGACCTAGATTTAGTTTTAGGCTGCCTTGGGACGTCTTCCCACCTCCTTGGCCGCCACCCCTTGCTCCTATATAAGTAGATCCATCTAGTAGCTTTTCCTTGGGATTTGTTTAGTTAAAAGTTAGCAATTGCAACTTCGTGTACTTCGTTTGTGTCCAACGACCAGACCAAGACCGCTTCCGGATCCCCACCATTATCAATACTTCATATATATTTGCAATATTCAGATTGCTTTATCATATTCTTGCTCGTTCTTCGATTGCTTGCAGGAATAGACCTTCGTGGTCAGGTTGACCGTGCTTCCAGCATCGTCAGTAACCTCAGGAGATTGGTTTAGCGATTGCTAAGGCGCAACGTTGTGCACGTTCGTAGTCGGATTGTCAAAGTCGTCTCCACCAAATCGATAGTTATCATCTCATCGAAAGATCGGGACACCCCGCCTCTATCAAGTGGTATCAGTTTTCAGGTTGCTCGGTGAGATTTTACATTTTTTCATAGTTTAGATCGCATCTGTCATTCATACCTACAGTCCATGAAAAAGCCATAAAAAAGTTAGATCTGTTCATCGTTTATCCAAGCCAGTCTGAGCCTTTGCAATTTTCTATTCATTGCTTGCATAGTTGAATTATCGGTTGCATCCTCGTGTTAGTTGCTGGTCTTAGTGTCTAGTTCCTTTAGAGTTTCGAGTTCTGTTCACATTAGTCACGCCGCCGCTGCATCATTATCCCTTCCGCTGTCCACCATCCCATCCATTAAATTCCACCACGTGCTACGCACTGTTCATTGTCATAATCATAGTTGAGGTCATTCACATCTTCGCCTGATCCAATCTGCATCTTATCTAGTTTGTCTTGGAAAGAAAAAAAAGATAGAGGAAAAAAAAGAGAGGAAAAAAAAAGAAAAAGAGGGAGAAGAAAAAGAAAAAAAA
>NC_041385.1:358626967-358752483 GCF_002162155.2 Triticum dicoccoides
ACCTTCATCATGGACACCACGTGCATCTTCTACTTCAACTGCACCAGCACCTCCATCCGGTGCCACCTCCAGCCGTGATACAAGAAAACAGGCACAACCACCATTATCTGCCAAGAGCGCACCTGCGGGGCCTGCACAGCGTTCTTCTTCTTCCATGGCATCAACAGGGCACACAAGTGATATTATTTGTCGTCGTTGTAAGGGAGGAGGTCATTATGCGAGAGAATGCAAATCTCCGCGTGTGATGATTGCTACCGCGGATGGTGGATATGAGTCCGCTAGTGACTATGATGAGGAGACTTTGGCTCTTATTACACGTGAAGAACATGGTGGAGATGATTCTGATCATGAGACGCAATACATGGCTCCTGAAGACGTTGACAGGTATGAATGTTTAGTTGCTCAACGTGTTTTGAGTGTGCAGGTCACACAAGCTGAGCAAAATCAGAGGCACAATTTGTTCCATACCAAGGGAGTTGTGAAGGAACGTTCTGTGCGCGTCATCATAGACGGAGGGAGCTGCAACAACTTGGCTAGCATGGAGATGGTGGAGAAGCTTGCTCTCACCACAAGACCACATCCACATCCTTACTACATCCAATGGTTCAACAACAGCGGCAAGGTTAAGGTAACACGTACTGTTCGTGTGCATTTTATTATCTCTACATATGCTGATTATGTTGATTGTGATGTGGTACCTATGCAAACATGTTCCTTATTACTTGGTAGACCATGGCAATTTGATAAAAATTCTGTACACCATGGTAGAAACAATCACTATACTCTTGTTCATAAGGATAAAAATATTACTTTGCTTCCTATGACTCCTGATTCCATTTTGAAAGATGATATTAATAGAGCTAATAAAGCACAACAGGAGAAGAATAAGAGTGAAAATCAGATTGTGGCAAAAGAATTTGAGCAACAAATGAAGCCTAATAATACACCATCTAGTGTTGCTTCTGAAATTAAATTGAAAAGTGCATGTTTATTTGCCACCAAATCTGATATTGATGAGCTAGATTTCAGCAAATCTGTTTGCTATGTTTTTGTGTGCAAAGAGGCATTATTTTCATTCGAGGACGTGCCTTCCTCTTTGCCTCCTGCTGTCACTAACATTTTACAGGAGTTCGCTGACGTTTTTCCACAAGACGTGCCACCGGGATTACCGCCTATTCGAGGGATTGAGCATCAGATTGACTTAATTCCCGGTGCTTCACTGCCAAACCGTGCACCATACCGTACCAATCCAGAGGAGACGAAGGAGATTATGCGTCAAGTACAAGAGCTTCTCGACAAAGGTTATATACGCGAATCCCTTAGTCCTTGTGCTGTTCCTATTATTCTAGTGCCGAAAAAGGATGGTACATCACGTATGTGTGTTGATTGTAGAGGTATTAATAATATTACTATTCGTTATCGTCATCCTATTCCTAGGCTAGATGATATGCTTGATGAATTGAGTGGCTCTAGAATATTCTCCAAAGTTGATTTGCGTAGTGGCTACCATCAAATTCGTATGAAATTGGGAGATGAATGGAAAACAGCATTTAAAACTAAGTTTGGATTATATGAGTGGTTAGTCATGCCTTTTGGGTTAACTAATGCACCTAGTACTTTCATGAGATTAATGAATGAAGTTTTACGTGCTTTCATTGGACGATTTGTGGTAGTTTACTTTGATGACATATTGATTTATAGCAGATCTTTGGAAGAACATTTGGAACATTTACGTGCTGTTTTTATTGCTCTACGTGATGCACGTTTGTTTGGTAACCTTGGGAAGTGCACCTTTTGCACCGACCGAGTATCTTTTCTTGGCTATGTTGTTACTCCACAGGTAATTGAAGTTGATAAAGCCAAGATTGAAGCTATTGAGAGTTGGCCGCAGCCCAAAACGGTCACACACGTGAGGAGTTTTCTTGGCCTCGCTGGATTCTATAGGCGTTTTGTGAGAGATTTCAGCACCATTGCTGCACCTCTCAATGAGCTTACAAAGAAAGATGTGCCTTTTCTTTGGGGTACCGCACAGGAAGAAGCCTTCACGGTATTGAAAGATAAGTTGACACATGCTCCTTTACTCCAACTTCCTGATTTTAATAAGACTTTTGAGCTTGAATGTGATGCTAGTGGAATTGGATTAGGAGGTGTGTTATTACAAGATGGCAAACCTGTTGCATACTTTTCTGAAAAATTGAGTGGGACTAGTCTGAATTATTCTACTTATGATAAAGAATTATATGCTCTTGTTCGGACTTTAGAAACATGGCAACATTATTTATGGCCCAAAGAATTTGTTATACATTCTGATCATGAATCTTTGAAACATATTAAAAGTCAAGCTAAACTGAATCGTAGACATGCTAAATGGGTTGAATTCATTGAGACTTTCCCTTATGTCATTAAACACAAGAAGGGAAAAGAAAATGTTATTGCTGATGCATTGTCTCGTCGCTATACTATGCTTTCACAACTTGACTTCAAAATATTTGGTTTGGAGACCATCAAAGATCAATATGTGCATGATGCTGATTTTAAAGATGTAATGCAGAATTGTAAAGAAGGAAGAATGTGGAACAAGTTTGTTGTTGACGATGGATTTGTGTTTCGTGCTAACAAGCTATGCATTCCAGCTAGCTCCGTTCGTCTTTTGTTGTTGCAGGAGGCGCATGGAGGAGGATTAATGGGACACTTTGGCGTGAAGAAGACGGAGGACGTACTTGCTACACATTTCTTTTGGCCAAAGATGAGACGGGATGTTGAGCGTTTTATTGCTCGCTGCACTACATGTCAAAAAGCTAAGTCACGACTCAATCCTCATGGTTTATATATGCCTTTGCCTGTACCTAGTGTTCCTTGGGAGGATATATCTATGGACTTTGTTTTAGGTTTACCTCGAACAAAGAAGGGGAGGGATAGCATATTTGTTGTCGTGGATAGATTCTCGAAAATGGCACACTTTATACCATGTCATAAAAGTGATGATGCTGTTAATGTTGCTGATTTTCTCTTTCGTGAAATTATTCGCTTGCATGGTGTGCCAAATACTATTGTTTCAGATCGTGATACTAAATTTCTTAGCCACTTTTGGAGATGTTTATGGGCTAAGTTGGGGACTAAACTGCTTTTTAGTACTACTTGTCACCCCCAAACTGATGGACAAACTGAAGTAGTCAATAGAACATTGTCTACTATGCTTAGGGCTGTTTTGAAGAATAATAAGAAAATGTGGGAGGAATGCTTGACTCATATTGAATTTGCTTATAATCGTTCATTGCATTCTACTACTAAGATGTGCCCTTTTGAAGTTGTGTATGGTTTCCTACCTCGTGCACCTATTGATTTGTTGCCTCTTCCATCTTCGGAGAAGGTTAATTTTGATGCTAAACAACGTGCTGAATTGATTTTAAAAATGCATGAGTTAACTAAGGAAAACATTGAGCGCATGAATGCTAAGTATAAACTTGCTGGAGATAAGGGTAGAAAACATGTTGTGTTTGCACCTGGAGATCTTGTTTGGTTACATTTGCGTAAGGATAGATTTCCTGATTTGCGCAAATCAAAGTTAATGCCACGTGCTGATGGTCCCTTTAAGGTGTTAGAGAAAATAAATGATAATGCATATAAACTTGAGCTGCCTGCAGATTTTGGGGTTAGTCCCACTTTTAACATTGCAGATTTGAAGCCTTATTTGGGTGAGGAAGATGAACTTCTGTCGAGGACGACTTCATTTCAAGAAGGGGAGGATGATGAGGACATCAATACAATTGTTACACCCACAGCCCCTGCTGCTATACATACTGGACCAATTACTAGAGCTCGTGCACGCCAACTAAATTACCAGGTACTTTCATTTCTTGGTAATGATTCTAGTGTTCATGAGAATATGATGCTGCCTAAATTGGATACATTTGTTTTGCTTACAAATGAAGGGCCTAGCTTGGAGAAGGATGAACATTCGAGCAAGAACAAGCATGGAGATGATGGCATGCGCAAGGGAAACAAGAACGAAGTTACAAGTGATGATTTCAGGACTTTGAAGCCACCATAATGGGTGCATGAAGCCTTGGACGAAATATACAAGATGCCACTTCATAAATTTCGTCCCGAGGCTATTTTAGGTGCTGCGTCACCTTATTATTGGGCCAGGCCCATGTAATTTCGAAATACATAAGTATAGGCTATTTTTAGAGTCCGTATGTGTGGGGAAACAAGAGATAGGGTTGATTTCGGACCCCTCCACCAAGGGCCACGAAATTCCCCCCCTCTTCCTCCATATATACAGCCCTTAGGGCATCGTTTAGACTTTGGGTTTTGTTTAGATTAAAAGTTCGCCATAGCTGCAACTTCGCGTACTTCGTTTGTGTTCAACGACCAGACAAAGGCGTCACAGAACCCCACCTTGATCAATAAAGCTTTCATCTTATATTCGCAATATCCAGATTGCAATCTTAGTTTCTTGCTTGTTCTTCGTTTGCTTGCAGGAAATAGACCCTCGTGGTCAGGTTGATCGTGCTCCGGCGTGGTCAATAACCTCTCGGAGTTGGTTTAGCGATTGCTAAGGCGCGACGTCCTCGCACGTTCGTAGTCGGATCGTCAAAGTCGACTTCCACCAAAGCGATATCCATCATCTCATCGAAAGACGGGACACCTTTGCCTCTATCAAGTGGTATCAGATTTCCAGGTTGCTCGGTGAGATTTTACAGTTTTTCGTAGTTTAGATCGAGTCTGTTCTTCATACCTACAGTCCACGAAAAAGCCACAAAAAAAATTAGGGTTAGTTCATCATATCCGAACCAATCTGAGCCTTTGCATAATCTTTTTAGGGTTTTGCTTTGTTGAATTTGCGGTTGCATCGTCGTGTCTAGTTGCTGGTCTTAGAGTCTAGTCTTTTAGAGTTTCGAGTTCTGGTCATAAGTTGTCACGCCGCCGCCGCACCATCATCATCACCCCTGCCATCTACCACCACCGCTTATCCGCCACCGCTTCGAATCCGTATCCATATACCACCACAGCTGTCATATACCACCACCGCTGCCATCTACCACCATATATCCACCACCAATCCGAGTTCTTGTCATATTAGGTTTACCTCGAACAAAGAAGGGGAGGGATAGCATATTTGTTGTCGTGGATAGATTCTCGAAAATGGCACACTTTATACCATGTCATAAAAGCGATGATGCTGTTAATGTTGCTGATTTGTTCTTTCGTGAAATTATTCGCTTGCATGGTGTGCCAAATACTATTGTTTCAGATCGTGATACTAAATTTCTTAGCCACTTTTGGAGATGTTTATGGGCTAAGTTGGGGACTAAACTGCTTTTTAGTACTACTTGTCACCCCCAAACTGATGGACAAACTGAAGTAGTCAATAGAACGTTGTCTACTATGCTTAGGGCTGTTTTGAAGAATAATAAGAAAATGTGGGAGGAATGCTTGCCTCATATTGAATTTGCTTATAATCGTTCATTGCATTCTACTACTAAGATGTGCCCTTTCGAAGTTGTGTATGGTTTCCTACCTCGTGCACCTATTGATTTGTTGCCTCTTCCATCTTCGGAGAAGGTTAATTTTGATGCTAAACAACGTGCTGAATTGATTTTAAAAATGCATGAGTTAACTAAGGAAAACATTGAGCGCATGAATGCTAAGTATAAACTTGCTGGAGATAAGGGTAGAAAACATGTTGTGTTTGCACCTGGAGATCTTGTTTGGTTACATTTGCGTAAGGATAGATTTCCTGATTTGCGCAAATCAAAGTTAATGCCACGTGCTGATGGTCCCTTTAAGGTGTTAGAGAAAATAAATGATAATGCATATAAACTTGAGCTGCCTGCAGATTTTGGGGTTAGTCCCACTTTTAACATTGCAGATTTGAAGCCTTATTTGGGTGAGGAAGATGAACTTCCGTCGAGGACGACTTCATTTCAAGAAGGGGAGGATGATGAGGACATCAATACAATTGTTACACCCACAGCCCCTGCTGCTATACATACTGGACCAATTACTAGAGCTCGTGCACGCCAACTAAATAACCAGGTACTTTCGTTTCTTGGTAATGATTCTAATGTTCATGAGAATATGATGCTGCCTAAATTGGATACATTTGTTTTGCTTACAAATGAAGGGCCTAGCTTGGAGAAGGATGAACATTGGAGCAAGAACAAGCATGGAGATGATGGCATGCGCAAGGGAAACAAGAACGGAGTTACAAGTGATGATTTCAGGACTTTGAAGCCACCATAATCGGTGCATGAAGCCTTGGACGAAATATACAAGATGCCACTTCATAAATTTCGTCCCGAGTCTATTTTAGGTGCTGCGTCACCTTATTATTGGGCCAGGCCCATGTAATTTCGAAATACATAAGTATAGGCTATTTTTAGAGTCCGTATGTGTGGGGAAACAAGAGATAGGGTTGATTTCGGACCCCTCCACCAAGGGCCACGAAATTCCCCCCTCTTCCTCCATATATACAGCCCTTAGGGCATCGTTTAGACTTTGGGTTTTGTTTAGATTAAAAGTTCGCCATAGCTGCAACTTCGCGTACTTCGTTTGTGTTCAACGACCAGACAAAGGCGTCACAGAACCCCACCTTGATCAATAAAGCTTTCATCTTATATTCGCAATATCCAGATTGCAATCTTAGTTTCTTGCTTGTTCTTCGTTTGCTTGCAGGAAACAGACCCTCGTGGTCAGGTTGATCGTGCTCCGGCGTGGTCAATAACCTCTCGGAGTTGGTTTAGTGATTGCTAAGGCGCGACGTCCTCGCACGTTCGTAGTCGGATCGTCAAAGTCGACTTCCACCAAAGCGAAATCCACCATCTCATCGAAAGACGGGACACCTTTGCCTCTATCACACATTTTCTTATTATTCTTCAAAACAGCCCTAAGCATAGTAGACAACGTTCTATTGACTACTTCAGTTTGTCCATCAGTTTGGGGGTGACAAGTAGTTCTAAAAAGCAGTTTAGTCCCCAACTTAGCCCATAAACATCTCCAAAAGTGGCTAAGAAATTTAGTATCACGATCTGAACCAATAGTATTTGGCACACCATGCAAGTGAATAATTTCACGAAAGAACAAATCAGCAACATTAACAGCATCATCGCTTTTATGACATGGTATAAAGTGTGCCATTTTTGAGAATCTATCCACGACAACAAATATGCTATCCCTCCCCTTCTTTGTTCGAGGTAAACCTAAAACAAAGTCCATAGATATATCCTCCCAAGGAACACTAGGTACAGGCAAAGACATATATAAACCATGAGGATTGAGTCGTGACTTAGCTTTTTGACATGTAGTGCATCGAGCAATAAAATGCTCTACATCCCGTCTTATCTTTGGCCAAAAGAAATGTGTAGCAAGTACGTCCTCCGTCTTCTTCACACCAAAGTGTCCCATTAATCCTCCTCCATGCGCCTCCTGCAACAACAAAAGACGAACAGAGCTAGCTGGAATGCATAGTTTGTTAGCACGAAACACAAATCCATCGTTAACGACGAACTTGTTCCACATTCTTCCTTCTTTACAATTCTGCATTACATCTTTAAAATCAGCATCATGCACATATTGATCTTTGATGGTCTCGAAACCAAATATTTTGAAGTCAAGTTGTGAAAGCATAGTATAGCGGCGAGACAATGCATCAACAATAACATTTTCTTTTCCCTTCTTGTGTTTAATGACATAAGGAAAAGTCTCAATGAATTCAACCCATTTAGCATGTCTACGATTCAGTTTAGCTTGACTTTTAATATGTTTCAAAGATTCATGATCAGAATGTATAACAAATTCTTTGGGCCATAAATAATGTTGCCATGTTTCTAAAGTCCGAACAAGAGCATATAATTCTTTATCATAAGTAGAATAATTCAGACTAGGCCCACTCAATTTTTCAGAAAAGTATGCAACAGGTTTGCCATCTTGTAATAACACACCGCCTAATCCAATTCCACTAGCATCACATTCAAGCTCAAAAGTCTTATTAAAATCAGGAAGTTGGAGTAAAGGAGCATGTGTCAACTTATCTTTCAATACCGAGAAGGCTTCTTCCTGTGCGGTACCCCAAAGAAAAGGCACATCTTTCTTTGTAAGCTCATTGAGAGGTGCAGCAATGGTGCTGAAATCTCTCACAAAACGCCTATAGAATCCAGCGAGGCCAAGAAAACTCCTCACTTGTGTGACCGTTTTGGGTTGCGGCCAACTCTCGCTTCAATCTTGGCTTTATCAACTTCAATTCCCTGTGGAGTAACAACATAGCCAAGAAAAGATATTCGGTCGGTGCAAAAGGTGCACTTCCCAAGGTTACCAAACAAACGTGCATCACGTAGAGCAATAAAAACAGCACGTAAATGTTCCAAATGTTCTTCCAAAGATCTGCTATAAATCAATATGTCATCAAAGTAAACTACCACAAATCGTCCAATGAAAGCACGTAAAACTTCGTTCATTAATCTCATGAAAGTACTAGGTGCATTAGTTAACCCAAAAGGCATGACTAACCACTCATATAATCCAAACTTAGTTTTGAATGCTGTTTTCCATTCATCTCCCAATTTCATACGAATTTGATGGTATCCACTACGCAAATCAACTTTGAGAATATTGTAGAGCCACTCAATTCATCAAGCATATCATCTAGCATAGGAATAGGATGACGATAACGAATAGTAATATTATTAATGCCTCGACAATCAACACACATACGTGATGTACCATCCTTTTTCGGCACTAGAATAATAGGAACAGCACAAGGACTAAGGGATTCGCGTATATAACCTTTGTCGAGAAGCTCTTGTACTTGACGCATAATCTCCTTCATCTCCTCTGGATTGGTATGGTATGGTGCACGGTTTGGCAGTGAAGCACCGGGAATTAAGTCAATCTGATGCTCAATCCCTCGAATAGGCGGTAATCCCGGTGGCACGTCTTGTGGAAAGACGTCAGCGAACTCCTTCAAAATGTTAGTGACAGCAGGAGGCAAAGAGGAAGGCACGTCCTCGAATGAAAATAATGCCTCTTTGCACACAAAAGCATAGCAAACAGATTTGCTGAAATCTAGCTCATCAATATCAGATTTGGTGGCAAATAAACATGCACTTTTCAATTTAATTTCAGAAGCAACACTAGATGGTTTATTATTAGGCTTCATTTGTTGCTCAAATTCTTTTGCCACAATCTGATTTTCACTCTTATTCGTCTCCTGTTTTGCTTTATTAGCTCTATTAATATCATCTTTCAAAATGGAATCAGGAGTCATAGGAAGCAAAGTAATATTTTTATCCTTATGAACAAGAGTATAGTGATTGTTTCTACCATGGTGTACAGAATTTTTATCAAATTGCCATGGTTTACCAAGTAATAAGGAACATGCTTGCATAGGTACCACATCACAATCAACATAATCAGCATATGTAGAGATACTAAAATGCAGACGAACAGTACGTGTTACCTTAACCTTGCCGCTGTTGTTGAACCATTGGATGTAGTAAGGATGTGGATGTGGTCTTGTGGTGAGAGAAAGCTTCTCCACCATCTCCATGCTAGCCAAGTTGTTGCAGCTCCCTCCGTCTATGATGACGCGCACAGAACGTTCCTTCACAACTCCCTTGGTATGGAACAAATTGTGCCTCTGATTTTGCTCAGCTTGTGTGACCTGCACACTCAAAACACGTTGAGCAACTAAACATTCATACCTGTCAGCGTCTTCAGGAGCCATGTATTGTGTCTCATGATCAGAATCATCTCCACCATGTTCTTCACGTGTAATAAGAGCCAAAGTCTCCTCATCATAGTCACTAGCGGACTCATATCCACCATCCGCGGTAGCAATCATCACACGCGGAGATTTGCATTCCCTCGCATAATGACCTCCTCCCTTACAACGACGACAAATAATATCACTTGTGTGCCCTGTTGATGCCATGGAAGAAGAAGAACGCTGTGCAGGCCCCGCAGGTGCGCTCTTGGCAGATAATGGTGGTTGTGCCTGTTTTCTTGTATCACGGCTGGAGGTGGCACCGGATGGAGGTGCTGGTGCAGTTGAAGTAGAAGATGCACGTGGTGTCCATGATGAAGGTCGGCCTGCAGAAAAGTTAGTTCGCCCCAATGCTTGTCGATCCTGCGCTTCACGTTCAGCTTTACAAGCAAGATGGAATAAACAAGTGATATTAGTATACTCCTTATAGTCTAGAATGGTCTGAATCTCTCTATTTAATCCACCCAGAAAACGTGCAAGCATAGCTTCATTCTCCTCAACAATACCACATCTAATCATGCCAGTTTGTAATTCCTGATAATATACTTCTACAGAATTTTTCCCTTGTCTTAAACGCTGCAATTTTTGAAGCAATTCACGTTGATAATATGGTGGAACCCAACGCGTACGCATAGCAGTTTTCAAAGCAGCCCAAGTAGTTGGAATAGGATATAATCTACAATGTTCAGACCACCATACACATGCAAAACTAGTGAAAGCACAAACAGCAGCAGCAACTCGTCTCTCCTCAGGATATTGTAAACATGTAAATCGTTGTTCAGTTTCTAACTCCCAAGTAAGATATATATCAGGAACATATCTACCCTCAAATGGTGGAATATTCAATTTCAGTTTAGGAATATGGACATCATCTCGTACCCGAGGTGGTGGTGCAGGCCTACCATTACGAATATATACCTGAGGTCGACCTGCTGGTGGTGGTACAGGTGGCTGCACGTAGTGCTGATTTTGATCAACCTCATCCTCATAATCTCCCACATATGCAAGGAACTCGGATTGGTGGTGGATATATGGTGGTGGTATATGGCAGCGGTGGTGGTATATGACAACCTGTGAACAGAACTCGGAACTCTAAAAGACTAGACGCTAAGACCAGCAACTGGACACGACGATGCAACCGCAAATTCAACAAAGCAAATACAGAAAAGATTAGCAAGGCTCAGATTGGTTCAGATGGGATGAACTAACCCTAAATTTTTTTTGGCTTTTTCGTGGACTATAGGTATGAAGAACAGACTCGATCTAAACTACGAAAAACTGTAAAATCTCACCGAGCAACCTGGAAATCTGATACCACTTGATAGAGGCAAAGGTGTCCCGTCTTTCGATGAGATGATGGATATCGCTTTGGTGGAAGTCGACTTTGACGATCCGACTACGAACGTGCGAGGACGTCGCGCCTTAGCAATCGCTAAACCAACTCCGTGAGGTTATTGACCACGCCGGAGCACGATCAACCTGACCAAGAGGGTCTGTTTCCTGCGAGCAAACGAAGAACAAGCAAGAAACTAAGACTGCAATCTGGATATTGCGAATATAAGATGAAAGCTTTATTGATCAAGGTGGGGTTCTGTGACGCCTTTGTCTGGTCGTTGAACACAAACGAAGTAGCTAAGTTGCAGCTATGGCGAACTTTTAATCTAAACAAAACCCAAAGTCTAAACGGTGCCCTAAGGGCTGTATATATGGAGGAAGAGAGGGGGAATTTCGTGGCCCTTGGTGGAGGGGTCCGAAATCAACCCTATCTCTTGTTTCCCCACACATCCGGACTCTAAAAATAGCCTATACTTATGTATTTCGAAATTACATGGGCCTGGCCCAATAAAAAGGTGACGCAGCACCTATAATAGCCTCGGGACGAAATTTATGAAGTGGCATCTTGTATATTTCGTCCAAGGCTTCATGCACCCATTATGGTGGCTTCAAAGTCCTGAAATCATCACTTGTAACTCCGTTCTTGTTCCCCTTGCGCTTGGCATCATCTCTATGCTTGTTCTTGCTCCAATGTTCATCGTTCTCCAAGCTAGGCCCTTCATTTGTAAGCAAAACAAATGTATCCAATTTAGGCAGCATCATATTCTCATGAACATTAGAATCATTACCAAGAAACGAAAGTACCTGATAATTTAATTGGCGTGCGCGAGCTCTAGTAATTGGTCCCGTATATGTAGCAGTAGGGGCTGTGGGTGTAACGATGGTATTGATGTCCTCATCAAAATTACCAGGTACTTTCGTTTCTTGGTAATGATTCTAATGTTCATGAGAATATGATGCTGCCTAAATTGGATACATTTGTTTTGCTTACAAATGAAGGGCCTAGCTTGGAGAAGGATGAACATTGGAGCAAGAACAAGCATGGAGATGATGGCATGCGCAAGGGGAACAAGAACGGAGTTACAAGTGATGATTTCAGGACTTTGAAGCCACCATAATGGGTGCATGAAGCCTTGGGCGAAATATACAAGATGCCACTTCATAAATTTCGTCCCGAGGCTATTTTAGGTGCTGCGTCACCTTATTATTGGGCCAGGCCCATGTAATTTCGAAATACATAAGTATAGGCTATTTTTAGAGTCCGTATGTGTGGGGAAACAAGAGATAGGGTTGATTTCGGACCCCTCCACCAAGGGCCACGAAATCCCCCCCCCTCTTCCTCCATATATACAGCCCTTAGGGCATCGTTTAGACTTTGTGTTTTGTTTAGATTAAAAGTTCGCCATAGCTGCAACTTCGCGTACTTCGTTTGTGTTCAACGACCAGACAAAGGCGTCACAGAACCCCACCTTGATCAATAAAGCTTTCATCTTTATATTCGCAATATCCAGATTGCAATCTCAGTTTCTTGCTTGTTCTTCGTTTGCTCGCAGGAAACAGACCCTCGTGGTCAGGTTGATCGTGCTCCGGCGTGGTCAATAACCTCTTGGAGTTGGTTTAGCGATTGCTAAGGCGCGACGTCCTCGCACGTTCGTAGTCGGATCGTCAAAGTCGACTGCCACCAAAGCGATATCCATCATCTCATCGAAAGACGGGACACCTTTGCCTCTATCACACGCTCGGCCTTGGTCCTTGGGTTCTCCATGGTCTCCTCGGGTGTACCTGAGTATGCACAAGGTCCGCGCTTGAAGTAGCAACCATGTCTCACGTGAGGAAAGTGAAGGTTTAGAGAGGATCGAGTTCACCTTGTGTCCAATGGCGTATGCTCGAGGTCTCGTCATATGTCCTCTTGGGGCTCGGAGAGTAGTCGGAGTGTACATGGGGATGAACGCGGGATGCTCCGCATCACAAACCAAGTACAAAATCCATGGTAATGTCTTCCCAAGGTTGATAAGGAATAGGAAGAGGCATGTAAAGACCATGGGATTGAGATTTTGACTTAGCTTTGCGACATGTAGAGCATCGGTTGGTGAAGCGTGAGACGTCGCGGAACATCTTGGGCCAAAAATAGTTCTTGGAGAGTGTAGCGAATGTCTTGTCACGTCCAAAGTGTCCCATGAGGCCGCCTCCATGAGCCTCTTGCAAAAGGAGCAAACTAAGAGAAGACTCGCGGATGCAAAGTTTGTTAGCTCTCATAAGATAATCGTCCTTGATGTAATATGGATCCCAAGATGTATGCGTCAAACATTTGGCATAAGGAATAGCAAAGTTAGGATCATGCGCATACAAGTCTTTTATGTGCTCAAAGCCAATGACACTTAATTCAAGTTTAGTCACAAGCATGCATATGCGGGAAAGGGCATCTTCCACTACATTTTCCTTACCCTTGATGTACTTGATGACATAAGGAAAAGACTCGATGAATTCACTCCATTTAGTGTGACGCTTATTCAACTTAGTTTGTCCTTTTAAGTACTTAAGCGTTTCATGAGGGTAGCTGAGTTGCGCTCCGGAAAGTTTCTCACTAAAGTATGCTATGGGGCGCTTCTCTTGCGTTAACACACCTCCTATGCCATTACCACTTAGCATCACAATGAATCTCAAAAGGTTTTTCAAAGTTGGGTAATGCAAGCACGGGAGCATGAGTAAGCAAATTATTAAGCTCATTAAATGTGGTATCTTGGGATGGTCCCCAAACAAATGGCACATTTTTTTACTCAAAGAATGTAAAGGTGAAGCAATTGTGCTAACATACTTTCACAAAGCGACAATAGAAACCGGCTAAACCAATAAAACTACGCACTTCTTGCAAGTTTGTTGGTTGGGGCCAAGTTTTTATAGCATTGATCTTAGATTCATCTACATGAACACCCTTAGAAGACACAAAAAACCCAATGAAACAAGCTTATGAACACCAAAAAGGCATTTGTCCACATTAGCATAAAGGCGCTCTTTCCTAAGGGATTGCAACACGGTTCTAAGATGGGTGACATGATCTTTGAGAGATTTGCTAAAGACAAGAATATCATCAAAACAGACCACAACAAATACACCAATATAGGGACGAAGAACAAAGTGCATGACTCGCATGAAAGTACTAGCTGCTTCGGATAAACCATTGGCATAACTAGCCATTCATATAAGCCAAATTTGGTCTTAAATGCGGTTTTCCATTCATCACCTTCTTGGATGCGTATTTGATAGTAGCCACTCTTATGATCAATTTTAGAGAAAATGGCGGCTCCACTAAGCTCATCAAGCATATCATCTAAGCGTGGAATAGGGTAACGATATTGAACGGTGATAGCATTGATGGGACGACAATCGGAAACCATGCGATAAGTACCGTCTTTCTTTGGAACAAGTATGACCAGAACGACACAAGGGCTCAAGCTTTCACGTACTTGACCATTATCGACGAGTAGTTGTACTTGCCATTGGATCTCCTTAGTTTCCTCGGGGTTGATGCAGTAGGGAGGCTTGTTAGGAAGAGGTGCTCCGGGGATGAGGTCGATTCGGTGCTCAATGCCTCGTAGTGGAGGTAGACCCGGAGGTAGCTCATCGGGGAAAACATCTTGGAATTCCTGCAAAAGAGAAGACAACACTAAAGGTAGATTGTGAGAGTTGTTAGTTTTGGTGCCTCGTCCTTGCACACAAGGACATAGTGCATAACACGTGATGGGTTCTCACACACTTCTCTCATCTCACTTTTGGTGGCAAATCGGAGTAAGTTTTTCTTGTCGCTCATCGTGGAGGCACTCGATTTTGGCTTGTGGCGCTCACTCTCTTTTTGGTGGATCACTCTCTCACCCTTTTCTCCATGATGGGTGGCTTGGTTGTCGGCGATCACTTGACTTGGAGACATAGGTCGTAGCACATACTCCTTTCCTTTCATCTTGAAGCTATAATGATTGGTACGCCCGTTGTGGATGACGCCGCGGTCAAATTGCCATGGTCAACCAAGAAGGAGGTGGCAATCGGACATCGGGATGACATCACACTCCAAAGTGTCTTCATATGCTCCAATTTTGAAGGAGACTTTGACCGTATGCTCAACTTGTATAGTGCCGGAATGCTTAGCCATTGGACCTTGTAGGGGTGCGGGTGCTTCATCTTGACCAATTGGAGCTTGGAGCATAGTTCTTCACTTGCCAAGTTGTGACAACTCCCGCCATCGATGATGACCTTGACTGACCTTCCATTGATGCTGGCCTTTGTGTGGAAGATGTGGCATCTTTGGTCTTCATCTTGTTGATGTTGAAGAGTCAAGACTTTGGAGACAACGAGAGCGGGGCTCGAATCCTCATCCAAAAGACTCGATCATCTTCATCTTCATCACGCGCCGGTGCATGGCCACTTGCTCAAGGGCTTCCATCTCCTCTTCACTCGGAGTCATAGGTACCGTCATCGTTGAGGATCATGGTGTGCTTGTTGGTGCACTCAAAGGACTTCTGGCCTCGGCCACCGCAAGTGAAACACTTGATGGAGCTTGTCTTGACGGTCTCATCGGTTGGAGTAGATGATGAAGCATGCGGCTTGAAGGTGCTTGTAGTAGTAGGAGGATGACTCGAGGTTGTCGATGTTTTCTTGTAACTCGACTTGCCGTCATTGCTTGTAGATGGCTTGGTTGAGGTAGAAGTTGTTGGAGTCGTTGCAGCTTAGGTGTTGGAGAAGTCGTAGCTCTTGGACGAGTACTTGGTGTACTTGAAGTCATCTTGCACTTGACGTTCCGCATTGGTAGCTTGATGCACGAGCTCAATGAGGTTGGAGTAGGGTTGGAAGTCGGCAATCTTCTTGATGGGATGATTGAGGCCATTCAAGAAACATGCCATAGTTTGCTCATCATCTTCCGTGACATTGGCTCTTATCATGGCAATCTCCATTTCCTTATAGTATTCTTCAACACTCTTTGTTCCTTGCTTGAGGAGTTGGAGCTTCTTGAATAGATCGCAGTTGTAGTAGGTTGGCACGAAGCGTGCTTGCATGACATCTTTCATTTCCTCCCATGTGGTGATTGGTGGTTCACCTCTTGCTTCTCGGTGTTCAAGGACTTGTACCCACCATATGAGCACATAGTCTTGGAACTCAAGGGATGCCATAATGATCTTCTTCTCTTCCTCATAGTTGCGCAAGCGAAAGATTTTGTCGACCTTCAATGCCCATGATAGGTACTCTTCGGGATCATTGATTCCATTGAACTTGGGCATGGTGAACTTGAGCTTGCCATAGCATTGCTCTTCATTGTGTTGGGGTCGAGGGTGATGATGACACCCTTGACATGGAGGATTATCAACCTCATGTTGCTCTTGGCGTGGAGGATTTCCATAGTCATCTTGCTCTTGATGAACTTGAGGTTGTGGAGGAGCTTGTCGAGCTTGTGGAGGAGCTTGAGGAACTTGTGGGGGAGCTTGAGGAACTTGACGATGCGCTCTACCTTGGTAGCGTCGCTCTTGAATTTCTTCGCGAAGTGCTTCCTCATGATTGCGCCTATCTCGGTTGTGGTTCGCAATGGTTCAACACTATTCTTGAAAGACACGTTGCGCCTCAAGAGCTTGTGCTTCACGTAGTCGTTGTTCTTGACGTTCAGCCTCGATGTCTTGTTCGTCTTGATGTTGTCGTGCTCGCTCTTTGTCTTGGAGACATTGACGTGGCCTTTCTTGTGCTTGTGCGAGAGGAGCTTGGTGTTGACGATGACGATGTGGTTGCTCGTCGAATTTCTCTTGTGGATGATTGTCGTGTAGAGGGTTGTGAGATGCTTGACGGTTTTGACGCGCGGCTCGACTTAGAGTGTTTGATTTCGGTGTACTTGAGCCGGAGAAGGTGTCGTCGGTGTGTCGATTCGAACGGCTCCGTCTTGAGTAGGAAGAAGTGGTAGAATGGCGGTTCACCAACAAGGCATGAATCTCGTCCATTCTTGCATCGTTCTCCTGTTTGTGAGCGTCGAGCTTGTTGTCGAAGTAGTCTCTTGTTCGTTGCTCGGAGAGTCGCAAGTCGGTGGCGAGATTGTCGATGCGGTCGCTCATTGCTTGATGCAAAGCTCGTTGTGCACCAAAGAGGTGGCTCTTGGTGACATAGGATGACATGTCTTCGTCTTGCTCGATGAAGAGTGGGTTGGTAGAAAAACTTGGCATATCCATCTTTCCAAGCAAATATGTGAGTGGGAGAAAGAGAAGAACTTATACCAAATGTACCTTGACCGATGTTGAAGATGGATCAATGATCACTCAAATGTGGAACAAGGAAATAGCACAATTGGTACCAATTCTTGTCGGTTCTCACACCTACACAAGTAAAAGCTTATGGTGGAGCTCAATTAGGACGGTGGCATAAAATTTGATGTAATTGTTAGCTAGACTCAACGATGTTGAAAATGATTTGTGATAGAGGCAAAGGTGTCCCGTCTTTCGATGAGATGATGGATATCGCTTTGGTGGAAGTCGACTTTGACGATCCGACTACGAACGTGCGAGGACATCGCGCCTTAGAAATCGCTAAACCAACTCCGAGAGGTTATTGACCACGCCGGAGCACGATCAACCTGACCACGAGGGTCTGTTTCCTGCGAGCAAACGAAGAACAAGCAAGAAACTGAGATTGCAATCTGGATATTGCGAATATAAGATGAAAGCTTTATTGATCAAGGTGGGGTTCTGTGACGCCTTTGTCTGGTCGTTGAACACAAACGAAGTACGCGAAGTTGCAGCTATGGCGAACTTTTAATCTAAACAAAACCCAAAGTCTAAACGATGCCCTAAGGGCTGTATATATGGAGGAAGAGGGGGGAATTTCGTGGCCCTTGGTGGAGGGGTCCGAAATCAACCCTATCTCTTGTTTCCCCACACATACGGACTCTAAAAATAGCCTATACTTATGTATTTCGAAATTACATGGGCCTGGCCCAATAATAAGGTGACGCAGCACCTAAAATAGCCCCGGGACGAAATTTATGAAGTGGCATCTTGTATAATTCGTCCAAGGCTTCATGCACCCATTATGGTGGCTTCAAAGTCCTGAAATCATCACTTGTAACTCCGTTCTTGTTCCCCTTGCGCATGCCATCATCTCCATGCTTGTTCTTGCTCCAATGTTCATCCTTCTCCAAGCTAGGCCCTTCATTTGTAAGCAAAACAAATGTATCCAATTTAGGCAGCATCATATTCTCATGAACATTAGAATCATTACCAAGAAACGAAAGTACCTGGTAATTTAGTTGGCGTGCACGAGCTCTAGTAATTGGTCCAGTATGTATAGCAGCAGGGGCTGTGGGTGTAACAATTGTATTGATGTCCTCATCATCCTCCCCTTCTTGAAATGAAGTCGTCCTCGACGGAAGTTCATCTTTCTCACCCAAATAAGGCTTCAAATCTGCAATGTTAAAAGTGGGACTAACCCCAAAATCTGCAGGCAGCTCAAGTTTATATGCATTATCATTTATTTTCTCTAACACCTTAAAGGGACCATCAGCACGTGGCATTAACTTTGATTTGCGCAAATCAGGAAATCTATCCTTACGCAAATGTAACCAAACAAGATCTCCAGGTGCAAACACAACATGTTTTCTACCCTTATCTCCAGCAAGTTTATATTTAGCATTCATGCGCTCAATGTTTTCCTTAGTTAACTCATGCATTTTTAAAATCAATTCAGCACGTTGTTTAGCATCAAAATTAACCTTCTCCGAAGATGGAAGAGGCAACAAATCAATAGGTGCATGAGGTAGGAAACCATACACAACTTCAAAAGGGCACATCTTAGTAGTAGAATGCAATGAACGATTATAAGCAAATTCAATATGATGCAAGCATTCCTCCCACATTTTCTTATTATTCTTCAAAACAGCCCTAAGCATAGTAGACAACGTTCTATTGACTACTTCAGTTTGTCCATCAGTTTGGGGGTGACAAGTAGTACTAAAAAGCAGTTTAGTCCCCAACTTAGCCCATAAACATCTCCAAAAGTGGCTAAGAAATTTAGTATCACGATCTGAAACAATAGTATTTGGCACACCATGCAAGCGAATAATTTCACGAAAGAACAAATCAGCAACATTAACAACATCATCGCTTTTATGACATGGTATAAAGTGTGCCATTTTCGAGAATCTATCCACGACAACAAATATGCTATCCCTCCCCTTCTTTGTTCGAGGTAAACCTAAAACAAAGTCCATAGATATATCCTCCCAAGGAACACTAGGTACAGGCAAAGGCATATATAAACCATGAGGATTGAGTCGTGACTTAGCTTTTTGACATGTAGTGCAGCGAGCAATAAAACGCTCAACATCCCGTCTCATCTTTGGCCAAAAGAAATGTGTAGCAAGGACGTCCTCCGTCTTCTTCACGCCAAAGTGTCCCATTAATCCTCCTCCATGCGCCTCCTGCAACAACAAAAGACGAACGGAGCTAGCTGGAATGCATAGCTTGTTAGCACGAAACACAAATCCATCGTTAACAACAAACTTGTTCCACATTCTTCCTTCTTTACAATTCTGCATTACATCTTTAAAATCAGCATCATGCACATATTGATCTTTGATGGTCTCCAAACCAAATATTTTGAAGTCAAGTTGTGAAAGCATAGTATAGCGACGAGACAATGCATCAGCAATAACATTTTCTTTTCCCTTCTTGTGTTTAATGACATAAGGGAAAGTCTCAATGAATTCAACCCATTTAGCATGTCTACGATTCAGTTTAGCTTCACTTTTAATATGTTTCAAAGATTCATGATCAGAATGTATAACAAATTCTTTGGGCCATAAATAATGTTGCCATGTTTCTAAAGTCCGAACAAGAGCATATAATTCTTTATCATAAGTAGAATAATTCAGACTAGGCCCACTCAATTTTTCAGAAAAGTATGCAACAGGTTTGCCATCTTGTAATAACACACCTCCTAATCCAATTCCACTAGCATCACATTCAAGCTCAAAAGTCTTATTAAAATCAGGAAGTTGGAGTAAAGGAGCATGTGTCAACATATCTTTCAATACCGTGAAGGCTTCTTCCTGTGCGGTACCCCAAAGAAAAGGCACATCTTTCTTTGTAAGCTCATTGAGAGGTGCAGCAATGGTGCTGAAATCTCTCACAAAACGCCTATAGAATCCAGCGAGGCCAAGAATACTCCTCACTTGTGTGACCGTTTTGGGCTGCGGACAACTCTCAATAGCTTCAATCTTGGCTTTATCAACTTCAATTCCCTGTGGAGTAACAACATACCCAAGAAAAGATACTCGGTCGGTGCAAAAGGTGCACTTCCCAAGGTTACCGAACAAACGTGCATCACGTAGAGCAATAAAAACAGCACGTAAATGTTCCAAATGTTCTTCCAAAGATCTGCTATAAATCAATATGTCATCAAAGTAAACTACCACAAATCGTCCAATGAAAGCACGTAAAACTTCGTTCATTAATCTCATGAAAGTACTATGATGAGGACATCAATACAATTGTTACACCCACAGCCCCTGCTGCTATACATACTGGACCAATTACTAGAGCTCGTGCACGCCAACTAAATTACCAGGTACTTTCGTTTCTTGGTAATGATTTTAATGTTCATGAGAATATGATGCTGCCTAAATTGGATACATTTGTTTTGCTTACAAATGAAGGGCCTAGCTTGGAGAAGGATGAACATTGGAGCAAGAACAAGCATGGAGATGATGGCATGCGCAAGGGGAACAAGAACGGAGTTACAAGTGATGATTTCAGGACTTTGAAGCCACCATAATGGGTGCATGAAGCCTTGGACGAAATATACAATATGCCACTTCATAAATTTCGTCCCGAGGCTATTTTAGGTGCTGCGTCACCTTATTATTGGGCCAGGCCCATGTAATTTCGAAATACATAAGTATAGGCTATTTTTAGAGTCCGTATGTGTGGGGAAACAAGAGATAGGGTTGATTTCGGACCCCTCCACCAAGGGCCACGAAATTCCCCCCTCTTCCTCCATATATACAGCCCTTAGGGCATCGTTTAGACTTTGGGTTTTGTTTAGATTAAAAGTTCGCCATAGCTGCAACTTCGCGTACTTCGTTTGTGTTCAACGCCCAGACAAAGGCGTCACAGAACCCCACCTTGATCAATAAAGCTTTCATCTTATATTCGCAATATCCAGATTGCAATCTTAGTTTCTTGCTTGTTCTTCGTTTGCTCGCAGGAAACAGACCCTCGTGGTCAGGTTGATCGTGCTCCGGCGTGGTCAATAACCTCTCGGAGTTGGTTTAGCGATTGCTAAGGCGCGACGTCCTCGCACGTTCGTAGTCGGATCGTCAAAGTCGACTTCCACCAAAGCGATATCCATCCTCTCATCGAAAGACGGGACACCTTTGCCTCTATCAGTTTTGCTTACAAATGAAGGGCCTAGCTTGGAGAAGGATGAACATTGGAGCAAGAACAAGCATGGAAATGATGGCATGCGCAAGGGGAACAAGAACGGAGTTACAAATAATGATTTCAGGACTTTGAAGCCACCATAATGGGTGCATGAAGCCTTGGACGAAATATACAAGATGCCACTTCATAAATTTTGTCCCGAGGCTATTTTAGGTGCCGCGTCACCTTATTATTGGGCCAGGCCCATGTAATTTCGAAATACATAAGTATAGGCTATTTTTAGAGTCCGTATGTGTGGGGAAACAAGAGATAGGGTTGATTTCGGACCCCTCCACCAAGGGCCACGAAATTCCCCCCTCTTCCTCCATATATACAGCCCTTAGGGCATCGTTTAGACTTTGGGTTTTGTTTAGATTAAAAGTTCGCCATAGCTGCAACTTCGCGTACTTCGTTTGTGTTCAACGACCAGACAAAGGCGTCACAGAACCCCACCTTGATCAATAAAGCTTTCATCTTATATTCGCAATATCCAGATTGCAATCTTAGTTTCTTGCTTGTTCTTCGTTTGCTCGCAGGAAACAGACCCTCGTGGTCAGGTTGATCGTGCTCCGGCGTGGTCAATAACCTCTCGGAGTTGGTTTAGCGATTGCTAAGGCGCGACGTCCTCGCACGTTCGTAGTCGGATCGTCAAAGTCGACTTCCACCAAAGCGATATCCATCATCTCATCGAAAAATCGGGACCCTCGCCTCTATCAAAGTGTGCCATTTTCGAGAATCTATCCACGACAACAAATATGCTATCCCTCCCCTTCTTTGTTCGAGGTAAACCTAAAACAAAGTCCATAGATATATCCTCCCAAGGAACACTAGGTACAGGCAAAGGCATATATAAACCATGAGGATTGAGTCGTGACTTAGCTTTTTGACATGTAGTGCAGCGAGCAATAAAACGCTCAACATCCCGTCTCATCTTTGGCCAAAAGAAATGTGTAGCAAGTACGTCCTCCGTCTTCTTCACGCCAAAGTGTCCCATTAATCCTCCTCCATGCGCCTCCTGCAACAACAAAAGACGAACGGAGCTAGCTGGAATGCATAGCTTGTTAGCATGAAACACAAATCCATCGTTAACAACAAACTTGTTCCATATTCTTCCTTCTTTACAAATTCTGCATTACATCTTTAAAATCAGCATCATGCACATATTGATCTTTGATGGTCTCCAAACCAAATATTTTGAAGTCAAGTTATGAAAGCATAGTATAGCGACGAGACAATGCATCAGCAATAACATTTTCTTTTCCCTTCTTGTGTTTAATGACATAAGGGAAAGTCTCAATGAATTCAACCCATTTAGCATGTTTACGATTCAGTTTAGCTTGACTTTTAATATGTTTCAAAGATTCATGATCAGAATGTATAACAAATTCTTTGGGCCATAAATAATGTTGCCATGTTTCTAAAGTCCGAACAAGAGCATATAATTCTTTATCATAAGTAGAATAATTCAGACTAGGCCCACTCAATTTTTCAGAAAAGTATGCAACAGGTTTGCCATCTTGTAATAACACACCTCCTAATCCAATTCCACTAGCATCACATTCAAGCTCAAAAGTCTTATTAAAATCAGGAAGTTGGAGTAAAGGAGCATGTGTCAACTTATCTTTCAATACCGTGAAGGCTTCTTCCTGTGCAGTACCCCAAAGAAAAGGCACATCTTTCTTTGTAAGCTCATTGAGAGATGCAGCAATGGTGCTGAAATCTCTCACAAAACGCCTATAGAATCCAGCGAGGCCAAGAAAACTCCTCACTTGTGTGACCGTTTTGGGCTGCGGCCAACTCTCAATAGCTTCAATCTTGGCTTTATCAACTTCAATTCCCTGTGGAGTAACAACATCGCCAAGAAAAGATACTCGGTCGGTGCAAAAGGTGCACTTCCCAAGGTTACCAAACAAACGTGCATCACGTAGAGCAATAAAAACAGCACGTAAATGTTCCAAATGTTCTTCCAAAGATCTGCTATAAATCAATATGTCATCAAAGTAAACTACCACAAATCGTCCAATGAAAGCACGTAAAACTTCGTTCATTAATCTCATGAAAGTACTAGGTGCATTAGTTAACCCAAAAGGCATGACTAACCACTCATATAATCCAAACTTAGTTTTAAATGCTGTTTTCCATTCATCTCCCAATTTCATACGAATTTGATGGTAGCCACTACGCAAATCAACTTTGGAGAATATTGTAGAGCCACTCAATTCATCAAGCATATCATCTAGCCTAGGAATAGGATGACGATAACGAATAGTAACATTATTAATGCCTCTACAATCAACACACATACGTGATGTACCATCCTTTTTCGGCACTAGAATAATAGGAACAGCACAAGGACTAAGGGATTCGCGTATATAACCTTTGTCGAGAAGCTCTTGTACTTGACGCATAATCTCCTTCGTCTCCTCTGGATTGGTACGGTATGGTGCACGGTTTGGCAGTGAAGCACCGGGAATTAAGTCAATTTGATGCTCAATCCCTCGAATAGGCGGTAATCCCGGTGGCACGTCTTGTGGAAAAACGTCAGCGAACTCCTGCAAAATGTTAGTGACAGCAGGAGGCAAAGAGGAAGGCACGTCCTCGAATGAAAATAATGCCTCTTTGCACACAAAAGCATAGCAAACAGATTTGTTGAAATCTAGCTCATCAATATCAGATTTGGTGGCAAATAAACATGCACTTTTCAATTTAATTTCAGAAGCAACACTAGATGGTTTATTATTAGGCTTCATTTGTTGCTCAAATTCTTTTGCCACAATCTGATTTTCACTCTTATTCGTCTCCTGTTTTGCTTTATTAGCTCTATTAATATCATCTTTCAAAATGGAATCAGGAGTCATAGGAAGCAAAGTAATATTTTTATCCTTATGAACAAGTGATAGAGGCAAAAGTGTCCCGTCTTTCGATGAGATGATGGATATCGCTTTGGTGGAAGTCGACTTTGACGATCCGACTACGAACGTGCGAGGACGTCGCGCCTTAGCAATCGCTAAACCAACTCCGAGAGGTTATTGACCACGCCGGAGCACGATCAACCTGACCACGAGGGTCTGTTTCCTGCGAGCAAACGAAGAACAAGCAAGAAACTGAGATTGCAATCTGGATATTGCGAATATAAGATGAAAGCTTTATTGATCAAGGTGGGGTTCTGTGACGCCTTTGTCTGGTCGTTGAACACAAACGAAGTACGCGAAGTTGCAGCTATGGCGAACTTTTAATCTAAACAAAACCCAAAGTCTAAACGATGCCCTAAGGGCTGTATATATGGAGGAAGAGGGGTGAATTTCGTGGCCCTTGGTGGAGGGGTCCGAAATCAACCCTATCTCTTGTTTCCCCACACATACGGACTCTAAAAATAGCCTATACTTATGTATTTCGAAATTACATGGGCCTGGCCCAATAATAAGGTGACGCAGCACCTAAAATAGCCTCGGGACGAAATTTATGAAGTGGCATCTTGTATATTTCGTCCAAGGCTTCATGCACCCATTATGGTGGCTTCAAAGTCCTGAAATCATCACTTGTAACTCCGTTCTTGTTCCCCTTGCGCATGCCATCATCTCCATGCTTGTTCTTGCTCCAATGTTCATCCTTCTCCAAGCTAGGCCCTTCATTTGTAAGCAAAACAAATGTATCCAATTTAGGCAGCATCATATTCTCATGAACATTAGAATCATTACCAAGAAACGAAAGTACCTGGTAATTTAGTTGGCGTGTACGAGCTCTAGTAATTGGTCCAGTATGTATAGCAGCAGGGGCTGTGGGTGTAACAATTGTATTGATGTCCTCATCACTAAAGTCCGAACAAGAGCATATAATTCTCTATCATAAGTAGAATAATTCAGACTAGGCCCATTCAATTTTTCAGAAAAGTATGCAACAGGTTTGCCATCTTGTAATAACACACCTCCTAATCCAATTCCACTAGCATCACATTCAAGCTCAAAAGTCTTATTAAAATCAGGAAGTTGGAGTAAAGGAGCATGTGTCAACTTATCTTTCAATACCGTGAAGGCTTCTTCCTGTGCGGTACCCCAAAGAAAAGGCACATCTTTCTTTGTAAGCTCATTGAGAGGTGCAGCAATGGTGCTGAAATCTCTCACAAAACGCCTATAGAATCCAGCGAGGCCAAGAAAACTCCTCACTTGTGTGACCGTTTTGGGCTGCGGCCAACTCTCAATAGCTTCAATCTTGGCTTTATCAACTTCAATTCCCTGTGGAGTAACAACATAGCCAAGAAAAGATACTCGGTCGGTGCAAAAGGTGCACTTCCCAAGGTTACCAAACAAACGTGCATCACGTAGAGCGATAAAAACAGCACGTAAATGTTCCAAATGTTCTTCCAAAGATCTACTATAAATCAATATGTCATCAAAGTAAACTACCACAAATCGTCCAATGAAAGCACGTAAAACTTCGTTCATTAATCTCATGAAAGTACTAGGTGCATTAGTTAACCCAAAAGGCATGACTAACCACTCATATAATCCAAACTTAGTTTTAAATGCTGTTTTCCATTCATCTCCCAATTTCATACGAATTTGATGGTAGCCACTACGCAAATCAACTTTGGAGAATATTGTAGAGCCACTCAATTCATCAAGCATATCATCTAGCCTAGGAATAGGATGACGATAACGAATAGTAACATTATTAATGCCTCTACAATCAACACACATACGTGATGTACCATCCTTTTTCGGCACTAGAATAATAGGAACAGCACAAGGACTAAGGGATTCGCGTATATAACCTTTGTCGAGAAGCTCTTGTACTTGACGCATAATCTCCTTCGTCTCCTCTGGATTGGTACGGTATGGTGCACGGTTTGGCAGTGAAGCACCGGGAATTAAGTCAATCTGATGCTCAATCCCTCGAATAGGCGGTAATCCCGGTGGCACGTCTTGTGGAAAAACGTCAGCGAACTCCTGCAAAATGTTAGTGACAGCAGGAGGCAAAGAGGAAGGCACGTCCTCGATGAAAATAATGCCTCTTTGCACACAAAAGTATAGCAAACAGATTTGCTGAAATCTAGCTCATCAATATCAGATTTGGTGGCAAATAAACATGCACTTTTCAATTTAATTTCAGAAGCAACACTAGATGGTTTATTACTAGGCTTCATTTGTTGCTCAAATTCTTTTGCCACAATCTGATTTTCACTCTTATTCTTCTCCTGTTGTGCTTTATTAGCTCTATTAATATCATCTTTCAAAATGGAATCAGGAGTCATAGGAAGCAAAGTAATATTTTTATCCTTATGAACAAGAGTATAGTGATTGTTTCTACCATGGTGTACAGAATTTTTATCAAATTGCCATGGTCTACCAAGTAATAAGGAACAAGCCTGCATAGGTACCACATCACAATCAACATAATCAGCATATGTAGAGATACTAAAATGCACACAAACAGTACGTGTTACCTTAACCTTGCCGCTGTTGTTGAACCATTGGATGTAGTAAGGATGTGGATGTGGTCTTGTGGTGAGAGAAAGCTTCTCCACCATCTCCATGCTAGCCAAGTTGTTGCAGCTCCCTCCATCTATTATGACGCGCACAAAACATTTCTTCACAACTCCCTTGGTATGGAACAAATTGTGCCTCTGATTTTGCTCAGCTTGTGTGACCTGCACACTCAAAACACGTTGAGCAACTAAACATTCATACCTGTCAGCGTCTTCAGGAGCCATGTATTGCGTCTCATGATCAGAATCACCTCCACCATGTTCTTCACGTGTAATAAGAGCCAATGTCTCCTCATCATAGTCACTAGCGGACTCATATCCACCATCCGCGGTAGCAATCATCACACGCGGAGATTTGCATTCCCTCGCATAATGACCTCCTCCCTTACAACGACGACAAATAATATCACTTGTGTGCCCTGTTGATGCCATGGAAGAAGAAGAACGCTGTGCAGGCCCCGCAGGTGCGCTCTTGGCAGATAATGGTGGTTGTTCCTGTTTTCTTGTATCACGGCTGTAGGAGGCACCTGATTGAGGTGCTGGTGCAGTTGAAGTAGAAGATGCACGCGGCGTCCATGAGGAAGGTCGGCCTGCAGAAAAGTTAGTTCGCGCCAATGCTTGTCGATCCTGCACTTCACGTTCAGCTTTACAAGCAAGATGGAATAAACGAGTGATATTAGTATACTCCTTATAGTCTAGAATGGTCTGAATCTCTCTATTTAATCCACCCAGATAACGTGCAAGCATAGCTTCATTCTCCTCAACAATACCACATCGAATCATGCCAGTTTGTAATTCCTGATAATATTCTTCTACAGAATTTTTTCCTTGTCTTAAACGCTGCAATTTTTGAAGCAATTCACGTTGACAATATGGTGGAACCCAACGCGTACGCATAGCAGTTTTCAAAGCAGCCCAAGTAGTTGGAATAGGATATAATCTACAATGTTCAGACCACCATACACATGCAAAACTAGAGAAAGCACAAACAGCAGCAGCAACTCGTCTCTCCTCAGGATATTGTAAACATGTAAATCGTTGTTCAGTTTCTAACTCCCAAGTAAGATATATATCAGGAACATATCTACCCTCAAATGGTGGAATATTCAATTTCAGTTTAGGAATATGGACATCATCTCGTACCTGAGGTGGTGGTGCAGGCCTACCATTACGAATATATACCTGAGGTCGACCTGCTGGTGGTGGTACAGGTGGCTGCACGTAGTGTTGATTTTGATCAACCTCATCCTCATAATCTCCCACATAATCATCCTCCTCCGCATCAGCAGCAGGAGCCACAGAAGTATCAACAGCAGCACCAACAGTTTGGCCAAACGCAAGAGGAACACGGCTTGCTCGGCGGAGGTCTGCTTCGCGACGTGGAGGTAGTCGTTGTTGTTGTTGTTGGAGAGGTGCGTTGATGAGGACATCAATACATTTGTTACACCCACAGCCCCTGCTGCTATACATACTGGACCAATTACTAGAGCTCGTGCACGCCAACTAAATTACCAGGTACTTTCGTTTCTTGGTAATGATTCTAATGTTCATGAGAATATGATGCTGCCTAAATTGGATACATTTGTTTTGCTTACAAATGAAGGGCCTAGCTTGGAGAAGGATGAACATTGGAGCAAGAACAAGCATGGAGATGATGGCATGCGCAAGGGGAACAAGAACGGAGTTACAAGTGATGATTTCAGGACTTTGAAGCCACCATAATGGGTGCATGAAGCCTTGGACGAAATATACAAGATGCCACTTCATAAATTTCGTCCCGAGGCTATTTTAGGTGCTGCGTCACCTTATTATTGGGCCAGGCCCATGTAATTTCGAAATACATAAGTATAGGCTATTTTTAGAGTCCGTATGTGTCGGGAAACAAGAGATAGGGTTGATTTCGGACCCCTCCACCAAGGGCCACGAAATTCCCCCCTCTTCCTCCATATATACAGCCCTTAGGGCATCGTTTAGACTTTGGGTTTTGTTTAGATTAAAAGTTCGCCATAGCTGCAACTTCGCGTACTTCGTTTGTGTTCAACGACCAGACAAAGGCGTCACAGAACCCCACCTTGATCAATAAAGCTTTCATCTTATATTCGCAATATCCAGATTGCAATCTTAGTTTCTTGCTTGTTCTTCGTTTGCTCGCAGGAAACAGACCCTCGTGGTCAGGTTGATCGTGCTCCGGCGTGGTCAATAACCTCTCGGAGTTGGTTTAGCGATTGCTAAGGCGCGACGTCCTCGCACGTTCGTAGTCGGATCGTCAAAGTCGACTTCCACCAAAGCGAAATCCACCATCTCATCGAAAGACGGGACACCTTTGCCTCTATCAGAGGTGCTGGTGCAGTTGAAGTAGAAGATGCACGTGGTGTCCATGATGAAGGTCGGCCTGCAGAAAAGTTAGTTCGCGCCAATGCTTGTCGATCCTGCACTTCACGTTCAGCTTTACAAGCAAGATGGAATAAACGAGTGATATTAGTATACTCCTTATAGTCTAGAATGGTCTGAATCTCTCTATTTAATCCACCCAGAAAACGTGCAAGCATAGCTTCATTCTCCTCAACAATACCACATCGAATCATGCCAGTTTGTAATTCCTGATAATATTCTTCTACAGAATTTTTTCCTTGTCTTAAACGCTGCAATTTTTGAAGCAATTCACGTTGATAATATGGTGGAACCCAACGCGTACGCATAGCAGTTTTCAAAGCAGCCCAAGTAGTTGGAATAGGATATAATCTACAATGTTCAGACCACCATACACATGCAAAACTAGTGAAAGCACAAACAGCAGCAGCAACTCGTCTCTCCTCAGGATATTGTGAACATGTAAATCGTTGTTCAGTTTCTAACTCCCAGGTAAGATATATATCAGGAACATATCTACCCTCAAATGGTGGAATATTCAATTTCAGTTTAGGAATATGGACATCATCTCGTACCTGAGGTGGTGGTGCAGGCCTACCATTACGAATATATACCTGAGGTCGACCTGCTGGTGGTGGTGCTGGTGGCTGCTCGTAGATCTGATTTTGATCAACCTCATCCTCATAATCGCCCGCATACTCATCATCCTCCTGGGTACCAGCAGGAGCAGTAGCAGGAGCCAAAGAAGCACCAACAGCAGTAACAGCGGCACCAGAATTTTGTCCTGGCACAATAGGAACACGCTGTGCTCGTCCATACTGATTCGGAAGGGGGCGTAGTTGTTGTTGTTGCAGAGGTGCGACAGGTGCAGCCGGTGGTGGAAGACGCGCAAGCAGTTCATTAAATCTGTTATCGAGCTTTGTTTCGAACGTCTTCTCAAGGCCAGTGATCTTCTCCATGGCCTCTTCAAAATTGTTCAGCACATCTTGTACCTGTTCAGTCATCATTTGCTGAAACTTATCATGAAGCTCCTTGTTCGATAAGTTCTCCCAGTCAATCTCGTCAGCTTGTGATCCTGGCATGGTTAGCAGCAATAGAAACACACAAGAATATGATCCTACAGACTACTAAGAAGTGGTGGTGGTGTATCACAAATCCGTCAAGCAAATCTCAAATTCTTACCAGTTCTTACCCAGCAGCTAGTCAAAAACTCTCAAAGCTTGGATAGAGCGATTACCAGGGAGAGTCAAACACACGACGTAGATGTATGTGGAGCTGGGAAGGCTTATAGTATGGTAGCAAAAAGGGTCAGCAATAATCAATTCAGAGATGCAAAGTTGAATAAACGCTCAACAACGGTACTGTGCTGGTCCTAGGCTAGACTGTGCTAGAGACGCGAGCCTAGAACACCAACAAAATCACGGCGCGGCACGTAAACAAGGGAAAAGCACACTCTGAATTTTTTTTTTCGCTCTTTTTTTTTGCGCGCTCTTTTTTTTCGCTGCTTTTTTTTTGCGAAAAATCACTATAATGGCGAGTGTCTCAAAACTCTTCCTAGGTCAAACTGACAGGATGGGCACGAAATTTTTTTTTTCGACCAAATTTTTTTTTTCGACTGCCCGGACCCAAAAACTGGAAACAGGTCAAAAAAAACTTCCTATAATGGCACCTGTCTCAAAACACTCAGAAACACCTAAAAATAGGATAGCCAGAAATTTTTTCGAAAAATGCGTTTTCGAAAAATTTTGGGCCTAAACGGAGCGTGGCTACCCGACTCTTTTTTTTTTCCGAAACCTACTCCGGCAAGGAAACACGAATCGGAATCTAGATGGATCTCGAAAACAAACCTAATATGCAAGGAACTCGGATTGGTGGTGGATATATGGTGGTGGTATATGGCAGCGGTGGTGGTAGCGGTGGTAGTATATGGATATGGATCGGTGGTGGTATATGGACACGGATTGGTGGTGGTATATGGATACGGATTCGGAGCGGTGGCGGATAAGCGGTGGTGGTAGTGGCAGGGGCGATGATGATGGTGCGGCGGCGGCGTGACAACTTATGACCAGAACTCGAAACTCTAAAAGACTAGACTCTAAGACCAGCAACTACACACGACGATGCAACCGCAAATTCAACAAAGCAAAACCCTAAAAAGATTATGCAAAGGCTCAGATTGGTTCGGATATGATGAACTAACCCTAATTTTTTTTGTGGCTTTTTCGTGGACTGTAGGTATGAAGAACAGACTCGATCTAAACTACGAAAAACTGTAAAATCTCACCGAGCAACCTGGAAATCTGATACCACTTGATAGAGGCAAAGGTGTCCCGTCTTTCGATGAGATGATGGATATCGCTTTGGTGGAAGTCGACTTTGACGATCCGACTACGAACGTGCGAGGACGTCGCGCCTTAGCAATCGCTAAACCAACTCCGAAAGGTTATTGACCACGCCGGAGCACGATCAACCTGACCACGAGGGTCTGTTTCCTGCGAGCAAACGAAGAACAAGCAAGAAACTGAGATTGCAATCTGGATATTGCGAATATAAGATGAAAGCTTTATTGATCAAGGTGGGGTTCTGTGACGCCTTTGTCTGGTCGTTGAACACAAACGAAGTACGCGAAGTTGCAGCTATGGCGAACTTTTAATCTAAACAAAACCCAAAGTCTAAACGATGCCCTAAGGGCTGTATATATGGAGGAAGAGGGGGGAATTTCGTGGCCCTTGGTGGAGGGGTCCGAAATCAACGCTATCTCTTGTTTCCCCACACATACGGACTCTAAAAATAGCCTATACTTATGTATTTCGAAATTACATGGGCCTGGCCCAATAATAAGGTGACGCAGCACCTAAAATAGCCTCGGGACGAAATTTATGAAGTGGCATCTTGTATAATTCGTCCAAGGCTTCATGCACCCATTATGGTGGCTTTCAAAGTCCTGAAATCATCACTTGTAACTCCGTTCTTGTTCCCCTTGCGCATGCCATCATCTCCATGCTTGTTCTTGCTCCAATGTTCATCCTTCTCCAAGCTAGGCCCTTCATTTGTAAGCAAAACAAATGTATCCAATTTAGGCAGCATCATATTCTCATGAACATTAGAATCATTACCAAGAAACGAAAGTACCTGGTAATTTAGTTGGTGTGCACGAGCTCTAGTAATTGGTCCAGTATGTATAGCAGCAGGGGCTGTGGGTGTAACAATTGTATTGATGTCCTCATCAATTTGCAAATTCGCAAATGCAACAAGTAGACCAAGCAAGTAGCGGTACACAGAAACACACATGCAAATAGATAAGTGGGGTTGTGCAAACCAAAAATGAGCCAAAATATGGAATCCACGAAAATGCTCTTGTTGCACAACACTAGAGAGACGCTAGCACGATTGCACAATAGGCGGATACGAGGCTTGTGCACAACCTACTAAGCAAAAATGCAACGAATTCTAACCCAAGTATGCTATATGTATCGTATTCCGGTGGTATGATCCAAGATGACCGAGTATGACAATCTTAATGTAGTATGATGCTAGGTTCTTGCTTATAAGCTCTTTGCTTATCGTTTCCTTTTGCTTAAAAGCTTGTTTGACTATTTCTTCTGTGAGCTCTTTTCTCATGCAAAACTTCATGAACCAAGATAGCAATTGTGTATGCGATGACAACTTTGTGACTCAGAGATGATACCAAGATACACACCACGATGGTATGGTATGTATGCTATGGTAAGTATGATCACTAACATGCACAAGTCACGTTGCCGACAATACTCAAAGGGTAGTCTCGATGGGTAAGCAATGCAAAAGTAAGGCTATGGTGGTTATCAATGCAATGGCAAAGCATAGACAAAGATGTTGTCAAGGTTACCGTCCTTAGCAATGATGAGTCCTCGGCGAAGATGAGCGGTGGTGATGTTGATGTTACGACGTACCTATATAGCCGAAACACAATATGATGAGGACATGACTACCTTGGATATGACCAAAAATATTGCATATATGCATATTTGTCAGGTGATTTCTAGTGGAAACTATTCAATAATCTATTTATGTTATCCAGAACAAAAATACTTCACACACTTTTGTGTTTTGTCTAATTGCAGGTGTATGGGACATTTGTACAATCCACATATGAAGATAAGGAAGAAAGAGATGTTTATTTGCTGTCCAAAAAGTTCTGTTACGTCACTTTTGGCCCAAAAGAAGATAGAGTCCAAGTCTCTCACGTTCTGGATTCAGATTCGGACTGCACAGACATACCTGACTCAAAACGCACACAAGTTTTTCATACGGACTCCGAATTGGATGATTCTTTTTTTGTTGGAAACTAGATTTCGTGCACTTTCCAACCCAATTGGAATCACCTTCAAATTCGTCTGGAGCGTTGAGTTGTGGACGAAACAATCTGATGCTGCAGCAGAATCCGAGTCAAACTACAAGTCCAAAGGTGTCACATCACCTCCACTTGGGCCCATTGGCCTTGTACGACCTAGATTTAGTTTTAGGCTGCCTTGGGACGTCCTCCCACCTCCTTGGCCGCCACCCCTTGCTCCTATATAAGTAGATCCATCTAGTAGCTTTTCCTTGGGATTTGTTTAGTTAAAAGTTAGCCATTGCAACTTCGTGTGCTTCGTTTGTGTCCAACGACCAGACCAAGACCACTTTTCGGATCCCCACCATTTTCAATACTTCATACATATTCGCGATATTCAGATTGCTTTTATCATATTCTTGCTTGTTCTTCGATTGCTTGCAGGAATAGACCTTCGTGGTCAGGTTGATCGTGCTCCGGCATGGTCAATAACCTCTCGGAGTTGGTTTAGCGATTGCTAAGGCACAACATCGTTGCACGTTTGTAGTCGGATCGTCAAAGTCGTCTCCACCAAATCGATAGTTATCATCTCATCGAAAGATTGGGACACCCCGCCTCTATCACAATAGGACACGGAACCACAACTCAAATTCTCAAGAACAAAGTCGAATGGTGGTACGTGATACGTCTCCAACGTATCTATAATTTTTGATTGTTCCATGCTATTATATTACCCCTTTTGGATGTTTATGGGCATTATTTAACATATTTATATCATTTTTGGGACTAACCTACTAATCGGGCCCAGCCCGTATTGCTGTTCTTTTGCCTATTTCAGTATTTTGAAGAAAAGGAATATCAAACGGAGTCCAAACGGAATGAAACCATCGGGAGCGTGATTTTTGGAACGAACGTGATCCGGAGGACTTGGAGTGCAAGCCAAGAAGCAGCCGAGGCGGCCACGTGGGTGGAGGGCGCGCCAACCCCTACAGGGCGCGCCCCCCTATCTCATGCGCCCCTCGGGCGGCCACCGACCTACTTCTTCCTCCTATATATATACCCACGTACCCCGAAAACATCTAGGGAGCCAACGAAAAACAATTTCCACCGCCGTAACCTTCTGTATCCCCGAGATCCCATCTTGGAGCCTTCGTCGGTGCTCCACCGGAGGGGGAATCGACCACAGAGGGCTTCTACATCAACACCATAGCCCCTCCGATGAGTTGTGAGTAGTTTACCACAGACCTTCCGGTCCATAGTTATTAGCTAGATGGCTTCTTCTCTCTTTTTGGATCTCAATACCATGTTCTCCCCCTCTCTTGTGGAGATCTATTCGATGTAACTCTTTTTGTGGTGTGTTTGTTGAGATCCGATGAATTGTGGGTTTATGATCAAGTTTATCTATGAGAAATATTTGAATCTCCTCTGAATTCTTTTATGTATGATTGAGTTATCTTTGCAAGTCTCTTTTAATTATCAGTTTGGTTTGGCCTACTAGATTGATCTTTCTTGCAATGGGAGAAGTGCTTAGCTTTGGGTTCAATCTTGCGGTGTCCTTACCCTGTGACAATAAAGGTTGCAAGGCACGTATTGTATTGTTGCCATCGCGGATAAAAAGATGGGGTTTATATCATATTGCATGAGTTTATCCCTCTATATCATGTCATCTTTCTTAATGCATTACTCTGTTCTTATGAACTTAATACTCTAGATGCATGCTGGATAGCGGTCGATGTGTGGAGTAATAGTAGTAGATGCAGGCAGGAGTCGGTCTACTTGTCACGTACGTGATGCCTATATACATGATCATGCCTAGATAATGTCATAATTATTCGCTTTTCTATCAATTGCTCGACGGTAATTTGTTCACCCACCGTAATACTTATGCCATTTTGAGAGAAGCCACTAGTGAAACCTATGGCCCCCGGGTCTATCTTTTATGATATAAGCTTTCAATCTACTTTTATTTGCATCTTTACTTTTTCTATCTATATTATAAAATACCAAAAATATATTGATCTTATCATACTATCTCTATCAGATCTCACTTTCGCAAGTGGCCGTGAAGGGATTGACAACCCCATTATTGTGTTGGTTGTGAGTTCTTTGTTTGTTTGTGTAGGTGCGTGGGACTTTTGAGGAGCCTCCTACTGGATTGATACCTTGGTTCTCAAAAACTGAGGGAAATACTTACGCTACTATTGCTGCACCACCCTTTCCTCTTCAAGGAAAACCAACGCAAGCTCAAGATGTAGCAAGAAGGATTTCTGGCGCCGTTGCCGGGGAGGTCTTCACTCAAGTCAAGACATACCAAGTACCCATCACAAACTCATCTCCCTCGCATTTACATTATTTGCCATTTGCCTCTCGTTTTCCGCTCCCCCACTTCACCCTTGCCGTTTTATTTGCCCTCTCTTTCCCAATCTCGTCTCTCTTTTTCGCTTGCCTTTTTCTGTTTGCTTGTGTGTTGGATTACTTGTTGCCATGGCGCAAGATAATACCAAATTGTGTGATTTCTCCAATAGCAATAATAATGATTTCCTTAGTACTCCCATTGCTCCTCTTAATGATGTTGAGTCTTGTGAAATCAATACTGTTTTGCTGAATCTTGTTATGAAAGATCAATTCGCCGGCCTTCCTAGTGAAGATGCCGCTACCCATCTAAACAACTTTGTTGATTTGTGTGAGATGCAAAAGAAGAAAGATACAGATAATGAATATTGTTAAATTGAAGTTATTTCTGTTTTCACTTAGAGATCGTGCTAAACTTTGGTTTCCGTCTTTGCTAAAAATAGTATTGATTCTTGGAACAAGTGCAAAGATGTTTTTATCTCTAAATATTTTCCTCCCGCTAAGATCATCACTCTTAGGAACGATATTATGAATTTTAAACAACTAGATCATGAGCATGTTGCCCAATCTTGGGAAAGAATGAAATTGATGATTCGCAATTGCCCTACTCATGGTTTGAATTTATGGATGATCATACAAAATTTTTATGCTGGATTGAATTTTGCTCCTAGAAATCTTTTAGATTCGGCCGCGGGAGGCACGTTTGTGGAAATCGCGTTAGGAGATGCTACAAAACTCCTTGATAATATTATGGCTAATTATTCTCAATGGCACACCAAAAGATCTATTAGTAAAAAAGTGCATGCTATAGAAGAAATTAATGTTTTGAGTGGAAAGATGAATGAACTTATGAAATTGTTTGCTACTAAGAATGCTCCTCTTGATCCCAATGATATGCCTTTGTCTACTTTGATTGAGAATAATAATGAATCTATGGATGTGAATTTTGTTGGTAGGAATAGTTTTGGAAACAATGCTTATAGAGGAAACTTTAATCCTAGACCGTTCCCTAGTAATTCCTCTAATAATTATGGAAATTCCTACAATAATTCTTATGGTAATTTTAATAAGATTCCCTCTGATTTTGAGAATAGTGTGAAAGAATTTATGATCTCTCAAAAGAATTTTAATGCCTTGCTAGAAGAAAAATTGCTCAAAGTTGATGATTTGGCTAGGAACGTTGATAGAGTCTCGCTTGATGTTGATTCTCTTAAACTTAGATCTACCCCTCCAAGCATGATATCAATGAGTCTCTCAAAGCCATGAGAATTTCCATTGATGAGTGCAAGGAAAGAACCGCTAGATTGCGTGCTAAGAAAGATTGCTTTGTAAAGGCGTGTTCTTCTAGTTTCCGTGAAAATAATGATGAAGATCTTAAAGTTATTAATGTGTCTCCTATTAGATCTTTGTTTTGCAATATGAATCTTAATAATAATGGGACTGGAGATGAGTCAACTTTAGTTAGAAGGTGTCCCAATAATTCGGAGTTTTTAGATCTTGATGCTAAATTTGGTAAAAGTGGGATTGGAGAGGTCATGACTTTAAGTAGCATTGAACCCACTATCTCGGATTTCAAGGAATTTGATTATGATAATTGTTCTTTAGAAGGTTGTATTTCCTTGTTGCAATCCGTTGTTAATTCTCCTCATGCTTATAGTCAAAATAAAGCTTTTACCAAACATATCGTTGATGCCTTGATGCAATCTTATGATGAAAAACTTAATTTGGAAGTTTCTATACCCAGAAAACTTAATGATGAGTGGGAACCTACTATAAAGATTAAATTAAAGATCATGAGTGTTTTGCTTTGTGTGATTTGGGTGCTAGTGTTTCCACGATTCCAAAAACTTTATGTGATATTCTATGGTTTCCATGATCTTGATGATTGCTCTTTAAATTTGCACCTTGCGGATTCCACCATTAAAAAGCCAATGGGAAGGATCAATGGTGTTCTCATTGTTGCAAATAGAAATTTGGTGCCCATAGATTTTATCGTTCTTGATATAGATTGCAATCTTTCTTGCCCTATTATTCTTGGTAGACCTTTCCTTAGAACGATTGGCGCGATTATTGATATGAAGGAAGGGAACATTAGATTCCAATTTCCATTAAGGAAAGGCATGGAGCACTTTCCAAGAAAGAAAATTAAATTACCTTATGAATCTATCATGCGAGCTACTTATGAATTGAGTGCCAAGGATGGCACTACTTAGATCTATCTTCGCTTTTATGCCTAGCTAGGGGCGTTAAACGATAGTGCTAGTTGGGAGGCAACCCAATTTTCTTTGTGTTTTTTGTTTTTGTTTCTGTTTAGTAATAAATTTTTCTTCTACCTTCTGTTTAGATGTGTTTTTATGTTTTAGTTAGTGTTTGTGCCAAGTAGAACCTATAGGATAACCTATGATGATAGTTAATTTGATTCTGCTGAAAAACAGAAACTTTGCGCGCACAAAATTAGTTTTGTTAAATCACAGAAACGTGCTTTTGCGTTGATTCTTTTTGATGTAGGTCAATAGGCTAAGTTTCCAGGACTTCCTATTTTGGTAGGAGTTTTAGAGTTCCATAAGTTTGCGTTAGTTACAGATTTCTACAGACTGTTCTGTTTTTGACAGATTCTGTTTTTTGGGTGTTGTTTGCTTATTTTGATGCATCTATGGATAGTATTAAGTGGTATGAACCATATAGAACTTGAAATACAGTAGGTTTTATAACACCAATATAAATAAAGAATGAGCTCATTACAGTACCTTATGTGGTGGTTTTGTTTTCTTTCACTAACGGAGCTTATTAGATTTCCTGTTGAGTTTTGTGTTGTGAAGTTTTCAAGTTTTGGGTAAAGATTTGATGGACTATGGAATAAGGAGTGGCAAAATCCTAAGCTTGGGTAAGCCAATGGCACCCTAGGATATTCAAGAATAGCCAAAACCCTAAGCTTGGGGATGCCACCGGAAGGCATCCCCTCTTTCGTCTTCGTTCATTGGTAACTTTACTTGGAGCTATATTTTTATTCACCACATGATATGTGTTTTGCTTGGAGCGTCGTGTATGATATTAGTATTTGCTTTTTAGTTTTCCACAATCATCCTTGCTGTACACACCTTTTGGGAGAAGCCCACATGATTGAAATTTATTAGAATACTCTATGTGCTTCACTTATATCTTTTGAGCAAGATAGTTTTTGCTCCAGTGCTTCACTTATATCTTTTAGAGCATGGCGGTGACTTAATTTTGTAGAAATTTCTAGTCTCTCATGCTTCACTTATATTATTTTGAGAGTCTCTTAGAACAGCATGGTATTTTCTATGGTTATAAAATTGGTCCTAGAATGGTAGGCATCCAAGTTGGGTATAATAAAAACTATCATAGGAAGTGAATTGGATGCTATGATCAATTTGATACTTTATAATTGTTTTGACATATGGAGGTAGTGATATTAAAGTCATGCTAATTGGGTGATATGAATTTAAGGAATGCTTGTGTGGAAGTTTGTAATTCCCGTAGCATGCATGTATGGTGAACCGCTTTGTGATGAAGTTGGAGCACAATTTTATTTATTGATTGTCTTCCTTATGAGTGGCGGTCGGGGATGAGCGATGGTCTTTTCCTACCAATCTATCCCCCTAGGAGGATGCGCGTAATACTTTGTTTTTGATGACTTGTAGATTTTTGCAATAAGTATATGAGTTCTTTTGACTAATGTTGAGTCCATGGATTATACACACTCTCACCCTACCACCATTGCTAGCCTCTCTTGTGTTGCGCAACTTTCGCCGGTACCATACACCCACCATATACCTTCCTCAAAACAGCCACCATACCTACCTATTATGGCATTTCCATAGCCATTCCAAGGTATATTGCCATGCAACTTTACACCGTTCCGTTTATATGACACGCATCATCATTGTCATATTGCTCTTTGCATGATCATGTAGTTGACATCGTATTTGTGGCAAAGCCACCTTCATAATTTTCATACATGTCACCCTTGATTCATTGCATATCCCAGTACACCGCCAGAGGCATTCATATAGAGTCATATCTTGTTCTACGTTTTGAGTTGTAATTCTTGAGTTGTAAGTAAATAAAAGTGCGATGATCTCCATTATTAGAGCATTGTCCCAGTGAGGAAAGGATGATGGATACTATGATTCCCCCACAAGTCGGGATGAGACTTCGGACTTTACAAAAAAAGAAAGAGAGAAAGGCCAAAAGAAGAAAAAAAAGAGAAAGGCCAAAAGAAAAAAAAGAAGGTAAAAAAAGAAAAAAAAAGAAAAAGAAAAAAAGAGGAAAAAATAGAAAGAAAATGAGAGAAAAAGAGAGAAGGGACAATGCTACTATCCTTTTACCAAACTTGTGCTTCAAAGTAGCACCATGATCTTCATGATAGAGAGTCTCCTATGTTGTCACTTTCATATACTAGTGGGAATTTTTCATTATAGAACTTGGCTTGTATATTCCAATGATGGGTTCCTCAAAATGCCCTAGGTCTTCGTGAGCAAGCGAGTTGGATGCACACCCACTTAGTTTCTTTTGTTGAGCTTTCATACATTTATAGCTCTAGTGCATCCGTTGCATGGCAATCCATACTCACTCACATTGATATCTATTAATGGACATCTCCATAGCCCGTTGATACACCTAGTTGATGTGAGACTATCTTCTCCTTTTTGTCTTCTCCACAACCACCATTCTATTCCACATATAGTGCTATGTCCATGGCTCACGCTCATGTATTGCGTGAAAGTTGAAAAAGTTTGAGATTACTAAAGTATGAAACAATTGGGCTTGTCATCGGGGTTGTGCATGATTAAATACTTTGAGTGATGAAGATAGAGCAACAGCCAGACTATATGATTATGTAGGGATAACTTTTAGCCATGTTATTTTGAGAAGAGATGATTGCTTTGATTAGTATGCTTGAAGTATTACTATTTCTTATGTCAATATGAACTTTTATTTTGAATCATTTGGATCTGAACATTCATGCCACAATAAAGAAAATTACTTTGAGAATTATGCTAGGTAGCATTCCACATCAAAAATTCTGTTTTTTTATCATTTACGTACTCGAGGACGAGCAGGAATTAAGCTTGGGGATGCTTGATACGTCTCCAATGTATCTATAATCTTTGATTGTTCCATGCTATTATATTACCCCTTTTGGATGTTTATGGGCTTTATTTTACACATTTATATCATTTTTGGGACTAACCTACTAACCGGAGGCCCAGCCCGTATTGTTGTTTTTTTTTGCCTATTTCAGTATTCCGAAGAAAAGGAATATCAAACGGAGTCCAAACGGAATGAAACCTTCGGGAGCGTGATTTTTGGAACGAACGTGATCCAGAGGACTTGGAGTGCAAGCCAAGAAGCAGCCGAGGCGGCCACGAGAGTGGAGGGCACGCCCCCTATCTCGTGGGCTCCTTGGGCGGCCACCGACCTACTTCTTCCTCCTATATATACCCACGTCCCCTGAAAACATCCAGGGAGCCAACGAAAAACAATTTCCACCGCCGTAACCTTCTATATCCCCGAGATCCCATCTTGGAGCCTTCGTCGGCGCTCCGCCGGAGGGGGAATCGACCATGGAGGGCTTCTACATCAACACCATAGCCCCTCGGATGAGTTGTGAGTAGTTTACCACAGACCTTCGGGTCCATAGTTATTAGCTAGATGGCTTCTTCTCTCTTTTTGGATCTCAATACCATCTTCTCCCCCTCTCTTGTGGAGATCTATCCGATGTAATTCTTTTTGCGGTGTGTTTGTTGAGATCCGATGAATTGTGGGTTTATGATCAAGTTTATCTATGAGAAATATTTGACTCTCCTCTGAATTCTTTTATGTATGATTGAGTCATCTTTGCAAGTCTCTTCGAATTATCAGTTTGGTTTGGCCTACTAGATTGATCTTTCTTGCAATGGGAGAAGTGCTTAGCTTTAGGTTCAATCACGCGGTGTCCTTACCCAATGACAATAAGGATTGCAAGGCACGTATTGTATTGTTGCCATCGAGGATAAAAAGATGGGGTTTATATCATATTGCATGAGTTTATCCCTCTACATCATGTCACCTTTCTTAATGCGTTACTCTGTTCTTATGAACTTAATACTCTAGATGCATGATGGATAGCGGTCAATGTGTGGAGTAATAGTAGTAGATGCAGGCACGAGTCGGTCTACTTATCACTGACGTGATGCCTATATACATGATCATGCCTAGATAATCTCATAATTATTCGCTTTTCTATCAATTGCTCGACAGTAACTTGTTCACCCACCATAATACGTATGCTATCTTGAGAGAAGCCACTAGTGAAACCTATGGCCCCCGGGTCTATCTTTTATCATATAAGCTTTCAATCTACTTTTATTTGCATCTTTACTTTTTCTATCTATATTATAAAATACCAAAAATATATTTATCTTATCGTACTATCTCTTCAGATCTCACTTCCACAAGTGGCCATGAAGGGATTGACAACCCCTTTATTGCGTTGGTTGCGAGTTGTTTGTTTGTTTGTGTAGGTGCGTGGGACTTTTGAGGAGCCTCCTACTGGATTGATACCTTAGTTCTCAAAACCTAAGGGAAATACTTATGCTACTATTACTACATCACCCTTTCCTCTTCAAGGAAAACCAACACAAGCTCAATACATAGCAGTACGATGTGGTATGTCGTGGGGTTTGCGGAGTTTAGGCTGTGGTGGTCGAAGTGGGTATGTGGAGGCGTAGGTGGCGGTGGGCAAAAATTGCAGAAAATGCAGTTTCGGCAGAGTTAGTCGGATGATCCGTGCCAGGAGCCGGATGATCCGGGTCAACGTCCGAATGATCTGGGTCAAGGTCCGGATGATCCATGCAGGTCAACTGCGACGGGAAAGGCTCGGGGTGAACTCGAAAATAGGGATAAATTCGTGGATTTTGGATGGATTTCGAGGGTGAGATGGTGGGGAAAGGCAAGACCCACTAGTTACACAACGAATCCACGGATTAAAATTAACAAAACATCATCAAAACCAACAAATCACAAAAAAATTGGGGCTATTTTTTGTGGGGATTTTCGGATTAGGACGAAAAACAACAAAATAAATCTAGAAAACAAAGGGTAGGGGCTCCACAAACATGATCAACGTGGCTCATGATACCAAGATGATGTAGGGTAGAACCCTAGATGCCTGATCTTTCATGATTTGAGGGGATCCTATGAACAACACAAAAAACAGGAGGGGGAAAACGAGGGGAACACGAGGGGAAACACGAGAGAAGTCATTCAAGCAAGAAGAGATGGTCATACATATGCTAGATCCTCGAAACACAAAGAGATACACAATCCGAATCCAACAAGGGATGATACAGCTGGTGGTATTTCTTCTCCGAGAGGAGGTCTAGAAGGTCTTCCCGTGATGGGGTCTTGAATCCGCTTAGGGGATCTTCTCCGAAGAGGCGCTTGACTCCGATGGAGAAGTAACCAAGTGGATGAGAAAAGCTCTATCTCAAATATGAGCTATCACAATGTTGACCCTAGAAGAAAGGTGGAGGAGTCATATATATAGGCAAAGGGGCGAAGGGGTACATGGGCCTCGGCCCAACACGCGCACGCAGGCGGGGGTCCGGATGATCTGGACGGGCAACCGGATGATCCGGGTCAGTGTCCGAATGATCTGGGGGATGGCCCGAATGAATCAAAGGGGTAGGCGGCGGTGGCGATGGCCCGGATGTCCAGAGGGGGGGGGGGTCCGAATGTCCAGCTGGGTTCCGGATGATCCGGGTGCTCGTCCGGATGGTCCGGCTTCGAGGTCCAGCTTCGGGTGTCTTTGGCGCATTATTTGGATCGGGGTCTGGATCATCCAGGCTCTGTCCGGATCATCCAGGACCTCGTCCGGATTGTCCGGCTACCCAAGTATTTTGCATGTGCAAAACTATCTTACACCCATTGTATGTGAACATATAGTCTATTAGACCTGATCATCACGGTGCTTCAAAATGATGAACTTTGGCAATAGTGCATACTCGGGGAGAACACTTTTATCTTGAAATTTAGTGAAGGGGTCATCTTATAATGCTACCGCCATTCTAAGCGAAATAAGATGCATAAAGGATAAACATCACATGCAATCAAAATATGTGACATGATATGGCCATCGTCATCTTGTGCTTTTGATCTCCATCTCCAAAGCATCGTCATGATCTCCATCATCACCGGCTCGACACCTTGATCTCCATTGTTGCGTCGGGGTCGTCTCGCCAACTATTGCTTCTACAACTATTGCTAACTTATAGCAATAAAGTAAAGCAATTACATGGCGCTTGCATTTCGTACAATAAAGAGACAACCACTCCTGCCGGTTGTCGATATTACAAAACATGATCATCTCATACATCGACATATATCACATCATATCTTGACCATATCACATCACAACATGCCCTGCAAAAACAAGTTAGACGTCCTCTACTTTGTTGTTATAAGTTTTACGTGGTTGCTATGGGCTTCTAGCAAGAACCATTCTTACCTACACAAAAACCACAATGGTGGTTCATCAAGTTTGCTGTTTTAATCTTCTTCAAGGACGAGCCGTAGTCAAATTCAATTCAACTAAAGTAGGAGAAACAGACACCCGCCGACCACCTTTATGCAAAACTAGTTGCATGTCAGTCGGTGGAACCGGTCTCATGTGCGTGGATGTGTAAGATTGGTCCAGGCCGCTTCATCCTACAATACCGCCAAATCAAAATAGGACGTTGGTGGTAAGCAGTATGACTATCACCGCCCATAACTCTTTGTGTTGTACTCATGCATATCATCTACCCATAGACCTGGCTTGGATGCCACTGTTGGGAAACATTGCATGGAAAACAAAAAAAAATTCTACGCACACGCAAGATCTATCAAGGAGATGCATAGCAACGACAGAAGAGAGTTGATACGTCTCCGTCGTATCTATAATTTTTGATTGTTCCATGCCAATATTATTCAACTTTCATATACTTTCGGCAAACTTTTTATACTATTTTTGGGACTAACATATTGATCCAGTGCCCAGTGCCAGTTCCTGTTTGTTGCATGTTTTATGTTTCGCAGAAACCCAATATCAAACGGAGTCCAAACGGGATAAACACGGACGGAGAATCATTTTGGAATATTTATGATTTTTGGGAAGTAAAATCAACGCGAGACGGTGCCCGAGGTGGCCACGAGGGTGGCCCGCGCACCCACTTATACTGGGCGCGCCCCTGACCCTCATGGGCCCCTCGTAAGGCGGTTGCTGCTCTTCTTTTGGCGCAAGAAAGCTATTTTTTGGAAAAATATCTGGGCGAAGGTTTCAATCCAATCTGAGTTACGGATCTCCAGATATAAAAGAAACAGTGCCATGGCAGAATCTGAGAACACTGAAACAGAGAAGGACAGAGAGATAGATCCAATCTGGGAAGGGCCCCTCCCACGCCATGGGAGCCAAGGACCAGAGGGGAAATCCTTCTCCCATCTAGGGAGAAGGTCAAGGAAGAAGAAGAAGAAGGGGGGCTCTCTCCCCCTTGCTTCCGGTGGCGCCGGAACGCCGCCGGGATCCATCACCATCACCGCGATCTTCACTGATGAGAACATCAATACCATTGTTACACCCACAGCCCCTACTGCTACATATACGGGACCAATTACTAGAGCTCGCGCACGCCAATTAAATTATCAGGTACTTTCGTTTCTTGGTAATGATTCTAATGTTCATGAGAATATGATGCGGCCTAAATTGGATACATTTGTTTTGCTTACAAATGAAGGGCCTAGTTTGGAGAAGGATGAACATTGGAGCAAGAACAAGCATGGAGATGATGCCATGCGCAAGGGGAACAAGAACGGAGTTACAAGTGATGATTTCAGGACTTTGAAGCCACCATAATGGGTGCATGAAGCCTTGGACGAAATATACAAGATGCCACTTCATAAATTTCGTCCCGAGGCTATTATAGGTGCTGCGTCACCTTTTTATTGGGCCAGGCCCATGTAATTTCGAAATACATAAGTATAGGCTATTTTTCGAGTCCGTATGTGTGGGGAAACAAGAGATAGGGTTGATTTCGGACCCCTCCACCAAGGGCCACGAAATTCCCCCTCTCTTCCTCCATATATACAGCCCTTAGGGCACCGTTTAGACTTTGGGTTTTGTTTAGATTAAAAGTTCGCCATAGCTGCAACTTCGCGTACTTCGTTTGTGTTCAACGACCAGACAAAGGCGTCACAGAACCCCACCTTGATCAATAAAGTTTTCATCTTATATTCGCAATATCCAGATTGCAATCTTAGTTTCTTGCTTGTTCTTCGTTTGCTCGCAGGAAACAGACCCTCGTGGTCAGGTTGATCGTGCTCCGGCGTGGTCAATAACCTCTCGGAGTTGGTTTAGCGATTGCTAAGGCGCGACGTCCTCGCACGTTCGTAGTCGGATCGTCAAAGTCGACTGCCACCAAAGCGATATCCATCATCTCATCGAAAGACGGGACACCTTTGCCTCTATCAAGTGGTATCAGATTTCCAGGTTGCTCGGTGAGATTTTACAGTTTTTCGTAGTTTAGATCGAGTCTGTTCTTCATACCTATAGTCCACGAAAAAGCCAAAAAAAATTAGGGTTAGTTCATCCCATCCGAACCAATCTGAGCCTTGCATAATCTTTTCTGTATTTGCTTTGTTGAATTTGCGGTTGCATCGTCGTGTCCAGTTGCTGGTCTTAGCGTCTAGTCTTCTAGAGTTTCGAGTTCTGTTCACAGGTTGTCACGTCGCCGCTGCCATATATCACCACCGCATCATCATCGTCGCTGTTGCCATATACCACCACCACCACATATTCATTGCCAATCCGAATCCATATACGCCACCACATATCCGCCGCCATCACGCCAATCCGAGTTCACCTGCAACATATATCCGCCACCTGTCCGTGTTCCACCAGATTCATCTCCGCCACCAGTCCGAGTTCCACCAGATTCATCTCCGCCACTAGTCCTAGTCCGAGTCCAGTAATTGTTGCATTGTTCTCGATTTCCAGATCACGCGATACTCCGAGTCGTGACAGAGAAGGACTCCCCAACTTCCGAGCCATCCGCAGAAGAAAAATAGTTCCAATTTAAAAAAAAAAACTAAGTCTGGAAAATTCTGGCTAGGCAGTTTTTAGACCATTTGTAGACTTTTTCGAAAAAAAATTGTTGCGGAGCAAAAAAAAAGAGAAAAAAAATTCAGAGTGTGCTCCTCCCTTGTTTACGTGCCGCGCCGTGATTTTGTTGGTGTTCTAGGCTCGCGTCTCTAGCACAGTCTAGCCTAGGACCAGCACAGTACCGTCGTTGAGCGTTTATTGAACTTTGCATCTCTGAATTGATTATTGCTGACCCTTTTTGCTACCATATTATAAGCCTTCCCAGCTCCACATACATCTACGTCGTGCGTTTGACTCTCCCTGGTAATCGCTCTATCCAAGCTTTGAGAGTTTTGACTACAACGGTTGCCGATCACCGCCTGTTGCTGGGTAAGAACTGGTAAGAATTTGAGTTTTGCTTGACGGATTTGTGACACCCACCACCACCACTTGTTCATAGTCTGTAGGATCATATTCTTGTGTGTTTCTATTGCTGCTAACCATGCCAGGATCACAAGCCGACGAGATTGACTGGGAGAATTTATCGAACAAGGAGCTTCATGATAAGTTTCAGCAAATGATGACTGAACAGGTGCAAGATGTGCTGAACAATTTTGAAGAGGCCATGGAGAAGATCACTGGCCTTGAGAAGACGTTCGAAACAAAGCTCGATAACAAGTTTAATGAATTGCTCGCGCGTGTTCCACCACCACCACCCGCTGCACCTAACGCACCTCTCCAACAACAACAACAACGACTACCTCCACGTCGCGAAACAGACCTTCGCCGAGCAAGCCGTGTTCCTCTTGCGTTTGGCCAAACTGTTGGTGCTGCTGTTGATACTTCTGTGGCTCCTGCTGCTGATGCGGAGGAGGATGATTATGTGGGAGATTATGAGGATGAGGTTGATCAAAATCAGCACTACGTGCAGCCACCTGTACCACCACCAGCAGGTCGACCTCAGGTATATATTCGTAACGGTAGGCCTGCACCACCACCTCAGGTACGAGATGATGTCCATATTCCTAAACTGAAATTGAATATTCCACCATTTGAGGGTAGATATGTTCCTGATATATATCTTACTTGGGAGTTAGAAACTGAACAACGTTTTACATGTTTACAATATCCCGAGGAGAGACGGGTTGCTGCTGCTGTTTGTGCTTTCACTAGTTTTGCATGTGTATGGTGGTCTGAACATTGTAGATTATATCCTATTCCAACTACTTGGGCTACTTTGAAAACTGCTATGCGTACGCGTTGGGTTCCACCATATTATCAACGTGAATTGCTTCAAAAATTGCAGCGTTTAAGAAAAGGGAAAAATTCTGTAGAAGAATATTATCAGGAATTACAAACTGGCATGATTAGATATGGTATTGTTGAGGAGAATGAAGCTATGCTTGCACGTTTTCTAGGTGGATTAAATAGAGAGATTCAGACCATTCTAGACTATAAGGAGTATACTAATATCACTCGTTTATTCCATCTTGCTTGTAAAGCTGAACGTGAAGTGCAGGATCGACAAGCATTGGCGCGATCTAACTTTTCTGCAGGCCGACCTTCATCATGGACACCGCGTGCATCTTCTACTTCAACTGCACCAGCACCTCAATCAGGTGCCTCCTCCAGTCGTGATACAAGAAAACAGGCACAACCACCATTATCTGCCAAGAGCGCACATGCTGGGCCTGCACAGAGTTCTTCTTCTTCCATGGCATCAACAGGGCACACAAGTGATATTATTTGTCATCGTTGTAAGGGAGGAGGTCATTATGCGAGAGAATGCAAATCTCCGCGTGTGATGATTGCTACCGCAGATGGTGGATATGAGTCCGCTAGTGACTATGATGAGGAGACTTTGGCTCTTATTACACGTGAAGAACATGGTGGAGATGATTCTGATCATGAGACGCAATACATGGCTCCTGAAGACGCTGACAGGTATGAATGTTTAGTTGCTCAACGTGTTTTGAGTGTGCAGGTCACACAAGCTGAGCAAAATCAGAGGCACAATTTGTTCCCAAGGGAGTTGTGAAGGAACGTTCTGTGCGCGTCATAATAGATGGAGGGAGCTGCAACAACTTGGCTAGCATGGACATTGTGGAGAAGCTTTCTCTCACCACAAGACCACATCCACATCCTTACTACATCCAATGGTTCAACAACAGCGGCAAGGTTAAGGTAACACGTACTGTTTGTGTGCATTTTAGTATCTCTACATATGCTGATTATGTTGATTGTGATGTGGTACCTATGCAAGCATGTTCCTTATTACTTGGTAGACCATGGCAATTTGATAAAAACTCTGTACACCATGGTAGAAACAATCACTATTCTCTTGTTCATAAGGATAAAAATATTACTTTGCTTCCTATGACTCCTGATTCCATTTTGAAAGATGATATTAATAGAGCTAATAAAGCAAAACAGGAGAAGAATAAGAGTGAAAATCAGATTGTGGCAAAAGAATTTGAGCAACAAATGAAGCCTAATAATAAACCATCTAGTGTTGCTTCTGAAATTAAATTGAAAAGTGCATGTTTATTTGCCACCAAATCTGATATTGATGAGCTAGATTTCAGCAAATCTGTTTGCTATGCTTTTGTGTGCAAAGAGGCATTATTTTCATTCGAGGACGTGCCTTCCTCTTTGCCTCCTGCTGTCACTAACATTTTGCAGGAGTTCGCTGACGTCTTTCCACAAGACGTGCCACCGAGATTACCGCCTATTCGAGGGATTGAGCATCAGATTTACTTAATTCTCGATGCTTCACTGCCAAACCGTGCACCATATCGTACCAATCCAGAGGAGACGAACGAGATTATGCGTCAAGTACAAGGGCTTCTCGACAAAGGTTATATACGCGAATCCCTTAGTCCTTGTGCTGTTCCTATTATTCTAGTGCCGAAAAAGGATGGTACATCACGTATGTGTGTTGATTGTAGAGGCATTAATAATATTACTATTCGTTATCGTCATCCTATTCCTAGGCTAGATGATATGCTTGATGAATTGAGTGGCTCTACAATATTCTCCAAAGTTGATTTGCATAGTGGATACCATCAAATTCGTATGAAATTGGGAGATGAATGGAAAACAGCATTCAAAACTAAGTTTGGATTATATGAGTGGTTAGTCATGCCTTTTGGGTTAACTAATGCACCTAGTACTTTCATGAGATTAATGAACGAAGTTTTACGTGCTTTCATTGGACGATTTGTGGTAGTTTACTTTGATGACATATTGATTTATAGCAGATCTTTGGAAGAACATTTGGAACATTTACGTGCTGTTTTTATTGCTCTACGTGATGCACGTTTGTTTGGTAACCTTGGGAAGTGCACCTTTTGCACCGACCGAGTATCTTTTCTTGGCTATGTTGTTACTCCACAGGGAATTGAAGTTGATAAAGCCAAGATTGAAGCTATTGAGAGTTGGCCGCAACCCAAAACGGTCACACAAGTGAGGAGTTTCTTGGCCTCGCTGGATTCTATAGGCGTTTTGTGAGATATTTTAGCACCATTGCTGCACCTCTCAATGAGCTTACAAAGAAAGATGTGCCTTTTCTTTGGGGTACCGCACAGGAAGAAGCCTTCTCGGTATTGAAAGATAAGTTGACACATGCTCCTTTACTCCAACTTCCTGATTTTAATAAGACTTTTGAGCTTGAATGTGATGCTAGTGGAATTGGATTAGGCGGTGTGTTATTACAAGATGGCAAACCTGTTGCATACTTTTCTGAAAAATTGAGTGGGCCTAGTCTGAATTATTCTACTTATGATAAAGAATTATATGCTCTTGTCGGACTTTAGAAACATGGCAACATTATTTATGGCCCAAAGAATTTGTTATACATTCTGATCATGAATCTTTGAAACATATTAAAAGTCAAGCTAAACTGAATCGTAGACATGCTAAATGGGTTGAATTCATTGAGACTTTTCCTTATGTCATTAAACACAAGAAGGGAAAAGAAAATGTTATTGCTGATGCATTGTCTCGCCGCTATACTATGCTTTCACAACTTGACTTCAAAATATTTGGTTTGGAGACCATCAAATATCAATATGTGAATGATGCTGATTTTAAAGATGTAATGCAGAACTGTAAAGAAGGAAGAATGTGGAACAAGTTCGTCGTTAACGATGGATTTGTGTTTCGTGCTAACAAGCTATGCATTCCAGCTAGCTCCGTTCGTCTTTTGTTGTTGCAGGAGGCGCATGGAGGAGGATTAATGGGACACTTTGGCGTGAAGAAGACGGAGGACGTACTTGCTACACATTTCTTTTGGCCAAAGATGAGATGGGATGTTGAGCGTTTTATTGCTCGCTGCACTACATGTCAAAAAGCTAAGTCACGACTCAATCCTCATGGTTTATATATGCCGTTACCTGTACCTAGTGTTCCTTGGGAGGATATATCTATGGACTTTGTTTTAGGTTTACCTCGAACAAAGAAGGGGAGGGATAGCATATTTGTTGTCGTGGATAGATTCTCGAAAATGGCACACTTTATACCATGTCATAAAAGCGATGATGCTGTTAATGTTGCTGATTTGTTCTTTCGTGAAATTATTCGCTTGCATGGTGTGCCAAATACTATTGTTTCAGATCGTGATACTAAATTTCTTAGCCACTTTTGGAGATGTTTATGGGCTAAGTTGGGGACTAAACTGCTTTTTAGTACTACTTGTCACCCCCAAACTGATGGACAAACTGAAGTAGTCAATAGAACGTTGTCTACTATGCTTAGGGCTGTTTTGAAGAATAATAAGAAAATGTGGGAGGAATCCTTGCCTCATATTGAATTTGCTTATAATCGTTCATTGCATTCTACTACTAAGATGTGCCCTTTTGAAGTTGTCTATGGTTTCCTACCTCGTGCACCTATTGATTTGTTGCCTCTTCCATCTTCGGAGAAGGTTAATTTTGATGCTAAACAACGTGCTGAATTGATTTTAAAAATGCATGAGTTAACTAAGGAAAACATTGAGCGTATGAATGCTAAATATAAACTTGCTGGAGATAAGGGTAGAAAACATGTTGTGTTTGCACCTGGAGATCTTGTTTGGTTACATTTGCGTAAGGATAGATTTCCTGATTTGCGCAAATCAAAGTTAATGCCACGTGGTGATGGTCCCTTTAAGGTGTTAGAGAAAATAATGATAATGCATATAAACTTGAGCTGCCTGTAGATTTTGGGGTTAGTCCCACTTTTAACATTGCAGATTTGAAGCCTTATTTGGGTGAGGAAGATGAACTTCCGTCGAGGACGACTTCATTTCAAGAAGGGGAGGATGATGAGGACATCAATACAATTGTTACACCCACAGCCCCTGTTGCTATACATACTGGACCAATTACTAGAGCTCGTGCACGCCAACTAAATTACCAGGTACTTTCGTTTCTTGGTAATGATTCTAATGTTCATGAGAATATGATGCTGCCTAAATTGGATACATTTGTTTTGCTTACAAATGAAGGGCCTAGCTTGGAGAAGGATGAACATTGGAGCAAGAATAAGAACGGAGTTACAAGTGATGATTTCAGGACTTTGAAGCCACCATAATGGGTGCATGAAGCCTTGGACGAAATATACAAGATGCCACTTCATAAATTTCGTCCCGAGGCTATTTTAGGTGCTGCGTCACCTTATTATTGGGCCAGGCCCATGTAATTTCGAAATACATAAGTATAGGCTATTTTTAGAGTCCGTATGTGTGGGGAAACAAGAGATAGGGTTGATTTCGGACCCCTCCACCAAGGGCCACGAAATTCCCCCCTCTTCCTCCATGTATACAGCCCTTAGGGCATCGTTTAGACTTTGGGTTTTGTTTAGATTAAAAGTTCGCCATAGCTGAACTTCGCGTACTTCGTTTGTGTTCAACGACCAGACAAAGGCGTCACAGAACCCCACCTTGATCAATAAAGCTTTCATCTTATATTCGCAATATCCAGATTGCAATCTCAGTTTCTTGCTTGTTCTTTGTTTGCTCGCAGGAAACAGACCCTCGTGGTCAGGTTGATCGTGCTCCGGCGTGGTCAATAACCTCTCGGAGTTGGTTTAGCGATTGCTAAGGCGCGACGTCCTCGCACGTTCGTAGTCGGATCGTCAAAGTCGACTGCCACCAAAGCGATATCCATCATCTCATCGAAAGACGGGACACCTTTGCCTCCATCAGATTGAGCATCAGATTGACTTAATTCCCGGTGCTTCACTGCCAAACCGTGCACCATACCGTACCAATCCAGAGGAGACGAAGGAGATTATGCGTCAAGTACAAGAGCTTCTCGACAAAGGTTATATACGCGAATCCCTTAGTCCTTGTGCTGTTTCTATTATTCTAGTGCCGAAAAAGGATGGTACATCACGTATGTGTGTTGATTGTAGAGGCATTAATAATATTACTATTCGTTATCGTCATCCTATTCCTAGGCTAGATGATATGCTTGATGAATTGAGTGGCTCTACAATATTCTCCAAAGTTGATTTGCGTAGTGGATACCATCAAATTCGTATGAAGTTGGGAGATGAATGGAAAACAGCATTCAAAACTAAGTTTGGATTATATGAGTGGTTAGTCATGCCTTTTGGGTTAACTAATGCACCTAGTACTTTCATGAGATTAATGAACGAAGTTTTACGTGCTTTCATTGGACGATTTGTGGTAGTTTACTTTGATGACATATTGATTTATAGCAGATCTTTGGAAGAACATTTGGAACATTTACGTGTTGTTTTTATTGCTCTACGTGATGCACGTTTGTTTGGTAACCTTGGGAAGTGCACCTTTTGCACCGACCGAGTATCTTTCCTTGGCTATGTTGTTACTCCACAGGGAACTGAAGTTGATAAAGCCAAGATTGAAGCTATTGAGAGTTGGCCGCAACCCAAAACGGTCACACAAGTGAGGAGTTTTCTTGGCCTCGCTGGATTCTATAGGCGTTTTGTGAGAGATTTCAGCACCATTGCTGCACCTCTCAATGAGCTTACAAAGAAAGATGTGCCTTTTCTTTGGGGTACCGCACAGGAAGAAGCCTTCTCGGTATTGAAAGATAAGTTGACACATGCTCCTTTACTCCAACTTCCTAATTTTAATAAGTCTTTTGAGCTTGAATGTGATGCTAGTGGAATTGGATTAGGCGGTGTGTTATTACAAGATGGCAAACCTGTTGCATACTTTTTTGAAAAATTGAATGGGCCTAGTCTGAATTATTCTACTTATGATAAAGAATTATATGCTCTTGTTCGGACTTTAGAAACATGGCAACATTATTTATGGCCCAAAGAATTTGTTATACATTCTGATCATGAATCTTTGAAACATATCAAAAGTCAAGCTAAATTGAATCGTAGACATGCTAAATGGGTTGAATTCATTGAGACTTTTCCTTATGTCATTAAACACAAGAAGGGAAAAGAAAATGTTATTGCTGATGCATTGTCTCGCCGCTATACTATGCTTTCACAACTTGACTTCAAAATATTTGGTTTGGAGACCATCAAAGATCAATATGTGCATGATGCTGATTTTAAAGATGTAATGCAGAATTGTAAAGAAGGAAGAATGTGGAACAAGTTTGTCGTTAACGATGGATTTGTGTTTCGTGCTAACAAGCTATGCATTCCAGCTAGCTCCGTTCGTCTTTTGTTGTTGCAGGAGGCGCATGGAGGAGGATTAATGGGACACTTTGGCGTGAAGAAGACGGAGGACGTACTTGCTACACATTTCTTTTGGCCAAAGATGAGACGGGATGTTGAGCGTTTTATTGCTCGATGCACTACATGTCAAAAAGCTAAGTCACGACTCAATCCTCATGGTTTATATATGCCTTTGCCTGTACCTAGTGTTCCTTGGGAGGATATATGATAGAGGCGAGGGTCCCGATCTTTCGATGAGATGATAACTATCAATTTGGTGGAGACGACTTTGACGATCCGACTACAAACGTGCACGACGTTGCGCCTTAGTAATCGCTAAACCAATCTCCTGAGGTTACTGACGATGCTGGAAGCACGGTCAGCCTGACCACGAAGGTCTATTCCTGCAAGCAATCGAAGAACAAGCAAGAATATGATAAAAGCAATCTGAATATTGCAAATATGTATGAAGTATTGATAAAGGTGGGGATCCGAAAGCGGTCTTGGTCTGGTCGTTGGACACAAACGAAGTACACGAAGTTGCGTTGGCTAACTTTTAACTAAACAAATCCCAACGAAAAGCTACTAGATGGATCTACTTATATAGGAGCAAGGGGTGACGGCCAAGGAGGTGGGAGGACGTCCCAAGGCAGCCTAAAACTAAATCTAGGTCGTACAAGGCCAATGGGCCCAAGTGGAGGTGATGTAACACCTTTAGACTTGTAGTTTGACTCGGATTCTGCTGCAGCATCAGATTGTTTCGTCCAGAACTCAACGCTCCGGACGAATTTGAAGGTGATTCCAATTGGGTTAGAAAGTGCACGAAATCTAGTTTCCAACAAAAAAAGAATCACCCAATTCGGAGTCCGTATGAAAAACTTGTGTGCGTTTTGAGTCAGGTGTGTCTGTGCAGTCCGAATCTGAATCCAGAACGTGAGAGACTTGGACTCTATCTTCTCTTGGGCCAAAAGTGACGTGAGAGAACTTTTTGGACAGAAAATAAACATCTCTTTCTTCCTTATCTTCATATGTGGATTGTACAAATGTCCCATACACCTGCAATTAGACAAAACACAAAAGTGTGTGAAGTATTTTTGTTCTGGATAACATAAATAGATTATTGAATAGTTTGCACTAGAAATCACCTGACAAATATGCATATATGCAATATTTTTGGTCATATCCAAGGTAGTCATGTCCTCATCATCCTCCCCTTCTTGAAAATAAAGCCGTCCTCGGCGTTGCTTAATCTGAAATGTGGCTAACAAAAGAGACAAGGTGTACATGTTGTATATGTATATGTCATCCATTTTTACTTCCCTTGATTTTTGCATATATGACACATGAATAGATGAGTAACTTGCATAGTTCGTAAAATCTAAAGCCAAAAAATTAGCACAAGAAGTAGAAGGCATGAAAATATTGCAACTCTGTTTGCACATATAAGTGAAGCTCTTATTCATTTCAAAAGATTGACAATGTTCATCATTAAACCATCCCAACATTGGTGAATAAACCTTACTTGCATCAAATTTACATGTTACAACATGCTTAAATAAGCAAACATGCAATAAGTCATTCAACACAGAATGATCACCAAAATTAGAGGTCATATCAAAATGATTAAACATTGGTTCTTTTGCATCAATAGTTAATTCAATGGGTGCACTCAAAATTGTTGGTATTTCAGTTGTTTGATCACATGGCAAAGTCAAATTATCAACGTAGTGATAGAGGCAAAGGTGTCCCGTCTTTCGATGAGATGGTGGATTTCGCTTTGGTGAAAGTCGACTTTGACGATCCGACTACGAACGTGCGAGGACGTCGCGCCTTAGCAATCGCTAAACCAACTCCGAGAGGTTATTGACCATGCCGGAGCACGATCAACCTGACCACGAGGGTCTGTTTCCTGCGAGCAAACGAAGAACAAGCAAGAAACTAAGATTGCAATCTGGATATTGCGAATATAAGATGAAAGCTTTATTGATCAAGGTGGGGTTCTGTGACGCCTTTGTCTGGTCGTTGAACACAAACGAAGTACGCGAAGTTGCAGCTATGGCGAACTTTTAATCTAAACAAAACCCAAAGTCTAAACGATGCCCTAAGGGCTGTATATATGGAGGAAGAGGGGGGAATTTCGTGGCCCTTGGTGGAGGGGTCCGAAATCAACCCTATCTCTTGTTTCCCCACACATACGGACTCTAAAAATAGCCTATACTTACGTATTTCGAAATTACATGGGCCTGGCCCAATAATAAGGTGACGCAGCACCTAAAATAGCCTCGGGACGAAATTTATGAAGTGGCATCTTGTATATTTCGTCCAAGGCTTCATGCACCCATTATGGTGGCTTCAAAGTCCTGAAATCATCACTTGTAACTCCGTTCTTGTTCCCCTTGCGCATGCCATCATCTCCATGCTTGTTCTTGCTCCAATGTTCATCCTTCTCCAAGCTAGGCCCTTCATTTGTAAGCAAAACAAATGCATCCAATTTAGGCAGCATCATATTCTCATGAACATTAGAATCATTACCAAGAAACGAAAGTACCTGGTAATTTAGTTGGCGTGCACGAGCTCTAGTAATTGGTCCAGTATGTATAGCAGCAGGGGCTGTGGGTGTAACAATTGTATTGATGTCCTCATCACTACTCAGACAAGGAAACACGAATCGGAAATTAGATGGATCCCGAAAACAAACCTAATATGCAAGGAACTCGGATTGGTGGTGGATATATGGTGGTGGTATATGGCAGCGGTGGTGGTAGCGGTGGTAGTATATGGATATGGATCGGTGGTGGTATATGGACACGGATTGGTGGTGGTATATGGATACGGATTCGGAGCGGTGGCGGATAAGCGGTGGTGGTAGATGGCAGGGGCGATGATGATGGTGCGGCGGCGGCGTGACAACTTATGACCAGAACTCGAAACTCTAAAAGACTAGACTCTAAGACCAGCAACTAGACACGACGATGCAACCGCAAATTCAACAAAGCAAAACCCTAAAAAGATTATGCAAAGGCTCAGATTGGTTCGGATATGATGAACTAACCCTAATTTTTTTTTGTGGCTTTTTCGTGGACTATAGGTATGAAGAACAGACTCGATCTAAACTATGAAAAACTGTAAAATCTCACCGAGCAACCTGGAAATCTGATACCACTTGATAGAGGCAAAGGTGTCCCGTCTTTCGATGAGATGGTGGATTTCGCTTTGGTGGAAGTCGACTTTGACGATCCGACTACGAACGTGCGAGGACGTCGCGCCTTAGCAATCGCTAAACCAACTCCGAGAGGTTATTGACCACGCCGGAGCCCGATCAACCTGACCACGAGGGTCTGTTTCCTGCGAGCAAACGAAGAACAAGCAAGAAACTAAGATTGCAATCTGGATATTGCGAATATAAGATGAAAGCTTTATTGATCAAGGTGGGGTTCTGTGACGCCTTTGTCTGGTCGTTGAACACAAACGAAGTACGCGAAGTTGCAGCTATGGCGAACTTTTAATCTAAACAAAACCCAAAGTCTAAACGATGCCCTAAGGGCTGTATATATGGAGGAAGAGGGGGGAATTTCGTGGCCCTTGGTGGAGGGGTCCGAAATCAACCCTATCTCTTGTTTCCCCACACATACGGACTCTACAAATAGCCTATACTGATGTATTTCGAAATTACATGGGCCTGGCCCAATAATAAGGTGACGCAGCACCTAAAATAGCCTCGGGACGAAATTTATGAAGTGGCGTCTTGTATATTTCGTCCAAGGCTTCATGCACCCATTATGGTGGCTTCAAAGTCCTGAAATCATCACTTGTAACTCCGTTCTTGTTTCCCTTGCGCATGCCATCATCTCCATGCTTGTTCTTGCTCCAATGTTCATCCTTCTCCAAGCTAGGCCCTTCATTTGTAAGCAAAACAAATGTATCCAATTTAGGCAGCATCATATTCTCATGAACATTAGAATCATTACCAAGAAACGAAAGTACCTGGTAATTTAGTTGGCGTGCACGAGCTCTAGTAATTGGTCCAGTATGTATAGCAGCAGGGGCTGTGGGTGTAACAATTGTATTGATGTCCTCATCAAAAGCCGTCCTCGACGTTGCTTAATCTGAAATGTGGCTAACAAAAGAGACAAGGTGTACATGTTGTATATGTATATGTCATCCATTTTTACTTCCCTTGATTTTTGCATATATGACACATGAATAGATGAGTAACTTGCATAGTTCATAAAATCTAAAGCCAAAAAATTAGCACAAGAAGTAGAAGGCATGAAAATATTGCAACTCAGTTTGCACATATAAGTGAAGCTCTTATTCATTTCAAAAGATTGACAATGTTCATCATTAAACCATCCCAACATTGGTGAATAAACCTTACTTGCATCAAATTTACATGCTACAACATGCTTAAATAAGCAAACATGCAATAAGTCATTCAACACAGAATCATCACCAAGATTAGAGGTCATATCAAAATGATTAAACATTGGTTCTTTTGCATCAATAGTTAATTCAATGGGTGCACTCAAAATTGTTGGTATTTCAGTTGTTTGATCACATGGCAAAGTCAAATTATCAACGTAGTCCTCTAAAATAGGTGGTGTGATCAAAGTAGTGGGTAGCTCATCAGATGGTGCATTCAAATTGACAAGGCATTCATTCATTCTCATGTAGAGATGGAAGATCAGTACCTTTTCCATTACATCTTATGATCAACTCAGATGATGTAGCCACTCTCAGGGGCGATGTGTCACATGGTGGAGGTGATGTAGTCCTGACAATAACGGATGTGGTTGTCATAGTATGCCTAGTAGTTGAAGGAACAATCATATCAACTCTTGGAATGTGCACCGTGCGCTTGTTCTCCTCGTGGCCAACACGTCGTTTTCTTTCCTGTTCAGCTTTGCAAGCAAGATGAAACAAATGGTCCATAGGATAACACTCTTCATGAATTAGTATCTCTTAAATATCACGGTTTAATCCTCCCCAAAATCTATCCATAAAATCATCTTCACTTTCTTCTAAAGAGGAATGCAACAAGGTAGTTTGTAAATCATCATAATATTTTGTTACAGTTTCACTACCTTGTTTTAAGTGTTGCAACTTCTTAATCATGTCACGAGTATAATAAGTAGGGACGAAAGTATGTCGCATGGCAAGTTTCAAATCATCCCAAGTAGTAGGTATATAATCAGGGTGTAACCGACAATATTCACTCCACCAAACCAAAGCATAACCAGTGAAAGAACCAACCGCAACCTTAACCTTTTTATGTTCATCGAAATTATGGGAAGCAAATATATTTTTTATGTCGAACTCCCATTCAATATATAAAGCAGGTTTAAAACGGCCATTAAATGGTGGTATAGATACATTAACCTGATCATGTGCATTTGGATGTTTGTGCACCTCTCGTGACGGTTGTGGTATTTGCAAAGGTGGTGGCACGTCTCCCGCGATTGACAAAGCCCATGAATTGACTCTGGATCCTGTCATGATTAGTAGAACAAGAAACAAAACCCCAAAATAATGTTCCTATAACTACTAGGATGTGGTGGTAAAACGCTCACAGTAAAGCAAATATCAATGTCTTACAAGTTCCTACCATGCAGCAGGCGGTGATCGGCAACCAGCGGTGTCAAGTAACTCCGAATATTGAGTAAAGCGATTGCCGGGGGAGCGTATGTATACACGGTGTAGAAATATGTGGAGCTGGGTTGGCTATATATGGTAGCAAAAGATTAGCAATAATCAATTCAAAGATGCAATGTTGAATAAACGCTCAACGACGGTACTGTGCTGGTCCTAGGCTAGACCGGACTAGAGACGCGAGCCTAGAACACTAATAAGGTCACGGCATAGCACAACTAGCATCAATGAAGGATACTAAGTAGCTCTTGACAGCAAGATATAAGTGAAGATCACAACGGCAGTGGAGATAATGATGAAAAACAACTGCCAAGCAGGATATACAACAACTCTCTCTCCAACTTTCCTCTTGAAAAGTTTGAGGCAATTTTCTGATAAATTCTTTCAAAGAATGCTACTAACTCAAGCTTTCCAATGCAAAAAGAATCACTCAATTCCGAGTTGATATGAGGAGTCAAAGAATTCTAAAACTGGCCTGAAAAATTGGAACAAGCTGTGTTCACGAACTTCGGAGGGCAAAAAGACCTATTTAGAAACCGATTTTGAGGTGTCAAATATTGAACGAGCTTCTGCAACTATTTAGATGCGGCTCATCGCTATCTTCAATTTGAGTACTCACAGAGCCAAAACGGACTTCGTATGAGGAAAATACACCTGTTTTACTGAACAGTGCGCAAAACAGATTCCAATCCGAATTCAGGTACGAGATTGATTCTAGATAGATCCAATTTTTTTTCTTCTCTCTTTTTTTCTCACGCTTTTTTTTCTTTTTCTTCTCCCTCTTTTTCTTTTTTTTTCTTTCCTTTTTTCTCTCTTTTTTTCTTTATCTTCTTTTTCTCCCTCTTTCCAAGACAAACTAGATAAGATGCAGATTCGATCAAGCGAAGATGTGACTGACCTCAACTATGATTATGACAATAAACAGTGCGTAGCATGTGGTGGAAATTGGTGGATGGGATGGTGGATAGAGGATGGGATAATGATGCAGCGGCTGCGTGACTAATGTGAACAGAACTCGAAACTCTAAAGGAACTAGACACTAAGACCAGCAACTCGACACGGCGATGCAACCGATAATTCAATAATGCAAACAATGAAAAGAAAATTGCAAAGGCTCAGTCTGGCTAGGACAAAGGATGAATAGATCTAACTTTGGTTTTGTGGCTTTTTCTTGGACAATAGGTAAGAAAATAAATCTAATCTAGGAAAAACTTGAAATTCTCACCGAGCAACCTGAAAACTGATACCACTTGATAGAGGCGAGGGTCCCGATCTTTCGATGAGATGATAACTATCAATTTGGTGGAGACGACTTTGACGATCCGACTACAAACGTGCACGATGTTGCGCCTTAGCAATCGCTAAACCAATCTCCTGAGGTTACTGACGATGCTGGAAGCACGGTCAGCCTGACCACGAAGGTCTATTCCTGCAAGCAATCGAAGAACGAGCAAGAATATGATAAAAGCAATCTGAATATTGCAAATATGTATGAAGTATTGATAAAGGTGGGGATCCGAAAGCTGTCTTGGTCTGGTCGTTGGACACAAACGAAGTACACGAAGTTGCGTTGGCTAACTTTTAACTAAACAAATCCCAACGAAAAGCTACTAGATGGATCTACTTATATAGGAGCAAGGGGTGACGGCCAAGGAGGTGGGAGGACGTCCCAAGGCAGCCTAAAACTAAATCTAGGTCGTACAAGGCCAATGGGCCCAAGTGGAGGTGATGTAACACCTTTAGACTTGTAGTTTGACTCGGATTCTGCTGCAGCATCAGATTGTTTCGTCCACAACTCAACGCTCCGGACGAATTTGAAGGTGATTCCAATTGGGTTAGAAAGTGCACGAAATCTAGTTTCCAACAAAAAAAGAATCACCCAATTCGGAGTCCGTATGAAAAACTTGTGTGCGTTTTGAGTCAGGTGTGTCTGTGCAGTCCGAATCTGAATCCAGAACGTGAGAGACTTGGACTCTATCTTCTCTTGGGCCAAAAGTGACGTGAGAGAACTTTTTGGACAGCAAATAAACATCTCTTTCTTCCTTATCTTCATATGTGGATTGTACAAATGTCCCATACACCTGCAATTAGACAAAACACAAAAGTGTGTGAAGTATTTTTGTTCTGGATAACATAAATAGATTATTGAATAGTTTGCACTAGAAATCACCTGACAAATATGCATATATGCAATATTTTTGGTCATATCCAAGGTAGTCATGTCCTCATCAATATATCTATGGACTTTGTTTTAGGTTTACCTCGAACAAAGAAGGGGAGGGATAGCATATTTGTTGTCGTGGATAGATTCTCGAAAATGGCACACTTTATACCATGTCATAAAAGCGATGATGCTGTTAATGTTGCTGATTTGTTCTTTCGTGAAATTATTCGCTTGCATGGTGTGCCAAATACTATTGTTTCAGATCGTGATACTAAATTTCTTAGCCACTTTTGGAGATGTTTATGGGCTAAGTTGGGGACTAAACTGCTTTTTAGTACTACTTGTCACCCCCAAACTGATGGACAAACTGAAGTAGTCAATAGAACATTGTCTACTATGCTTAGGGCTGTTTTGAAGAATAATAAGAAAATGTGGGAGGAATGCTTGCCTCATATTGAATTTGCTTATAATCGTTCATTGCATTCTACTACTAAGATGTGCCCTTTTGAAGTTGTGTATGGTTTCCTACCTCGTGCACCTATTGATTTGTTGCCTCTTCCATCTTCGGAGAAGGTTAATTTTGATGCTAAACAACGTGCTGAATTGATTTTAAAAATGCATGAGTTAACTAAGGAAAACATTGAGCGTATGAATGCTAAATATAAACTTGCTGGAGATAAGGGTAGAAAACATGTGTGTTTGCACCTAGAGATCTTGTTTGGTTACATTTGCGTAAGGATAGATTTCCTGATTTGCGCAAATCAAAGTTAATGCCACGTGTTGATGGTCCCTTTAAGGTGTTAGAGAAAATAAATGATAATGCATATAAACTCTAGCTGCCTGCAGATTTTGGGGTTAGTCCCACTTTTAACATTGCAGATTTGAAGCCTTATTTGGGTGAGGAAGATGAACTTCCGTCGAGGACGACTTCATTTCAAGAAGGGAAGGATGATGAGGACATCAATACAATTGTTACACCCACAGCCCCTGCTGCTATACATACTGGACCAATTACTAGAGCTCGTGCACGCCAACTAAATTACCAGGTACTTTCGTTTCTTGGTAATGATTCTAATGTTCATGAGAATATGATGCTGCCTAAATTGGATACATTTGTTTTGCTTACAAATGAAGGGCCTAGCTTGGAGAAGGATGAACATTGGAGCAAGAACAAGCATGGAGATGATGGCATGCGCAAGGGGAACAAGAACGGAGTTACAAGTGATGATTTCAGGACTTTGAAGCCACCATAATGGGTGCATGAAGCCTTGGACGAAATATACAAGATGCCACTTCATAAATTTCGTCCCGAGGCTATTTTAGGTGCTGCGTCACCTTATTATTGGGCCAGGCCCATGTAATTTCGAAATACATAAGTATAGGCTATTTTTAGAGTACGTATGTGTGGGGAAACAAGAGATAGGGTTGATTTCAGACCCCTTGATGAGGACATGACTACCTTGGATATGACCAAAAATATTGCATATATGCATATTTGTCAGGTGATTTCTAGTGCAAACTATTCAATAATCTATTTATGTTATCCAGAACAAAAATACTTCACACACTTTTGTGTTTTGTCTAATTGCAGGTGTATGGGACATTTGTACAATTCACATATGAAGATAAGGAAGAAAGAGATGTTTATTTGCTGTCCAAAAAGTTCTCTCATGTCACTTTTGGCCCAAGAGAAGATAGAGTCCAAGTCTCTCACGTTCTGGATTCAGATTCGGACTGCACAGACACACCTGACTCAAAACAGACACAAGTTTTTCATACGGACTCCGAATTGGGTGATTTTTTTTGTTGGAAACTAGATTTCATTCACTTTCCAACCCAATTGGAATCACCTTCAAATTCGTCCGGAGCGTTGAGTTGTGGAAGAAACAATCTGATGCTGCAGCAGAATCCGAGTCAAACTACAAGTCCAAAGGTGTTACATCACCTCCACTTGGGCCCATTGGCCTTGTACGACCTAGATTAAGTTTTAGGCTGCCTTGGGACGTCCTCCCACCTCCTTGGCCGCCACCCCTTGCTCCTATATAAGTAGATCCATCTAGTAGCTTTTCCTTGGGATTTGTTTAGTTAAAAGTTAGCCATTGCAACTTCGTGTACTTCGTTTGTGTCCAACGACCAGACCAAGACCGCTTACGGATCCCCACCATTATCAATACCTCATATATATTTGCAATATTCAGATTCCTTTATCATATTCTTGCTCGTTCTTCGATTGCTTGCAGGAATAGACCTTTGTGGTCAGGCTGACCGTGCTTCCGGCATCGTCAGTAACCTCAGGAGATTGGTTTAGCGATTGCTAAGGCGCAACGTCGTGCACGTTTGTAGTCGGATCGTCAAAGTCGTCTCCACCAAATCGATAGTTATCATCTCATCGGAAGATCGGGACACCCCGCCTCTATCAAGTGGTATCAGTTTTCCGGTTGCTCGGTGAGAATTTCCAGTTTTCCTAGATTAGATTTATTTTCTTACCTATTGTCCAAGAAAAAGCCACAAAAAAAAAAGTTAGATCTGTTCATCCTTTATCCAAGCCAGTCTGAGCCTTTGCAATTTTCTATTCATTGTTTGCATAGTTGAATTATCGGTTGCATCGTCGTGTAAGTTGCTGGTCTTAGCGTCTAGTTCCTTTAGAGTTTCGAGTTCTGTTCACATTAGTCACGCCGCCGCTGCATCATTATCCCTTTCGCTGTCCACCATCCCATCTATTAATTTCCACCACGTGCTACGCACTGTTCATTGTCATAATCATAGTTGAGGTCATTCACATCTTCGCCTGATCCTATCTGCATCTTATCTAGTTTGTCAAGAAAAAAAAGATAGAAAAAAAAGAGAAAAAAAAGGAAAGAAAAAAAAAGAAAAAAAAGGGAGAAGAAAAAAATTGGATCTATCTAGAATCAATCTCGTACTTGAATTCGGATTGGAATCTGTTTTGTGCACTGTTCAGTAAAACAGGTGTATCTTCCTCATACGAAGTCCGTTTTGGCTCCGTGAGTACTCAAATTGAAGATAACGACGAGCCGCATCTAGATAGTTCCAGAAGCTAGTTCAATATTTGACACCTCAAAATCGGCTTCTAAATAGGTCTTTTTGCCCTCCGAAGTTCGTGAACACAACTTGTTCCAATTTTTCAGGCCAGTTTTAGAATTCTTTGACTCCTCATATCAACTCGGAATTGAGTGATTCTTTTTGCATTGGAAAGCTTGAGTTAGTAGCATTCTTTGAAAGAATTTATCAGAAAATTGTCTCAAACTTTTCAAGAGGAAAGTTGGAGAGAGAGTTGTTGTATATCCTGCTTGGCAGTTGTTTTTCATCATTATCTTCACTGCCGTTGTGATCTTCACTTATATCTTGCTGTCAAGAGCTACTTAGTATCCTTCATTGATGCTAGTTGTGCTACGCCATGACCTTATTAGTGTTCTAGGCTCGCGTCTCTAGTCCGGTCTAGCCTAGGACCAGCACACTACCGTCGTTGAGCGTTTATTCAACATTGTATCTTTGAATTGATTATTGCTAATCTTTTGCTACCATATATAGCCAACCCAGCTCCACATATTTCTACACCGTGTATACGTACGCTCCCCTGGCAATCGCTTTACTCAATATTCGGAGTTACTTGACACTGCTGGTTGCCGATCACCGCCTGCTGCATGGTAAGAACTTGTAAGACATTGATATTTGCTTTACTGTGAGCGTTTTACCACCACATCCTAGTAGTTATAGGAACATTATTTTTGGGTTTTGTTTCTTGTTCTACTAATCATGACAGGATCCAGAGTCAATTCATGGGCTTTGTCGATCGCGGGAGACGTGCCACCACCTTTGCAAATACCACAACCGTCACGAGAGGTGCACAAACATCCAAATGCACATGATCAGGTTAATGTATCTATACCACCATTTAATGGTCGTTTTAAACCTGCTTTATATATTGAATGGGAGTTCGACATAGAAAATATATTTGCTTCCCATAATTTCGATGAACATAAAAAGGTTAAGGTTGCGGTTGGTTCTTTCACTGGTTATGCTTTGGTTTGGTGGAGTGAATATTGTCGGTTACACCCTGATTATATACCTACTACTTGGGATGATTTGAAACTTGCCATGCGACATACTTTCGTCCCTGCTTATTATACTCGTGACATGATTAAGAAGTTGCAACACTTAAAACAAGATAGTGAAACTGTAACAAAATATTATGATGATTTACAAACTACCTTGTTGCATTCCTCTTTAGAAGAAAGTGAAGATGATTTTATGGATAGATTTTGGGGAGGATTAAACCGTGATATTCAAGAGATACTAATTCATGAAGAGTGTTATCCTATGGACCATTTGTTTCATCTTGCTTGCAAAGCTGAACAGGAAATAAAACGACGTGTTGGCCACGAGGAGAACAAGCGCACGGTGCACATTCCAAGAGTGGATATGATTGTTCCTTCAACTACTAGGCATACTATAACAACCACATCCGTTGTTGTCAGGACTACATCACCTCCACCAAGTGACACATCGCCCCCGAGAGTGGCTACATCATCTGAGTTGATCATAAGAGGTAATGACAAAGGTACTGATCTTCCATCTCTACATGAGAATGATGAATGCCTTGTCAATTTGAATGCACCATCTGATGAGCTACCCACTACTTTGATCACACCACCTATTTTAGAGGACTACGTTGATAATTTGACTTTGCCATGTGATCAAATAACTGAAATACCAACAATTTTGAGTGCACCCATTGAATTAACTATTGATGCAAAAGAACTGATGAGGACATCAATACAATTGTTACACCCACAGCCCCTGCTGCTATACATACTGGACCAATTACTAGAGCTCGTGCACGCCAACTAAATTACCAGGTACTTTCGTTTCTTGGTAATGATTCTAATGTTCATGAGAATATGATGCTGCCTAAATTGGATACATTTGTTTTGCTTACAAATGAAGGGCCTAGCTTGGAGAAGGATGAACATTGGAGCAAGAACAAGCATGGAGATGATGGCATGCGCAAGGGAAACAAGAACGGAGTTACAAGTGATGATTTCAGGACTTTGAAGCCACCATAATGGGTGCATGAAGCCTTGGACGAAATATACAAGACGCCACTTCATAAATTTCGTCCCGAGGCTATTTTAGGTGCTGCGTCACCTTATTATTGGGCCAGGCCCATGTAATTTCGAAATACATCAGTATAGGCTATTTGTAGAGTCCGTATGTGTGGGGAAACAAGAGATAGGGTTGATTTCGGACCCCTCCACCAAGGGCCACGAAATTCCCCCCTCTTCCTCCATATATACAGCCCTTAGGGCATCGTTTAGACTTTGGGTTTTGTTTAGATTAAAAGTTCGCCATAGCTGCAACTTCGCGTACTTCGTTTGTGTTCAACGACCAGACAAAGGCGTCACAGAACCCCACCTTGATCAATAAAGCTTTCATCTTATATTCGCAATATCCAGATTGCAATCTTAGTTTCTTGCTTGTTCTTCGTTTGCTCGCAGGAAACAGACCCTCGTGGTCAGGTTGATCGGGCTCCGGCGTGGTCAATAACCTCTCGGAGTTGGTTTAGCGATTGCTAAGGCGCGACGTCCTCGCACGTTCGTTGTCGGATCGTCAAAGTCGACTTCCACCAAAGCGAAATCCACCATCTCATCGAAAGACGGGACACCTTTGCCTCTATCAAGTGGTATCAGATTTCCAGGTTGCTCGGTGAGATTTTACAGTTTTTCATAGTTTAGATCGAGTCTGTTCTTCATACCTATAGTCCACGAAAAAGCCACAAAAAAAAAATTAGGGTTAGTTCATCATATCCGAACCAATCTGAGCCTTTGCATAATCTTTTTAGGGTTTTGCTTTGTTGAATTTGCGGTTGCATCGTCGTGTCTAGTTGCTGGTCTTAGAGTCTAGTCTTTTAGAGTTTCGAGTTCTGGTCATAAGTTGTCACGCCGCCGCCGCACCATCATCATCACCCCTGCCATCTACCACCACCGCTTATCCGCCACCGCTTCGAATCCGTATCCATATACCACCACAGCTGTCATATACCACCACCGCTGCCATCTACCACCATATATCCACCACCAATCAGAGTTCTTGTCATATTAGGTTTGTTTTCGGGATCCATCCAGATTCCGATTCGTGTTTCCTTGCCGGAGTAGGTTTCGGAAAAAAAAAGAGTCGGGTAGCCACGCTCCGTTTAGGCCCAAAATTTTTCGAAAACGCATTTTTCGAAAAAATTTCTGGCTATCCTATTTTTAGGTGTTTCTGAGTGTTTTGAGACAGGTGACATTATAGGAAGTTTTTTTTGACCCGTTTCCAGTTTTTGGGTCCGGGCAGTCAAAAAAAAAATTGGTCAAAAAAATTTCGTGCCCATCCTGTCAGTTTGAGCTAAGAAGAATTTTGAGACACTCGCCATTATAGTGATTTTTCGCAAAAAAAAAAAAGCAGCGCAAAAAAAAAGAGCGCAAAAAAAAAACAGCCCAAAAAAAAAAGAGCGAAAAAAAAATTCCAGAGTGTGCTTTTCCCTTGTTTACGTGCCGCGCCGTGATTTTGTTAGTGTTCTAGGCTCGCGTCTCTAGCACAGTCTAGCCTAGGACCAGCACAGTACCGTCGTTGAGCGTTTATTCAACTTTGCATCTCTGAATTGATTATTGCTGACCCTTTTTGCTACCATATTATAAGCCTTCCCAGCTCCACATACATCTACGTCGTGCGTTTGACTCTCCCTGGTAATCGCTCTATCCAAGCTTTGAGAGTTTTTGACTACAACGGTTGCCGATCACCGCCTGCTGCTGGGTAAGAACTGGTAAGAATTTGAGATTTGCTTGACGGATTTGTGACACCCACCACCACCACTTGTTCGTAGTCTGTAGGATCATATTCTTGTGTGTTTCTATTGCTGCTAACCATGCCAGGATCACAAGCCGACGAGATTGACTGGGAGAATTTATTGAACAAGGAGCTTCATGATAAGTTTCAGCAAATGATGACTGAACAGGTGCAAGATGTGCTGAACAATTTTGAAGAGGCCATGGAGAAGATCACTGGCCTTGAGAAGACGTTCGAAACAAAGCTTGATAACAAGTTTAATGAATTGCTCGCGCGTCTTCCACCACCACCACCCGCTGCACCTAACGCACCTTTCCAACAACAACAACAACGACTACCTCCACGTCGCGAAGCAGACCTCCGCCGAGCAAGCCGTGTTCCTCTTGCGTTTGGCCAAACTGTTGGTGCTGCTGTTGATACTTCTGTGGCTCCTGCTGCTGATGCGGAGGAGGATGATTATGTGGGAGATTATGAGGATGAGGTTGATCAAAATCAACACTACGTGCAGCCACCTGTACCACCACCAGCAGGTCGACCTCAGGTATATATTCGTAATGGTAGGCCTGCACCACCACCTCAGGTACGAGATGATGTCCATATTCCTAAACTGAAATTGACTATTCCACCATTTGAGGGTAGATATGTTCCTGATATATATCTTACTTGGGAGTTAGAAACTGAACAACGATTTACATGTTTACAATATCCTGAGGAGAGACGAGTTGCTGCTGCTGTTTGTGCTTTCACTAGTTTTGCATGTGTATGGTGGTCTGAACATTGTAGATTATATCCTATTCCAACTACTTGGGCTGCTTTGAAAACTGCTATGCGTACGCGTTGGGTTCCACCATATTATCAACGTGAATTGCTTCAAAAATTGCAGCGTTTAAGACAAGGGAAAAATTCTGTAGAAGAATATTATCAGGAATTATAAACTGGCATGATTAGATGTGGTATTGTTGAGGAGAATGAAGCTATGCTTGCACGTTTTCTGGGTGGATTAAATAGAGAGATTCAGACCATTCTAGACTATAAGGAGTATACTAATATCACTCGTTTATTCCATCTTGCTTGTAAAGCTTGTAAAGCTGAACGTGAAGTGCAGGATCGACAAGCATTGGGGCGAACTAACTTTTCTGCAGGCCGACCTTCATCATGGACACCACGTGCATCTTCTACTTCAACTGCACCAACACCTCCATCCGGTGCCACCTCCAGCCGTGATACAAGAAAACAGGCACAACCACCATTATCTTCCAAGAGCGCACCTGCGGGTCCTGCACAGCGTTCTTCTTCTTCCATGGCATCAACAGGGCACACAAGTGATATTATTTGTCGTCGTTGTAAGGGAGGAGGTCATTATGCGAGGGAATGCAAATCTCCGCGTGTGATGATTGCTACCGCGGATGGTGGATATGAGTCCGCTAGTGACTATGATGAGGAGACATTGGCTCTTACTACACGTGAAGAACATGGTGGAGATGATTCTGATCATGAGACGCAATACATGGCTCCTGAAGACGCTGACAGGTATGAATGTTTAGTTGCTCAACGTGTTTTGAGTGTGCAGGTCACACAAGCTGAGCAAAATCAGAGGCACAATTTGTTCCATACCAAGGGAGTTGTGAAGGAACGTTCTGTGCGCGTCATAATAGACGGAGGGAGCTGCAACAACTTGGCTAGCATGGAGATGGTGGAGAAGCTTTCTCTCACCACAAGACCACATCCACATCCTTACCACATCCAATGGTTCAATAACAGCGGCAAGGTTAAGGTAACACGTACTGTTCGTGTGCATTTTAGTATCTCTGCATATGCTGATTATGTTGATTGTGATGTGGTACCTATGCAAGCATGTTCCTTATTACTTGGTAGACCATGGCAATTTGATAAAAATTCTGTACACCATGGTAGAAACAATCACTATACTCTTGTTCATAAGGATAAAAATATTACTTTGCTTCCTATGACTCCTGATTCCATTTTGAAAGATGATATTAATAGAGCTAATAAAGCACAACAGGAGAAGAATAAGAGTGAAAATCAGATTGTGGCAAAAGAATTTGAGCAACAAATGAAGCCTAATAATAAACCATCTAGTGTTGCTTCTGAAATTACATTGAAAAGTGCATGTTTATTTGCCACCAAATCTGATATTGATGAGCTAGATTTTAGCAAATCTATTTGCTATGCTTTTGTGTGCAAAGAGGCATTATTTTCATTCGAGGACGTGCCTTCCTCTTTGCCTCCTGCTGTCACTAACATTTTGCAGGAGTTCGCTGACGTTTTTCCACAAGACGTGCCACCGGGATTACCGCCTATTCGAGGGATTGAGCATCAGATTGACTTAATTCCCGGTGCTTCACTGCCAAACCGTGCACCATACCGTACCAATCCAGAGGAGACGAAGGAGATTATGCGTCAAGTACAAGAGCTTCTCGACAAAGGTTATATACGCGAATCCCTTAGTCCTTGTGCTGTTCCTATTATTCTAGTGCCGAAAAAGGATGGTACATCACGTATGTGTGTTGATTGTAGAGGCATTATGATAGAGGCAAAGGTGTCCCGTCTTTCGATGAGATGATGGATATCGCTTTGGTGGAAGTCGACTTTGACGATCCGACTACGAACGTGCGAGGACGTCGCGCCTTAGCAATCGCTAAACCAACTCCGAGAGGTTATTGACCACGCCGGAGCACGATCAACCTGACCACGAGGGTCTGTTTCCTGCGAGCAAACGAAGAACAAGCAAGAAACTAAGATTGCAATCTGGATATTGCGAATATAAGATGAAAGCTTTATTGATCAAGGTGGGGTTCTGTGACGCCTTTGTCTGGTCGTTGAACACAAACGAAGTACGCGAAGTTGCAGCTATGGCGAACTTTTAATCTAAACAAAACCCAAAGTCTAAACGATGCCCTAAGGGCTGTATATATGGAGGAAGAGGGGGGAAATTTCGTGGCCCTTGGTGGAGGGGTCCGAAATCAACCCTATCTCTCGTTTCCCCACACATACGGACTCTAAAAATAGCCTATACTTATGTATTTCGAAATTACATGGGCCTGGCCCAATAATAAGGTGACGCAGCACCTAAAATAGCCTCGGGACGAAATTTATGAAGTGGTATCTTGTATATTTCGTCCAAGGCTTCATGCACCCATTATGGTGGCTTCAAAGTCCTGAAATCATCACTTGTAACTCCGTTCTTGTTTCCCTTGCGCATGCCATCATCTCCATGCTTGTTCTTGCTCCAATGTTCATCCTTATCCAAGCTAGGCCCTTCATTTGTAAGCAAAACAAATGTATCCAATTTAGGCAGCATCATATTCTCATGAACATTAGAATCATTACCAAGAAACGAAAGTACCTGGTAATTTAGTTGGCGTGCACGAGCTCTAGTAATTGGTCCAGTATGTATAGCAGCAGGGGCTGTGGGTGTAACAATTGTATTGATGTCCTCATCATCCTCCCCTTCTTGAAATGAAGTCGTCCTCGACGGAAGTTCATCTTCCTCACCCAAATAAGGCTTCAAATCTGCAATGTTAAAAGTGGGACTAACCCCAAAATCTGCAGGCAGCTCAAGTTTATATGCATTATCATTTATTTTCTCTAACACCTTAAAGGGACCATCAGCACGTGGCATTAACTTTGATTTGCGCAAATCAGGAAATCTATCCTTACGCATATGTAACCAAACAAGATCTCCAGGTGCAAACACAACATGTTTTCTACCCTTATCTCCAGCAAGTTTATATTTAGCATTCATACGCTCAATGTTTTCCTTAGTTAACTCATGCATTTTTAAAATCAATTCAGCACGTTGTTTAGCATCAAAATTAACCTTCTTCGAAGATGGAAGAGGCAACAAATCAATAGGTGCACGAGGTAGGAAACCATACACAACTTCAAAAGGGCACATCTTAGTAGTAGAATGCAATGAACGATTATAAGCAAATTCAATATGAGGCAAGCATTCCTCCCACATTTTCTTATTATTCTTCAAAACAGCCCTAAGCATAGTAGACAACGTTCTATTGACTACTTCAGTTTGCCCATCAGTTTGGGGGTGACAAGTAGTACTAAAAAGCAGTTTAGTCCCCAACTTAGCCCATAAACATCTCCAAAAGTGGCTAAGAAATTTAGTATCACGATCTGAAACAATAGTATTTGGCACACCATGCAAGCGAATAATTTCACGAAAGAACAAATCAGCAACATTAGCAGCATCATCGCTTTTATGACATGGTATAAAGTGTGCCATTTTCGAGAATCTATCCACGACAACAAATATGCTATCCCTCCCCTTCTTTGTTCGAGGTAAACCTAAAACAAAGTCCATAGATATATCCTCCCAAGGAACACTAGGTACAGGCAAAGGCATATATAAACCATGAGGATTGAGTCGTGACTTAGCTTTTTGACATGTAGTGCATCGAGCAATAAAACGCTCAACATCCCGTCTCATCTTTGGCCAAAAGAAATGTGTAGCAAGTACGTCCTCCGTCTTCTTCACCCCAAAGTGTCCCATTAATCCTCCTCCATGCGCCTCCTGCAACAACAAAAGACGAACGGAGCTAGCTGGAATGCATAGCTTGTTAGCACGAAACACAAATCCATCGTTAACGACAAACTTGTTCCACATTCTTCCTTCTTTACAATTCTGCATTACATCTTTAAAATCAGCATCATGCACATATTGATCTTTGATGGTCTCCAAACCAAATATTTTGAAGTCAAGTTGTGAAAGCATAGTATAGCGACGAGACAATGCATCAGCAATAACATTTTCTTTTCCCTTCTTGTGTTTAATGACATAAGGGAAAGTCTCAATGAATTCAACCCATTTAGCATGTCTACGATTCAGTTTAGCTTGACTTTTAATATGTTTCAAAGATTCATGATCAGAATGTATAACAAATTCTTTGGGCCATAAATAATGTTGCCATGTTTCTAAAGTCCGAACAAGAGCATATAATTCTTTATCGTAAGTAGAATAATTTAGACTAGGCCCACTCAATTTTTCAGAAAAGTATGCAACAGGTTTGCCATCTTGTAATAACACACCTACTAATCCAATTCCACTAGCATCACATTCAAGCTCAAAAGTCTTATTAAAATCAGGAAGTTGGAGTAAAGGAGCATGTGTCAACTTATCTTTCAATACCGTGAAGGCTTCTTCCTGTGCGGTACCCCAAAGAAAAGGCACATCTTTCTTTGTAAGCTCATTGAGAGGTGCAGCAATGGTGCTAAAATCTCTCACAAAACGCCTATAGAATCCAGCGAGGCCAAGAAAACTCCTCACTTGTGTGACCGTTTTGGGCTGCGGCCAACTCTCAATAGCTTCAATCTTGGCTTTATCAACTTCAATTCCCTGTGGAGTAACAACATAGCCAAGAAAAGATACTCGGTCGGTGCAAAAGGTGCACTTCCCAAGGTTACCGAACAAACGTGCATCACGTAGAGCAATAAAAACAGTACGTAAATGTTCCAAATGTTCTTCCAAAGATCTGCTATAAATCAATATGTCATCAAAGTAAACTACCACAAATCGTCCAATGAAAGCACGTAAAACTTCGTTCATTAATCTCATGAAAGTACTAGGTGCATTAGTTAACCCAAAAGGCATGACTAACCACTCATATAATCCAAACTTAGTTTTAAATGCTGTTTTCCATTCATCTCCCAATTTCATACGAATTTGATGGTAGCCACTACGCAAATCAACTTTGGAGAATATTGTAGAGCCACTCAATTCATCAAGCATATCATCTAGCCTAGGAATAGGATGACGATAACGAATAGTAATATTATTAATGCCTCTACAATCAACACACATACGTGATGTACCATCCTTTTTCGGCACTAGAATAATAGGAACAGCACAAGGACTAAGGGATTCGCGTATATAACCTTTGTCGAGAAGCTCTTGTACTTGACGCATAATCTCCTTCGTCTCCTCTGGATTGGTACGGTATGGTGCACGGTTTGGCAGTGAAGCACCGGGAATTAAGTCAATCTGATGCTCAATCCGTCGAATAGGCGGTAATCCCGGTGGCACGTCTTGTGGAAAAACGTCAGCGAACTCCTGCAAAATGTTAGTGACAGCAGGAGGCAAAGAGGAAGGCACGTCCTCGAATGAAAATAATGCCTCTTTGCACACAAAAGCATAGCAAACAGATTTGCTGAAATCTAGCTCATCAATATCAGATTTGGTGGCAAATAAACATGCACTTTTCAATTTAATTGCAGAAGAAACACTAGATGGTTTATTATTAGGCTTCATTTGTTGCTCAAATTCTTTTGCCACAATCTGATTTTCACTCTCATGAGGACATCAATACAATTGTTACACCCACAGCCCCTGCTGCTATACATACTGGACCAATTACTAGAGCTCGTGCACGCCAACTAAATTACCAGGTACTTTCGTTTCTTGGTAATGATTCTAATGTTCATGAGAATATGATGCTGCCTAAATTGGATACATTTGTTTTGCTTACAAATGAAGGGCCTAGCTTGGAGAAGGATGAACATTGGAGCAAGAACAAGCATGGAGATGATGGCATGCGCAAGGGGAACAAGAACGGAGTTACAAGTGATGATTTCAGGACTTTGAAGCCACCATAATGGGTGCATGAAGCCTTGGACGAAATATACAAGATGCCACTTCATAAATTTCGTCCCGAGGCTATTTTAGGTGCTGCGTCACCTTATTATTGGGCCAGGCCCATGTAATTTCGAAATACATCAGTATAGGCTATTTTTAGAGTCCGTATGTGTGGGGAAACAAGAGATAGGGTTGATTTCGGACCCCTCCACCAAGGGCCACGAAATTCCCCCCTCTTCCTCCATATATACAGCCCTTAGGGCATCGTTTAGACTTTGGGTTTTGTTTAGATTAAAAGTTCGCCATAGCTGCAACTTCGCGTACTTCGTTTGTGTTCAACGACCAGACAAAGGCGTCACATAACCCCACCTTGATCAATAAAGCTTTCATCTTATATTCGCAATATCCAGATTGCAATCTTAGTTTCTTGCTTGTTCTTCGTTTGCTCGCAGGAAACAGACCCTCGTGGTCAGGTTGATCGGGCTCCGGCGTGGTCAATAACCTCTCGGAGTTGGTTTAGCGATTGCTAAGGCGCGACGTCCTCGCACGTTCGTAGTCGGATCGTCAAAGTCGACTTCCACCAAAGCGAAATCCACCATCTCATCGAAAGACGGGACACCTTTGCCTCTATCAAGAACCAATGTTTAATCATTTTGATATGACCTCTAATCTTGGTGATGATTCTGTGTTGAATGACTTATTGCATGTTTGCTTATTTAAGCATGTTGTAGCATGTAAATTTGATGCAAGTAAGGTTTATTCACCAATGTTGGGATGGTTTAATGATGAACATTGTCAATCTTTTGAAATGAATAAGAGCTTCACTTATATGTGCAAACTGAGTTGCAATATTTTCATGCCTTCTACTTCTTGTGCTAATTTTTTGGCTTTAGATTTTATGAACTATGCAAGTTACTCATCTATTCATGTGTCATATATGCAAAAATCAAGGGAAGTAAAAATGGATGACATATACATATACAACATGTACACCTTGTCTTTTTTGTTAGCCACATTTCAGATTAAGCAACGCCGAGGACGGCTTTATTTTCAAGATGGGGAGGATGATGAGGACATGACTACCTTGGATATGACCAAAAATATTGCATATATGCATATTTGTCAGGTGATTTCTAGTGCAAACTATTCAATAATCTATTTATGTTATCCAGAACAAAAATACTTCACACACTTTTGTGTTTTGTCTAATTGCAGGTGTATGGGACATTTGTACAATCCACATATGAAGATAAGGAAGAAAGAGATGTTTATTTGCTGTCCAAAAAGTTCTCTCATGTCACTTTTGGCCCAAGAGAAGATAGAGTCCAAGTCTCTCACATTCTGGATTCAGATTCGGACTGCACAGACATATCTGACTCAAAACGCACACAAGTTTTCATACGGACTCCGAATTGGGTGATTCTTTTTTTGTTGGAAACTAGATTTCGTGCACTTTCCAACCCAATTGGAATCACCTTCAAATTCCTCCGGAGCGTTGAGTTGTGGACGAAACAATTTGATGCTGCAGCAGAATCCGAGTCAAACTACAAGTCCAAAGGTGTTACATCACCTCCACTTGGGCCCATTAGCCTTGTACGACCTAGATTTAGTTTTAGGCTGCCTTGGGACGTCCTCCCACCTCCTTGGCCGCCACCCCTTGCTCCTATATAAGTAGATCCATTTAGTAGCTTTTCCTTGGGATTTGTTTAGTTAAAAGTTAGCCATTGCAACTTCGTGTACTTCGTTTGTGTCCAACGACCAGACCAAGACCGCTTCCGGATCCCCACCATTATCAATACTTCATATATATTTACAATATTCAGATTGCTTTATCATATTCTTGCTCGTTCTTCGATTGCTTGCAGGAATAGACCTTCGTGGTCAGGCTGACCGTGCTTCCAGCATCGTCAGTAACCTCAGGAGATTGGTTTAGCGATTGCTAAGGCGCAACGTCGTGCACGTTTGTAGTCGGATGGTGAAAGTCGTCTCCACCAAATCGATAGTTATCATCTCATCGAAAGATCGGGACCCTCGTCTCTATCAAGTTACTCATCTATTCATGTGTCATATATGCAAAAATCAAGGGAAGTAAAAATGGATGATATATACATATACAACATGTACACCTTGTCTCTTTTGTTAGCCACATTTCAGATTAAGCAACGCCGAGGACGGCTTTATTTTCAAGAAGGGGAGGATGATGAGGACATGACTACCTTGGATATGACCAAAAATATTGCATATATGCATATTTGTCAGGTGATTTCTAGTGCAAACTATTCAATAATCTATTTATGTTATCCAGAACAAAAATACTTCACACACTTTTGTATTTTGTCTAATTGCAGGTGTATGGGACATTTGTACAATCCACATATGAAGATAAGGAAGAAAGAGATGTTTATTTGCTGTCCAAAAAGTTCTCTCACGTCACTTTTGGCCCAAGAGAAGATAGAGTCCAAGTCTCTCACGTTCTGGATTCAGATTCGGACTGCACAGACACACCTGACTCAAAACGCACACAAGTTTTTCATACGGACTCCGAATTGGGTGATTCTTTTTTTCTTGGAAACTAGATTTCGTGCACTTTCCAACCCAATTGGAATCACCTTCAAATTCGTCCGGAGCGTTGAGTTGTGGACGAAACAATCTGATGCTGCAGCAGAATCCGAGTCAAACTACAAGTCCAAAGGTGTTACATCACCTCCACTTGGGCCCATTGGCCTTGTACGACCTAGATTTAGTTTTAGGCTGCCTTGGGACGTCCTCCCACCTCCTTGGCCGCCACCCCTTGCTCCTATATAAGTAGACCCATCTAGTAGCTTTTCCTTGGGATTTGTTTAGTTAAAAGTTAGCCATTGCAACTTCGTGTACTTCGTTTGTGTCCAACGACCAGACCAAGACCGCTTGCGGATCCCCACCATTATCAATACCTCATATATATTTGCAATATTCAGATTGCTTTATCATATTCTTGCTCGTTCTTCGATTGCTTGCAGGAATAGACCTTCGTGGTCAGGCTGACCGTGCTTCCGGCATCGTCAGTAACCTCAGGAGATTGGTTTAGCTATTGCTAAGGCGCAACGTCGTGCACGTTTGTAGTCGGATCGTCAAAGTCGTCTCCACCAAATCGATAGTTATCATCTCATCGAAAGATCGGGACACCCCGCCTCTATCACCCCTCCACTAAGGGCCACGAAATTCCCCCCCTCTTCCTCCATATATACAGCCCTTAGGGCATCGTTTAGACTTCGGGTTTTGTTTAGATTAAAAGTTCGCCATAGCTGCAACTTCGCGTACTTCGTTTGTGTTCAATGACCAGACAAAGGCGTCACAGAACCCCACCTTGATCAATAAAGCTTTCATCTTATATTCGCAATATCCAGATTGCAATCTCAGTTTCTTGCTTGTTCTTTGTTTGCTCGCAGGAAACAGACCCTCGTGGTCAGGTTGATCATGCTCCGGCGTGGTCAATAACCTCTCGGAGTTGGTTTAGCGATTGCTAAGGCGCGACGTCCTCGCACGTTCGTAGTTGGATCGTCAAAGTCGACTGCCACCAAAGCGATATCCATCATCTCATCAAAAGACGGGACACCTTTGCCTCTTTCACTAGTTCAATCTTGTTACTAGCAAGTTTCTTTACTCATTCCATAATACATCTTCTTCCAACTAAGGACCTAGTCACTTTGCTTGCAAGGCTTCTTATGATGTGTATTACCGAGAGGGCCCAGAGATACTCTCCGATACTCGGAGTGACAAATCCTAATCTCGATCTATGCCAACTCAGCAAACACCTTCGGAGATACCTGTAGAGCATCTTCATGATGACCTAGTTACGTTGTGATGTTTGATAGCACACAAGGTATTCCTCTGGTATCCGGGGGTTGCATAATCTCATAGCCGAAGGAATATGTATTTGTCATCAACAAAGCAAGAGCAATAAACTCGACGATCAATATGTTAAGCTAACGAATGGGTCTTGTCCATCACATCATTCTCCTAATGATGTGATCCTGTTATCAAATGATAGGACATGTCTATGGTTAGGAAAGCTTCCCGTCTTTGATCAACAAGCTAGTCTAGTAGAAGCTTACTAGGGATACGATATTTGTTTATGTATTCACACATGTATTTCCTATCAATACAATTCTAGCCTGAATAATAAACCTTTATCATGAACAAGTAAATATAAAATAACAACTTTATTATTTCCTCTATGGCATATTTCCTTCAGCAAGTCTCTTAACTCGTTCCGTAATACATCATCTCGTAACTAACTCCTTAGTCACTTTGCTTGCAAGCTTCTTGTGATGTGTATTACTGATACGTCTCCAACGTATCTATAATTTTTGATTGCTCCATGCTATTATATTATCTGTGTTTGATGTTTTATATGCATTTATATGCTATTTTATATTATTTTTGGACTAACCTATTAACCTAGATTCCAGTGCATGTTTCTGTTTTTTTGCCTGTTTTAGAGTTTGGCAGAAAATGAATACCAAACGGAGTCCAAACGGAATGAAACTTTCGCGATGATCTTTCTTGGACCAGAAGCAAACAGGAGACTTGGAGATGAAGTCGGAGACTCAATGAGGCGGCCACGAGGGTGGAGGGCGCACCCCCTACCTCGTGGGCCCCTCGGAGCTCTCCTGACCTAATTCTTTCGCCTATATATACTCTTATAACCCAAAACCATCAGGGGGATCCACGAAAACAATTTTACACCGCCGCAACCTTCTATATCCATGAGATCCCATCTAGGGACCTTTTACGGTGTCCTGTTAGAGGGGGATTCGATCACGGATGGCTTCTACATCAACACCATTGCCCTTTCGATGAAGTGTGAGTAGTTTACCACAGACCTACGGGTCTATAGCTAGTAGCTAGATGGTTTCTTCTCTCTCTTTGATTCTCAATACCATGTTCTCCTCGATGTTCTTGGAGATCTATTTGATGTAATGTTCTTTTGTAGCGTGTTTGCCGAGATCCGATGTATTGTGGATTTATGATTAGATTATCCCTGAATATTATTTGAGTCTTCTCTGAATTCTTATATGCATGATTTGATATCTTTGCAAGTCTCTTCGAATTGTTGGTTTAGTTTGGCCTACTAGATTGGTTTTTCTTGCAATGGGAGAAGTGCTTAGCTTTGGGTTTAATCTTGCGATGTCCTTTCCCAGTGACAGTAGGGGCAGCAAGGCATGTATTGTATTGTTGCCATCGAGGATAAAATGATGGGGTTTTCATCATATTGCTTGAGTTAATTTCTCTGCATCTTGTCATCTTACTTAATGCGTTACTCTGTTCTTCATGAACTTAATACTCTAGATGCAAGCAGGAGTCGGTCGATGTGTGGAGTAATAGTAGTAGATGAAAAATCATTTCGGTCTACTTGAGACGGACGTGATGCCTATGTTCATGATCATTGACTTAGATATCGTCATAATTATGCACTCTTCTATCAATTGCTCGGTAGTAATTTTTTCACCCACCGTATTATCTGCTATCTTGAGAGAAGCCACCAGTGAAACATATGGCCACCGGGTCTCTTTTCCATCACATTAAGTCTCTTTTCCATCATACTAGTTTCCGATCTACTATTTTTTGCAATCTTTTACTTTTCGATCTATAAACCAAAAATACCAAAAATATTTACTTTACCATTTATCTATCTCTATAAGATCTCACTTTTGCAAGTAACCGTGAAGGGATTGACAATCTCTTTATCACGTTGGGTGCAAGTTGTTGATTGTTTGTGTAGGTATTCGGTGACTTGTGCGTTATCTCCTATAGGATTGATACCTTGGTTCTTAAACTGAGGGAAATACTTACTCTACTTTGCTGCATCACCCTTTCCTCTTCAAGGGAAAAACCAACGCAAGCTGAAGAAGTAGCAGGAAGAATTTCTGGCACCGTTGTCGGGGAGATCTACATCAAGTCAAGCCATACCAAGTACCCATCTGATGAGGACATCAATACCATTGTTACACCCACAGCCCCTACTGCTACATATACGGGACCAATTACTAGAGCTCGCGCACGCCAATTAAATTATCAGGTACTTTCGTTTCTTGGTAATGATTCTAATGTTCATGAGAATATGATGCTGCCTAAATTGGATACATTTGTTTTGCTTACAAATGAAGGGCCTAGCTTGGAGAAGGATGAACATTGGAGCAAGAACAAGCATGGAGATGATGCCATGCGCAAGGGAAACAAGAACGGAGTTACAAGTGATGATTTCAGGACTTTGAAGCCACCATAATGGGTGCATGAAGCCTTGGACGAAATATACAAGATGCCACTTCATAAATTTCGTCCCGAGACTATTATAGGTGCTGCGTCACCTTTTTATTGGGCCAGGCCCATGTAATTTCGAAATACATAGGTATAGGCTATTTTTAGAGTCCGTATGTGTGGGGAAACAAGAGATAGGGTTGATTTCGGACCCCTCCACCAAGGGCCACGAAATTCCCCCTCTCTTCCTCCATATATACAGCCCTTAGGGCACCGTTTAGACTTTGGGTTTTGTTTAGATTAAAAGTTCGCCATAGCTGCAACTTCGCGTACTTCGTTTGTGTTCAACGACCAGACAAAGGCGTCACAGAACCCCACCTTGATCAATAAAGCTTTCATCTTATATTCGCAATATCCAGATTGCAATCTTAGTTTCTTGCTTGTTCTTCGTTTGCTCGCAGGAAACAGACCCTCGTGGTTAGGTTGATCGTGCTCCGGCGTGGTCAATAACCTCTCGGAGTTGGTTTAGCGATTGCTAAGGCGCGACGTCCTCGCACGTTCGTAGTCGGATCGTCAAAGTCGACTTCCACCAAAGCGATATCCATCATCTCATCGAAAGACGGGACACCTTTGCCTCTATCACCATCATAAACTCTCATCTCTTGCATTACATTATTAGCCATTCGCCTCTCATTTTCCTCTCCCCCACCTCTAAAACGATTTTCGAAAAGTTTTGCCTTTCCTTCGCCTCTCTTCCGTTCGTCTTCTTCGCTTACTTTTTCTGCCCGTTTGTTAGATTGGTTTGTTGCCACCATGTCTGAAATCGGGGAGGTTATTGTTGAAAAGGATAGTAGTAACGATGGGGGGAGCTTTGCTGCTTTTGCTAATACTAATCCTCAAGAAGAATCTACTATTTTGCACACTAAAAAGTTCGCATTGGTAGCGGCCATATTATTGGGAAAGGGGTTATTCAAGATTTCTTTACTTGTGCTGGTGCTTTACCCACTATGGATGGATCTATTCTCCATAAAACTAGTAGTGTAACATCCCAATTTTCAATTTGGATGTTATACATAGATCATCATATGCATATCATATTTATTTTGCATTTCGGTAGTGATCCTAGAGATCTTAAGCAACTCAAGGACCCAAGGAGAGAGTTGGTGGTTTCACAAATTTCATCTTTGATTTTATTTTCAAATTTGAAATGAGGACCAATTTGATTTTAATATTTTTCTCTCCAATTATTTCCAATAATAAAAATAAATGACAAAAGATAATATGACTTCTTCAACATAAGAGAAATATTGGAGAAAGAATTTTAAAATCAAATTATTATTTGATTGGTATTTTATTTGAATTAGAAAAAAATTGCATTTTTTAAAACTGCATTTTAGTCCAGAAAAATGTTCATCTTGTCCTAAATATTAGGTTTGGCCGGTGAAAATTGTTTCGGAATTTTCAGAATTTCGTTATATTTATTTAGGATTTTTCTTTCGTGGCGATATTTTTTTAAAAAAAGTCTCCGGACCGATTGGGCTGAAGCCCAGCCGCGCCGCCTTCCCCGCGCCGCACGCCGTAGCCGCGCCGGACTCGGAGGAGTCCGTGCTTCGCCCGCCGCCGCCGGACCCCTCCCCAAGTTGGAGTCCCCCCCCCTGAGGCCTTTAAAACCGGACCCCGCCGCCTCCCTCTCCTCCCAAGTCGCCGCGCCGCCCGCAACCTCGCCTCCCACCGCAGAGCGCCGCCACCGCCGCCTCCAGCCACGCCGCCGCCACCCCGCGCTGTTGCTGCCGTCATCGCCCGATGCTGCCTCCGCCAATCCGATCTCGCCGGACCGCGCCGGTTTTTCCAACGCGAACCGGTAAGAACCGGCCCGCCGAACGGTTTTTGTTTCCGTTTTTTCGGTTTTAGGGATTAGATCATTTTAGTTTTCGTTTGTAGTTAATTAGTAAACGTTCACTCGTTCGTTCGTTTTAACGAACGGTTTTCGTTAGATTAGTTCTGTTAACGAACGTTCGCGCGGTAGATTTTTCTTTTTAGTTTATTTTTGGCCAGGGACCTATCCGCGAATAGTTTTATTGCGATTTAGCCCCTGATTTTAAAACAAGCGTAACTTTTTACTTGTTAGTCCAAATTAGATGAAACCAGCACCTAAATCTTCGTAACGTTCTGCTCTTTCCAGTTAACCAACTTGAACATGATTTTGACACTGTAAAATTTGACTTTAGTCTAGATTAGTAAAGGATCTTGTTTTGTTCGTATCTCGAGTTTTGTTTCTCCGTTTGAGTTGTTTCTTTTTGCAAATCATAGCTAATCACTTATACCTACTGTTAAGAACTAATCCACACAATCATAATGCTGATCGATTTTACTTTCTGTTTAGTTTAGCCGTTGGCTTGTTTCATGTTTGATTTGGATCTTTTCTAGATTTTCTCGTTGTTTCGTTTGAGTGATTGCTTATGTATGCTACTGTTTGTCTACACTAGATTACCCGGAGTGCGAAGCTTGTTACTACGAGTCGCTAGAATTTGCAGATCATCAGCAAGGAAGTTACACTTTGATCATACTCTTTTATACCTAGTTTTACTATGCATTAGTATTGCTTCTCAAATATTTGCATGAGTAGGATTGGGAACTTGTGGTTTGGTTGTAGTACTTGAGGTAGGAACCTAATACCATTCGATCACCCCAGGAATATACGTTATGCTTTATTATTGCTTAGCCATGCTCGTAGACGGGGATTGGATAGAGATTCACATGGAAGTTTCGAGAGTTTTTAAATCTTGGATAACATTAAGGTGGCAACTTTAATGCACATCTGGGTGGATTTGTCGAGGCACCTGGGGAACCCAGTGTTGTCTATTAAGGGAAATCCGGGGGTATCCGTGTGATTTTTCCTCGGTTCACCACCCGGGCTCAAAGGGATCATTATGATATTTCATGACTAGAAACTTCCGTGTGCAGCCACAAGCCATTATGGGCTCTGGCATAGTTGAGTAAGTTGTATGAGCTCTCGAAGAGGCGGACTAGCATGGAGTAGTGAGTTAATGCTTCAGAAAGACTATGTCTCGATCTTCTAATCATGGATGCGGTCGAGTCTTGTGGGGAAAAGTGCGCAACCTCTATGGAGTGTATAAACTAATCATGGTTAGCCGTGTCCCCGGTTATGGACGTCTTCAGTATCTGGAATTGGATATTATTGTTGATCGCATCACTCTTATATTAATTGAATTGGATTAAATGATAATATTGTTTAATTGGGATTTGAGTTGGGGGAACCTTCTCAAATATTGGAACAACTTGGGAGTAGTTAAATAAATTTATTCCTTTGTTGTAGGGAAAAACTAGCTTTATGCAAAATCATAAACTTAGAGGCTCCACCAACCAATTATTGCATGTACATATAGTTCTCGCATTTCATTGCTTTACAGTGTAACTCTGCCAACATATTCAATGTGCTGACCTACACGGCTGCAACGTCTCATGTTGCAGACTACTCAAACGATGAATAAGGTGCGATAGGTCATTGTCTTGCACTCAGCTATGCCATTGAAGTTGATGGACTCATTACCTTCGAAGCTTCCGCAGTTATTTATTTTAGATGGCCTTCAGCCATTATATTTTTGTGTAATCATACTCTTTATGAGGACTCGATGTAATAAGTGTGTGATTGAACTCTGTTATAATTCCTCGAGTATTGTGCGTGTCAGCATTACCGATCCAGGGATGACGCTGATGCACAGAGACTTCGGTCCATTGGGATCATGGTCGCTACAAGATGGTATCAAAGCACACGCTGACTATAGGACGTGCCCACTAGAATAAGCCACAGGATTTCTCTTCTCTACTCATTTCTCATTCTCCTCTGTTTCTACCCTATAGATGGCGGACCCCAGGAACAAGTTCACTGAGCCGGACGACGACACCCCTTTCGGATGACACTTGAAGGAAGTCACTAAGTACCTGAACATCGGACTACCAAGCTTCACGGGGACTTTCTCTGCTACTGTACCGGAAGAGGAGTGCTGGAAGATCAAAGTCTGGGTACCTGGGAGGACGTTCGCGCCAACAACGGAGCCTATTGATTTCTACCTGGATGCACCAAGCTGGAGTTTAGGAAAGAGCATGGTAACCCATATCACTTTTCGACGCATATGTAAGGTGTATCACAAGGAGCTGGAAAATACTATCTACCAAATATGTGGCCGCCAAGACGAAGAATGGGAGATGATTCGTACCAGGAGGGATGGACTAATTGCAGCTTACATTCAGGAGATGGGTGATCATATTCGTCGACAAGAGAATAAACTATGTTTCAACATGAAGAAGATCAAGAAGTTGATGAAGAAGAACAACGAGCTAGAAGAGGAACTCAAGTTTGCACATGATGGATATGAGGAAGAAATTGCTGTACTACTGGAGAAGCATGAAGATCTGAAGACGAAGCTAGGACTACCAGTGGAGAGTCACAAGCGAGAAAGAGCTAAGGAGATCCGTTTGGTGGATGGACGACACCGACACGGACAATGATGCAAATGATGGCAGTGATGACGACTACGTTGACGAAGCTGGAGCAGATATCATGGAGTCTTCCTCTGATCAAAATTTCTAGATGAACACCATTGTACTAGTAGTATTCTTCCAAGTAGTTAGCATCGATCGAGTTGTAATCGTAGTTTAGATCGTTTGTGTGAACCTTGTGTGCTATTAAATGAAGTGAATTGAATGTGTTTGTCTCATGAGCATATGGGTAGTGATCTCTCTTAGACCTTATTCTATTCTGTTTTCTCACCCCTTCTAACCCATCAGATGCCTCTGAGACATGACAATGGATTCGTGTTCCCACCGGAGCTCACTCAGTTGATCTTGCAGCAGAATTCCTTGATGCAGATGTTAGTTCAGAACTAGGACCAAGGAAACAACAACAACAACCCATCGCCACCACCCTCTGTTGACAACCTAGCCCATTTTCCGAGGTTGAATCTGTCGGTTTTCTCTAGTAGCACCGAGCCGATTGTTGTAGATGATTGGCTCCGCGTGATTGGAAGAGAGCTGACCACTGCAGGATGCACAGATGCGGAGAGAGTTCGCTTTGTCGCACATCAGCTTGATGGACCCGCAGCATCTTGGTGGGAGAATTTCACCAGCACTTACCCTATTGATACAGTTACATGGGATCAATTTTAGCAGGCTTTCCACATCGCTCATGTTTCAGCAGGAGCTATGAGCATGAAGTGTCAGTTTCGCAACTTGCGCCAGGAGGTCGTACAGTGGGACAGTATGTGGATGAATTTAGCAAGTTAGCACGCTATGCTCCAGATGATGTGGCCACAGACGCCACAAAGCAGGAGAGGTTTCTTGAGGGACTCAACGATGACCTGAGCATGTAGTTGACGGTGGCAACATTCAACAACTACCAGGAGTTGGTAGACAGGGCCCTCATGATAGAAGGCAAGCAATAGCAGATTGACAATCGCAAGAGGAAGTATGGACAGGGGAGGAACAATTCTGGAGCTCAGCAGAAGCCCCGCTATACCCCATACTTGGGAGGACATACTCATAACCATGGAGGACACACGCACAATGGAGCAAGTTCGCACAACCACGGTGGCCCCAAGAATGGCAATGGGAATGGAGGAAGCAGCAGTCATAACCGTTCCAACACCTCAACACCAGCCAAGAGGGATCTAAGCCACATTACTTGTTTCAAGTGCCAGAAGACCGGACATTATGCCAATGATTGTCCTAAAGCCAACAATGGAAATGGCAATGGAGGTTCTGCCAAGAAGCCCAAAAGTCAGGTGAACCACGTCAGTGTGGAGGAGATTGAGGATCAACCCGACGCAGTTGTTGGTAAGTTTTTGATTAATGCATTTACCGTACTTGTTCTTTTCGATATTGGTGCATCGCATTCATTCATATCAAGGGGATTTGTGGATAAGTATAAATTGCCAACAGTAGCCCTTAAGTCACCTATGTTAGCAAGTTCCCCAGGAGCGGAGTATATGGCTAGTAGGGGATGCTATCAGTTGCCAGTAACCATAGGTAGACATTTTTTCCCCACCGACCTGATTGTTCTGGAGTCACAAGGATTGGATGTGATACTAGGCATGGATTGGCTATCCAAGTTTGAGGGAAACATCGATTGCGCCAGCAAATCAATCCTTCTCACCACCCCATAAGGAAAGAGGATCAAGTATGTATCCAGGCATGCGCCGAGGAGGACTCGGGTGAATTCCTTATCAGGAGTTGTACAGGAGGAAGTACCAGTGGTGAAGGATTACCCCGATGTATTTCCGGAGGAGTTACCAGGCATGCCACCGGATCGAGACATTGAGTTTTTGATTGAGTTATTGCCAAGCACTGGACCAATATCCAAGAGACCTTATCGGATGCCCGCAAAGATCTGGAGGAAATTAAGAAACGGATAAAGGAGTTACTGGAGAAAGGCTACATTCGACCAAGTTCATCACCTTGGGGAGCCCCAGTGCTTCTAGTGGAGAAGAAGGATGGATCTTTGAGGATGGTCGTTGATTATCGTGCGCTGAATGAGTTGACAATAAAAAAAATACCCTCTGCCGATGATCAATGATTTGTTTGACCAGTTGCAAGGACCTAAAGTATTCTCCAAGATCGATCTTTGATCAGGTTATCACCAATTGAAGATCCGAGAGCATGATATTCCTAAGACAGCTTTTACCACGAGGTATGGGCTATATGAGTATACAGTTATGTCATTTGGTTTGACTAATGCCCCTGCCTATTTCATGAGTATGATGAACAAGGTGTTCATGGAGTTTTTGGATAAGTTCGTCGTGGTGTTCATTGATGACATATTGGTCTACTCGAAGAATGAAGAGGAGCATAAGGAGCATTTGTGTTTGGTTCTCAAGAAGCTCAGAGAACATCAGTTGTATGCCAAGTTCAGCAAATGTGAGTTTTGGTTAAAGGAAGTTGGATTTCTCGAACATGTTATATCTGGAGAAGGAACAACAGTAGACCCTACCAAGGTTGCTTCTGTCACTAAATGGTTGGCACCCACCTCAGTAGGAGAGATCATAAGTTTTCTTGGACTCGCAGGTTATTACCAGAGATTTATTGAGAATTTCTCCAAGATTGCAAAGCCCATGACGGAGTTATTGAAGAAAGACACTAAGTTTAAATGGATTGAGGATTGTGAGGCCAGTTTTCAGGAGTTGAAGAAACGTTCGGTTACATCCCCAGTGCTGATTCTCCCAGACCAACACAAGGATTTCCATGTGTATTGCGACGCATCACGTCGAGGACTTGGAGGTGTGCTTATGCAGGAAGGAAGAGTTGTTTCATATGCCTCACGACAGCTCCGACCTCACGAGTTGAATTATGCTACGCATGATTTGGAGTTATCAACCGTAGTGCATGCGCTCAAGACATGGAGACACTTTCTCATCGGAAACCGTTGTGATGTTTACACGGATTATAAGAGTTGGAAATACATCTTCACGCAGAAGGAGTTACACCTCAGGTAAAGGAGATGGTTGGAGCTCATAAAGGACTATGACATGAGTTTGCATTATCATCCTGGAAAGGCCAATGTCATAGCAGATGCGTTGAGCCGCAAGAGTTATGTTAACACGCTCATAACCGGAGGATTACCTAAGGAGTTAGCAGATGACCTTTGAGAGCTATGCTTGGAGATAGTTCCGAGGGGTTATGTTGCAGCAATGGAAATTCAGTCCACTTTGTTGGGTAAGATCAGAGAAGCCTAGAAGACGGACAATAATATTGCTGAGATAAAGGAAAGGATGAGTAAAGGAAAGGCTAAAGGATTTCGTGAGGATGAGCACGACACCTTATGGTTTGAGGATCGTATATATGTGCCCAATGACCCTGAGATCAGGAAGTTGATTCTTCAAGAGGCTCATGATTCGCCTTACTCGATTCACCCAGGCAACACTAAGATGTACCTGGATTTGAAGGAAAGTTTCTGGTGGACAAGAATGAAGAAGGATATTGCCGAGTATGTAGCAGTATGTGATGTATGTCAAAGAGTTAAGGTAGAGCATCAGAAGCCAGCATGATTGCTACAGCCGTTGCCGATATCCGAATGGAAGTGGGATAAACTTGGCATGGATTTTATCACTAGATTACCCAGGACTCGTTCAGGCTATGACTCTATCTGGGTTGTAGTTGATCGCTTGATGAAAGTAGCCCATTTCATCCTGGTGAAGGCAACTTATACGAGTGCTAAGTTGGCGAAGGTATACATGACCAGGATCGTATGTCTACATGGAGTTCTGAGGACCATCATAGTAGATAGAGGAACATAGTTTACTTCAAAGTTTTGGAATCAGTTGCACGAAACTTTGGGTACCAGGCTAGAATTCGACACAGCCCTTCATCCACAGACAGATGGACTGACCGAGAGAGTCAATCAGATTCTGGAGGACATGTTGAGAGCTTGTGCGCTAGATTATGGATCTAGTTGGGATGATAAGTTGCCCTATGCAGAGTTCTCCTATAACAACAGTTATCAAGCCAGTTTAAAGATGGCCCCTTTCGAAGCTTTGTACGGAAGGAGGTGCAGGACACCGTTATCGTGGGATGAAGTTGGAGATCGAGAATTGTTTGGACCAGACTTAATCAAAGACTCTAAAGAGAAGGTTAAGTTGATTCGAGACAGACTCAAGGTAGCTCAGTCAAGGCAGAAGAGTTATGCGGATACTAAACACAAGGAGATAATCTATGAAGTTGTAGACCGAGCATATCTTCGTGTGTCCCCACTCCGAGGAGTTAAACATTTTGGAGTCAAGGGGAAGCTAGCACCATGTTTTGTGGGACCATACAGGGTTTTGGAACGCATGGGAGAAGTTCCTTGCAAGTTGGAACTGCCCGAAGGATTGTCAGGAGTTCATGATGTGTTTCACTTTTCCCAGTTGAAGAAGTGCCATGCGGAGATGGCCAATATTCCTCTGAGAGATACAGTGCCACGGGAAGCAATTCAGTTGGATAGTGATCTAACCTATGAAGAGAAGCCGGTCAAGATTCTTGAGTTTTCTAACTGAGTTACTCGCAGCAAGGTTATCAAGTGATAGAGGCAAAGGTGTCCCGTCTTCCGATGAGATGATGGAATCGCTTTGGTGGCAGTCGACTTTGACGATCCGACTACGAACGTGCGAGGACGTCACACCTTAGCAATCGCTAAACCAACTCCGAGAGGTTATTGACCACGCCGGAGCACGATCAACCTGACCACGAGGGTCTGTTTCCTGCGAGCAAATGAAGAACAAGCAAGAAACTGAGATTGCAATCTGGATATTGCGAATATAAGATGAAAGCTTTATTGATCAAGGTGGGGTTCTGTGACGCCTTTGTCTGGTCGTTGAACACAAACGAAGTACGCGAAGTTGCAGCTATGGCGAACTTTTAATCTAAACAAAACCCGAAGTCTAAACGATGCCCTAAGGGCTGTATATATGGAGGAAGAGGGGGGGGGGGAATTTCGTGGCCCTTGGTGGAGGGGTCCGAAATCAACCCTATCTCTTGTTTCCCCACACATATGTACTCTAAAAATAGCCTATACTTATGTATTTCGAAATTACATGGGCCTGGCCCAATAATAAGGTGACGCAGCACCTAAAATAGCCTCGGGACGAAATTTATGAAGTGGCATCTTGTATATTTCGTCCAAGGCTTCATGCACCCATTATGGTGGCTTCAAAGTCCTGAAATCATCACTTGTAACTCCGTTCTTGTTCCCCTTGCGCATGCCATCATCTCCATGCTTGTTCTTGCTCCAATGTTCATCCTTCTCCAAGCTAGGCCCTTCATTTGTAAGCAAAACAAATGTATCCAATTTAGGCAGCATCATATTCTCATGAACATTAGAATCATTACCAAGAAACGAAAGTACCTGGTAATTTAGTTGGCGTGCACGAGCTCTAGTAATTGGTCCAGTATGTATAGCAGCAGGGGCTGTGGGTGTAACAATTGTATTGATGTCCTCATCACTTTGAAAACTGCTATGCGTACGCGTTGGGTTCCACCATATTATCAACGTGAATTGCTTCAAAAATTGCAGCGTTTAAGACAAGGGAAAAATTCTGTAGAAGAATATTATCAGGAATTACAAACTGGCATGATTAGATGTGGTATTGTTGAGGAGAATGAAGCTATGCTTGCACGTTTTCTGGGTGGATTAAATAGAGAGATTCAGACCATTCTAGACTATAAGGAGTATACTAATATCACTCGTTTATTCCATCTTGCTTGTAAAGCTGAACGTGAAGTGCAGGATCGACAAGCATTGGGGCGAACTAACTTTTCTGCAGGCCGACCTTCATCATGGACACCACGTGCATCTTCTACTTCAACTGCACCAGCACCTCCATCCGGTGCCACCTCCAGCCGTGATACAAGAAAACAGGCACAACCACCATTATCTGCCAAGAGCGCACTTGCGGGGCCTGCACAGCGTTCTTCTTCTTCCATGGCATCAACAGGGCACACAAGTGATATTATTTGTCGTCGTTGTAAGGGAGGAGGTCATTATGCGAGGGAATGCAAATCTCCGCGTGTGATGATTGCTACCGCGGATGGTGGATATGAGTCTGCTAGTGACTATGATGAGGAGACTTTGGCTCTTATTACACGTGAAGAACATGGTGGAGATGATTCTGATCATGAGATGCAATACATGGCTCCTGAAGACGCTGACAGGTATGAATGTTTAGTTGCTCAACGTGTTTTGAGTGTGCAGATCACACAAGCTGAGCAAAATCAGAGGCACAATTTGTTCCATACCAAGGGAGTTGTGAAGGAACGTTCTGTGCGCGTCATCATAGACGGAGGGAGCTGCAACAACTTGGCTAGCATGGAGATGGTGGAGAAGCTTTCTCTCACCACAAGACCACATCCACATCCTTACTACATCCAATGGTTCAACAACATCGGCAAGGTTAAGGTAACACGTACTGTTCGTGTGCATTTTAGTATCTCTACATATGCTGATTATGTTGATTGTGATGTGGTACCTATGCAAGCATGTTCCTTATTACTTGGTAGACCATGGCAATTTGATAAAAATTCTGTACACCATGGTAGAAACAATCACTATACTCTTGTTCATAAGGATAAAAATATTACTTTGCTTCCTATGACTCCTGATTCCATTTTGAAAGATGATATTAATAGAGCTAATAAAGCAAAACAGGAGACGAATAAGAGTGAAAATCAGATTGTGGCAAAAGAATTTGAGCAACAAATGAAGCCTAATAATAAACCATCTAGTGTTGCTTCTGAAATTAAATTGAAAAGTGCATGTTTATTTGCCACCAAATCTGATATTAATAAGACTTTTGAGCTTGAATGTGATGCTAGTGGAATTGGATTAGGAGGTGTGTTATTACAAGATGGCAAACCTGTTGCATACTTTTCGAAAAAATTGAGTGGGCCTAGTCTGAATTATTCTACTTATGATAAAGAATTATATGCTCTTGTTCGGACTTTAGAAACATGGCAACATTATTTATGGCCCAAAGAATTTGTTATACATTCTGATCATGAATCTTTGAAACATATTAAAAGTCAAGCTAAACTGAATCGTAGACATGCTAAATGGGTTGAATTCATTGAGACTTTCCCTTATGTCATTAAACACAAGAAGGGAAAAGAAAATGTTATTGCTGATGCATTGTCTCGTCGCTATACTATGCTTTCACAACTTGACTTCAAAATATTTGGTTTGGAGACCATCAAAGATCAATATGTGCATGATGCTGATTTTAAAGATGTAATGCAGAATTGTAAAGAAGGAAGAATGTGGAACAAGTTTGTCGTTAACGATGGATTTGTGTTTCGTGCTAACAAGCTATGCATTCCAGCTAGCTCCGTTCGTCTTTTGTTGTTGCAGGAGGCGCATGGAGGAGGATTAATGGGACACTTTGGCGTGAAGAAGACGGAGGACGTACTTGCTACACCCACAGCCCCTGCTGCTATACATACTGGACCAATTACTAGAGCTCGTGCACGCCAATTAAATTACCAGGTACTTTCGTTTCTTGGTAATGATTCTAATGTTCATGAGAATATGATGCTGCCTAAATTGGATACATTTGTTTTGCTTACAAATGAAGGGCCTAGCTTGGAGAAGGATGAACATTGGAGCAAGAACAAGCATGGAGATGATGGCATGCGCAAGGGAAACAAGAACGGAGTGACAAGTGATGATTTCAGGACTTTGAAGCCACCATAATGGGTGCATGAAGCCTTGGACGAAATATACAAGATGCCACTTCATAAATTTCGTCCCGAGGCTATTTTAGGTGCTGCGTCACCTTATTATTGGGCCAGGCCCATGTAATTTCGAAATACATAAGTATAGGCTATTTTTAGAGTCCGTATGTGTGGGGAAACAAGAGATATGGTTGATTTCGGACCCCTCCACCAAGGGCCACGAAATTCCCCCCCTCTTCCTCCATATATACAGCCCTTAGGGCATCGTTTAGACTTTGGGTTTTGTTTAGATTAAAAGTTCGCCATAGCTGCAACTTCGCGTACTTCGTTTGTGTTCAACGACCAGACAAAGGCGTCACAGAACCCCACCTTGATCAATAAAGCTTTCATCTTATATTCGCAATATCCAGATTGCAATCTTAGTTTCTTGCTTGTTCTTCGTTTGCTCGCAGGAAACAGACCCTCGTGGTCAGGTTGATCGTGCTCCGGCGTGGTCAATAACCTCTCGGAGTTGGTTTAGCGATTGCTAAGGTGCGACGTCCTCGCACTTCGTAGTCGGATCGTCAAAGTCGACTTCCACCAAAGCGAAATCCACCATCTCATCGAAAGACGGGACACCTCTGCCTCTATCAAGTGGTATCAGATTTCCAGGTTGCTCGGTGAGATTTTACAGTTTTTCGTAGTTTAGATCGAGTCTGTTCTTCATACCTACAGTCCACGAAAAAGCCACAAAAAAAATTAGGGTTAGTTCATCATATCCGAACCAATCTGAGCCTTTGCATAATCTTTTTAGGGTTTTGCTTTGTTGAATTTGCGGTTGCATCGTCGTGTCTAGTTGCTAGTTTTAGAGTCTAGTCTTTTAGAGTTTCGAGTTCTGGTCATAAGTTGTCACGCCGCCGCCGCACCATCATCATCGCCCCTGCCATCTACCACCACCGCTTATCCGCCACTGCTCCGAATCCGTATCCATATACCACCACCAATCCGTGTCCATATACCACCACCGATCCATATCCATATACTACCACCGCTACCACCACCGCTGCCATATACCACCACCATATATCCACCACCAATCCGAGTTCTTTGCTTATTAGGTTTGTTTTCGAGATCCAAATAGTTTCCAATTCGTGTTTCCTTGCCGGAGTAGGTTTCGGAAAAAAAAAGAGTCGGGTAGCCACGCTCCGTTTAGGCCCAAAATTTTTCGAAAACGCATTTTTCGAAAAAATTTCTGGCTATCCTATTTTTAGGTGTTTCTGAGTGTTTTGAGACAGGTGCCATTATAGGAAGTTTTTTTTGACCCGTTTCCAGTTTTTGGGTCCGGGCAGTCGAAAAAAAAAAAAATTGGTCGAAAAAATTTCGTGCCCATCCTGTCCGTTTGAGCTAGGAAGAGTTTTGAGACACTCGCCATTATAGTGATTTTTCACAAAAAAAAAGCAGCGCAAAAAAAAAGAGCGCAAAAAAAAAGAGCGAAAAAAAAATTCAGAGTGTGCTTTTTCCTTGTTTACGTGCCGCGCCGTGATTTTGTTGGTGTTCTAGGCTCGCGTCTCTAGCACAGTCTAGCCTAGGACCAGCACAGTACCGTCGTTGAGCGTTTATTCAACTTTGCATCTCTGAATTGATTATTGCTGACCCTTTTTGCTACCATACTATAAGCCTTCCCAGCTCCACATACATCTACGTCGTGTGTTTGACTCTCCCTGGTAATCGCTCTATCCAAGCTTTGAGAGTTTTTCACTACAACGGTTGCCGATCACCGCCTGCTGCTGGGTAAGAACTGGTAAGAATTTGAGATTTGCTTGACGGATTTGTGATACACCACCACCACTTCTTAGTAGTCTGTAGGATCATATTCTTGTGTGTTTCTATTGCTGCTAACCATGCCAGGATCACAAGCCGACGAGATTGACTAGGAGAACTTATCGAACAAGGAGCTTCATGATAAGTTTCAGCAAATGATGACTGAACAGGTACAAGATGTGCTGAACAATTTTGAAGAGGCCATGGAGAAGATCACTGGCCTTGAGAAGACGTTCGAAACAAAGCTCGATAACAGATTTAATGAACTGCTTGCACGTCTTCCACCACCGGCTGCACCTGTCGCACCTCTGCAACAACAACAACTACGCCCCCTTCCGAATCAGTATGGACGAGCACAACGTGTTCCTATTGAGCTAGGACAAAATTCTGGCGCCGCTGCTACTGCTGTTGGTGCTTCTTTGGCTCCTGCTACTGCTGTTGCTAGTACCCAGGAGGATGATGAGTATGCGGGCGATTATGAGGATGAGGTTGATCAAAATCAGATCTACGAGCAGCCACCAGCACCACCACCAGCAGGTCGACCTCAGGTATATATTCGTAATGGTAGGCCTGCACCACCACCTCAGGTACGAGATGATGTCCATATTCCTAAACTGAAATTGAATATTCCACCATTTGAGGGTAGATATGTTCCCGATATATATCTTACTTGGGAGTTAGAAACTGAACAACGATTTACATGTTTACAATATCCTGAGGAGAGACGAGTTGCTGCTGCTGTTTGTGCTTTCACTAGTTTTGCATGTGTATGGTGGTCTGAACATTGTAGATTATATCCTATTCCAACTACTTGGGCTGCTTTGAAAACTGCTATGCGTACGCGTTGGGTTCCACCATATTATCAACGTGAATTGCTTCAAAAATTGCAGCGTTTAAGACAAGGGAAAAATTCTATAGAAGAATATTATCAGGAATTACAAACTGGCATGATTAGATGTGGTATTGTTGAGGAGAATGAAGCTATGCTTGCACGCTTTCTGGGTGGATTAAATAGAGAGATTCAGACCATTCTAGATTATAAGGAGTATACTAATATCACTCGTTTATTCCATCTTGCTTGTAAAGCTGAACGTGAAGTGCAGGATCGACAAGCATTGGGGCGAACTAACTTTTCTGCAGGCCGACCTTCATCATGGACACCACGTGCATCTTCTACTTCAACTGCACCAGCACCTCCATCCGGTGCCACCTCCAGCCGTGATACAAGAAAACAGGCACAACCACCATTATCTGCCAAGAGCGCACCTGCGGGGCCTGCACAGCGTTCTTCTTCTTCCATGGCATCAACAGGGCACACAAGTGATATTATTTGTCGTCGTTGTAAGGGAGGAGGTCATTATGCGAGGGAATGCAAATCTCCGCGTGTGATGATTGCTACCGCGGATGGTGGATATGAGTCTGCTAGTGACTATGATGAGGAGACTTTGGCTCTTATTACACGTGAAGAACATGGTGGAGATGATTCTGATCATGAGATGCAATACATGGCTCCTGAAGACGCTGACAGGTATGAATGTTTAGTTGCTCAACGTGTTTTGAGTGTGCAGATCACACAAGCTGAGCAAAATCAGAGGCACAATTTGTTCCATACCAAGGGAGTTGTGAAGGAACGTTCTGTGCGCGTCATCATAGACGGAGGGAGCTGCAACAACTTGGCTAGCATGGAGATGGTGGAGAAGCTTTCTCTCACCACAAGACCACATCCACATCCTTACTACATCCAATGGTTCAACAACAGCGGCAAGGTTAAAGTAACACGTACTGTTCGTGTGCATTTTAGTATCTCTACATATGCTGATTATGTTGATTGTGATGTGGTACCTATGCAAGCATGTTCCTTATTACTTGGTAGACCATAGCAATTTGATAAAAATTCTGTACACCATGGTAGAAACAATCACTATACTCTTGTTCATAAGGATAAAAATATTACTTTGCTTCCTATGACTCCTGATTCCATTTTGAAAGATGATATTAATAGAGCTAATAAAGCAAAACAGGAGAAGAATAAGAGTGAAAATCAGATTGTGGAAAAAGAATTTGAGCAACAAATGAAGCCTAATAATAAAGCATCTAGTGTTGCTTCTGAAATTAAATTGAAAAGTGCAGTTTATTTGCCACCAAATCTGATATTGATAAGCTAGATTTCAGCAAATCTGCTCGGCGGAGGTCTGCTTCGCGACGTGGAGGTAGTCGTTGTTGTTGTTGTTGGAGAGGTGCGTTAGGTGCAGCGGGTGGTGGTGGTGGAAGACGCGCGAGCAATTCATTAAACTTGTTATCGAGCTTTGTTTCGAACGTCTTCTCAAGGCCAGTGATCTTCTCCATGGCCTCTTCAAAATTGTTCAGCACATCTTGCACCTGTTCAGTCATCATTTGCTGAAACTTATCATGAAGCTCCTTGTTCGATAAATTCTCCCAGTCAATCTCGTCGGCTTGTGATCCTGGCATGGTTAGCAGCAATAGAAACACACAAGAATATGATCCTACAGACTACGAACAAGTGGTGGTGGTGGGTGTCACAAATCCGTCAAGCAAATCTCAAATTCTTACCAGTTCTTACCCAGCAGCAGGCGGTGATCGGCAACCGTTGTAGTCAAAAACTCTCAAAGCTTGGATAGAGCGATTACCAGGGAGAGTCAAACGCACGACGTAGATGTATGTGGAGCTGGGAAGGCTTATAATATGGTAGCAAAAAGGGTCAGCAATAATCAATTCAGAGATGCAAAGTTGAATAAACGCTCAACGACGGTACTGTGCTGGTCCTAGGCTAAACTGTGCTAGAGACGCGAGCCTAGAACACCAACAAAATCACGGCGCGACACGTAAACAAGGGAAAAGCACACTCTGGAATTTTTTTTCGCTCTTTTTTTTTGCGCAGCTTTTTTTTTCCGACTGCTGATGAGGACATCAATACAATTGTTACACCCACAGCCCCTGCTGCTATACATACTGGACCAATTACTAGAGCTCGTGCACGCCAACTAAATTACCAGGTACTTTCGTTTCTTGGTAATGATTCTAATGTTCGTGAGAATATGATGCTGCCTAAATTGGATACATTTGTTTTGCTTACAAATGAAGGGCCTAGCTTGGAGAAGGATGAACATTGGAGCAAGAACAAGCATGGAGATGATGGCATGCGCAAGGGGAACAAGAACGGAGTTACAAGTGATGATTTCAGGACTTTGAAGCCACCATAATGGGTGCATGAAGCCTTGGACGAAATATACAAGATGCCACTTCATAAATTTCGTCCCGAGGCTATTTTAGGTGCTGCGTCACCTTATTATTGGGCCAGGCCCATGTAATTTCGAAATACATAAGTATAGGCTATTTTTAGAGTCCGTATGTTTGGGGAAACAAGAGATAGGGTTGATTTCGGACCCCTCCACCAAGGGCCACGAAATTCCCCCCCTCTTCCTCCATATATACAGCCCTTAGGGCATCGTTTAGACTTTGGGTTTTGTTTAGATTAAAAGTTCGCCATAGCTGCAACTTCGCGTACTTCGTTTGTGTTCAACGACCAGACAAAGGCGTCACAGAACCCCACCTTGATCAATAAAGCTTTCATCTTATATTCGCAATATCCAGATTGCAATCTTAGTTTCTTGCTTGTTCTTCGTTTGCTCGCAGGAAACAGACCCTCGTGGTCAGGTTGATCGTGCTCCGGCGTGGTCAATAACCTCTCGGAGTTGGTTTAGCGATTGCTAAGGCGCGACGTCCTCGCACGTTCGTAGTCGGATCGTCAAAGTCGACTTCCACCAAAGCGAAATCCACCATCTCATCGAAAGACGAGACACCTTTGCCTCTATCACTAATGCACCTAGTACTTTCATGAGATTAATGAACGAAGTTTTACGTGCTTTCATTGGACGATTTGTGGTAGTCTATTTTGATGATATACTGATTTATAGCAGATCTTTGGAAGAACATTTGGAACATTTACGTGCTGTTTTTATTGCTCTACGTGATGCACGTTTGTTTGGTAACCTTGGGAAGTGCACCTTTTGCACCGACCGAGTATCTTTTCTTGGCTATGTTGTTACTCCACAGGGAATTGAAGTTGACAAAGCCAAGATTGAAGCTATTGAGAGTTGGCCGCAGCCCAAAACGGTCACACAAGTGAGGAGTTTTCTTGGCCTCGCTGGATTCTATAGGCGTTTTGTGAGAGATTTCAGCACCATTGCTGCATCTCTCAACGAGCTTACAAAGAAGGATGTGCCTTTTGTTTGGGGTACCGCACAGGAAGAAGCCTTCACGGTATTGAAAGATAAGTTGACACATGCTCCTTTACTCCAACTTCCTGATTTTAATAAGACTTTTGAGCTTGAATGTGATGCTAGTGGAATTGGATTAGGAGGTGTGTTATTACAAGATGGCAAACCTGTTGCATACTTTTCTGAAAAATTGAGTGGGCCTAGTCTGAATTATTCTACTTATGATAAAGAATTATATGCTCTTGTTCGGACTTTAGAAACATGGCAACATTATTTATGGCCAAAAGAATTTGTTATACATTCTGATCATGAATCTTTGAAACATATTAAGAGTCAAGCTAAACTGAATCGTAGACATGCTAAATGGGTTGAATTCATTGAGACTTTCCCTTATGTCATTAAACACAAGAAGGGAAAAGAAAATGTTATTGCTGATGCATTTTCTCATCGCTATACTATGCTTTCACAACTTGACTTCAAAATATTTGGTTTGGAGACCATCAAAGATCAATATGTGCATGATGCTGATTTTAAAGATGTAATGCAGAATTGTAAAGAAGGAAGAATGTGGAACAAGTTTGTCGTTAACGATGGATTTGTGTTTCGTGCTAACAAGCTATGCATTCCAGCTAGCTCCGTTCGTCTTTTGTTGTTGCAGGAGGCGCATGGAGGAGGATTAATGGGACACTTTGGCGTGAAGAAGACGGAGGACGTACTTGCTACACATTTCTTTTGGCCAAAGATGAGACGGGATGTTGAGCGTTTTATTGCTCGATGCACTACATGTCAAAAAGCTAAGTCACGACTCAATCCTCATGGTTTATATATGCCTTTGCCTGTACCTAGTGTTCCTTGGGAGGATATATCTATGCACTTTGTTTTAGGTTTACCTCGAACAAAGAAGGGGAGGGATAGCATATTTGTTGTCGTGGATAGATTCTCGAAAATGGCACACTTTATGCCATGTCATAAAAGCGATGATGCTGTTAATGTTGCTGATTTGTTCTTTCGTGAAATTATTCGCTTGCATGGTGTGCCAAATACTATTGTTTCAGATCGTGATACTAAATTTCTTAGCCACTTTTGGAGATGTTTATGGGCTAAGTTGGGGACTAAACTGCTTTTTAGTACTACTTGTCACCCCCAAACTGATGGACAAACTGAAGTAGTCAATAGAACGTTGTCTACTATGCTTAGGGCTGTTTTGAAGAATAATAATAAAATGTGGGAGGAATGCTTGCCTCATATTGAATTTGCTTATAATCGTTCATTGCATTCTACTACTAAGATGTGCCCTTTTGAAGTTGTGTATGGTTTCCTACCTCGTGCACCTATTGATTTGTTGCCTCTTCCATCTTCGGAGAAGGTTAATTTTGATGCTAAACAACGTGCTGAATTGATTTTAAAAATGCATGAGTTAACTAAGGAAAACATTGAGCGTATGAATGCTAAATATAAAATTGCTGGAGATAAGGGTAGAAAACATGTTGTGTTTGCACCTGGAGATCTTGTTTGGTTACATTTGCGTAAGGATAGATTTCCTGATTTGCGCAAATCAAAGCTAATGCCACGTGCTGATGGTCCCTTTAAGGTGTTAGAGAAAATAAATGATAATGCATATAAACTTGAGCTGCCTGCAGATTTTGGGGTTAGTCCCACTTTTAACATTGCAGATTTGAAGCCTTATTTGGGTGAGGAAGATGAACTTCCGTCGAGGACGACTTCATTTCAAGAAGGGGAGGATGATGAGGACATCAATACAATTGTTACACCCACAGCCCCTGCTGCTATACATACTGGACCAATTACTAGAGCTTGTGCACGCCAACTAAATTACCAGGTACTTTCGTTTCTTGGTAATGATTCTAATGTTCATGAGAATATGATGCTGCCTAAATTGGATACATTTGTTTTGCTTACAAATGAAGGGCCTAGCTTGGAGAAGGATGAACATTGGAGCAAGAACAAGAACGGAGTTACAAGTGATGATTTCAGGACTTTGAAGCCACCATAATGGGTGCATGAAGCCTTGGACGAAATATACAAGATGCCACTTCATAAATTTCATCCCGAGGCTATTTTAGGTGCTGCGTCACCTTATTATTGGGCCAGGCCCATGTAATTTCGAAATACATAAGTATAGGCTATTTTTAGAGTCCATATGTGTGGGGAAACAAGAGATAGGGTTGATTTCGGACCCCTCCACCAAGGGCCACGAAATTCCCCCCCTCTTCCTCCATATATACAGCCCTTAGGGCATCGTTTAGACTTTGGGTTTTGTTTAGATTAAAAGTTCGCCATAGCTGCAACTTCGCGTACTTCGTTTGTGTTCAACGACCAGACAAAGGCGTCACAGAACCCCACCTTGATCAATAAAGCTTTCATCTTATATTCGCAATATCCAGATTGCAATCTTAGTTTCTTGCTTGTTCTTCGTTTGCTCGCAGGAAACAGACCCTCGTGGTCAGGTTGATCGTGCTCCGGCGTGGTCAATAACCTCTCGGAGTTGGTTTAGCGATTGCTAAGGTGCGACGTCCTCGCACGTTCGTAGTCGGATCGTCAAAGTCGACTTCCACCAAAGCGAAATCCACCATCTCATCGAAAGACGGGACACCTCTGCCTCTATCAGGTTTGGATGGTGAAAATTGTTTGTGGAATTTTTAGAAACTTTTTATATTTATTTAGGATTTTTCTTTTGCGGTGATATTATTTTAAAAAAGTCTTCGAACCGACTGGGCCGATGCCTAGCCGGCCCAACAGGCCGCATCGCTTCCCCGCACCGCACGTCGTAACCGCGCCGGACTCGGAGGAGTCCGGGCTTTGCCCATCGCCGCCGGACTCCTCCCCAAGTCGAGTCCCCCCCGAGGCCTTTAAAACCGGACCCCGCCGCCTCCCTCTCCTCCCAAGTCGCCATGGTGCACGCCGCCTCCCTCCCCTCCCAAGTTGTCGTGCCGCACGCCGCCTCGTCTCCCGCGCCGAGCGCCGCCACCGCCACTTGCAGCCGCGTCGCCGCCGCCGCCGCCTCGCGCTGTTGCTGCTGCCGCCGTCGCCTGCGCCGCCACGGCCGCCAATCCGATCTTGCCGGAGCCGCCACCGATTTTTCCGACGCGAACCGGTAAGAACCGGCTGGCCGAACGGTTAGTTGTTTTCATTTTTTTCGGTTTTAGGGACTAGATCGGTTTAGTTTTCGTTTGTAGTTAATTAGTAAACGTTCACTCATTCATTCATTTTAACGAACGATTTTCGTTAGATTAGTTCTGCTAATGAACGTTCGCGCGGTAGATTTTTCTTTTTGTTTTATTTTTGGCCAAGGACCTATCCGTGAATAGTTTTATCGCGATTTAGCCCCTGATCTTAAAACTAGCGTAACTTTTTACTCGTTAGTCGAAATTAGATGAAACCAGCACCTAAATCTTTGTAACATTCTACTCTTTCCAGTTAACCAATTTGAACATGATTTTGACACTGTAAAATTTGACTTTAGTCCAGATTAGTAAACGATCTTGTTTCGTTCGTATCTCGAGTTTGTATCTCCATTTGGGTTGTTTCTTTTTGCAAATCATAGCTAATCACTTATACCTACTGTTAAGATCTAATCCACACGATAATAATGCTGTTAGGTTTTACTTTCTGTTTAGTTTAGCCGTTGGCTTGTTTCATGTTTGATTTGGATCTTTTCTCGATTTTCTCGTTGTTTCGTTTGAGTGATTGCTTATGTATGCTACTGTTTGTCTATGCTAGATTACCCGGAGTGCAAAGCTTGTTACTACGAGTCTCTAGAGTTTGCAATCCTCAGCAAGGCAAGTTACACTTTGATCATACTCTTCTATACCCAGTTTTTACTATGCATTAGTATTGCTTCTCAAATATTTGCATGAGTAGGATTGGGAACTTGTGGTTTGGTTGTAGTACTTGAGGTAGGAACCTAATACCTTTTGATCACCCCGGGAATATACGTTATGCTTTATTATTGCTTAGCCATGCTCGTAGACAGGGATTGGATAGAGATTCACATGGAAGTTTTGAGAGTTTTAAAATCTTGGATAACATTAAGGTGGCAACTTTAATACACATCTGGGTGGACTGGTCGAGGCACCTGGGGAACCCAGTGCTGTCTATTAAGGGAAATCCCTAGGTATCCATGTGATTTTTCCTTGGTTCGCTACCTTGGCTCAAAGGGATCATTATGATATTTCATGTCTAGAAACTTCCGTGTGCAACTACAAGCCATTATGGGCTATGGCATAGTTGAGTAAGTTGTATGAGCTCTCGAAGAGGCGGACTAGCAAATGCAGAGGGAAAGTTGGTGTACCGGTATGCCCGAAGTAGAGAGTTAATGCTTCAGAAAGACTATGTCTCGATCTTCCGATCATGGATGCGGTCGAGTCTTGTGGGGAAAAGTGTGCAACCTTTGTAGAGTGTATTAACTAATCATGGTTATCCGTGTCCTCGGTTATGGACGTCCTGAGTATCTGGAATTGGATATTATTGTTGATCTCATCACTCTTAAATTAATTGAATTGGTTTTAATGATGATATTGTTTAATTGGAATTTGAGTTGGGGGAACCTTCTCAAATATTGGAACAACTTGGGAGTAGTTAAATAAATTTATTCCTTTGTTGTAGGAAAAAACTAGCTTTATGCAAAATCATAAACTTAGAGCCTCCACCAGCCAAATATTGCATGTAGCTATAGTTCTTGCATTTCCATTGCTTTACAGTGTAACTCTGCCATCACATTCAATGTGCTGACCTACACGGTTGCAACGTCTCATGTTGCAGACTACTCAGACGACCAATAAGGTGCGATAGGTCGTTGTCTTGCACTCACCTATGCCGCTGGAGTTGATGGATTCATTACCTTCGAAGCTTCCACAGTTATTTAGTTTAGATGGCCTTCAACCATGATATTCTTGTGTAATCATACTTTTTATGAGGACTCGATGTAATAAGTGTGTGATTGAACTCTGTTATAATTCCTCGAGTACCATGCATGCCAACATTACCGATCCAGGGATGCAATGCACAGAGATTTCAGTCCATTAGGATCGTGGTCGCTACAAGTAGTCTTGCAGATGCTATATCTTTGCTTTTAGTTGAACTTGAAAGACAATTTGTCAAGCGCACAAAGGATTTTTCTAGAGTTTTCTAATATTGAGCATTCTTCTGTTAAGCGCGCAGCTACCATCTTTCTAGCACATGAGTTCTGATTTATAATGAAAGAGGCTAGTGAATTTTTTGCACATTATAGGGTAGATGTTGGTCGTCCTCCCACAGAGGCAATTCTCTTTAACCTAGAGGACATAATGCGCTTACGATCCTTAGATCATGTTGCTTATAATGAAAATTTAAGAAAGAGGGTCCCTACACATGTTCTAGTTGATAGGATTTCTGAGCTTAATGATGATTTGGCTATACAGAAAAACGGGTTGGGTTTTTCTCTTGAACAAAAGCTCATGATTTTTTGCCAAAAGAACGTTTACAATGATGAGTTGGTAGTACAATATGAAGGGCCAAAGGAGGAACCAATTCCTCCAGAGCTTGATCTTGGGGATTTTTATCCCATTAAATTTAGCCCTTTTGATTACTTTTGCTTACCACAAAGAAAACTTGCTGCTGAATGTAGAGAGTATGAGATCAGCTTTCGAGATTTGCCTACTCATTATTATGACAATACCTAGATCTATTCATGTTTAATGCCTAGCTAAGGGCGTTAAACGATAGCGCTTGTTGGGAGGCAACCCAATTTTTTTTGTTCTTTTTTTGTTCCTGTTTAGTAATAAATAATTCATCTAGCCTCTTGTTAGATGTGGTTTTATGTTTTAATTAGTGTTTGTGCCAAGTTAAACCTTTAGGATAGCTTACGGTGATAGTTGTGTTGATCCGGCTGAAAATCAGAAACTTTTGCGCCTAGGAAAATAATTTTCAAAATTCACAGAAATGTGCTTTTGATCTTATTCTTTTTGATATGGATTGTTACACAAATTTCTCAGGTAGTCCTAAATTTTCAGAATATTTGGATTTACATAAGTATTCGATAGTTACAGATTGCTACAAACTGTCATGTTTTTGACAGATTCTATTTTCTGCGTGTTGTTTGCTTATTTTGATGTATCTATGGGTTGTATGGGGGGGGTATGAACCATGTAAAAGTTGGAATACAGCAAATATTACACTAATATAAATAAAGAATGAGTTTGCAACAGTACCTTAAAGTGGTGACTTATTTTGTTATACTAACGGAGCTCATGAGATTTTCTGACGAGGACATCAATACCATTGTTACACCCACAGCCCCTACTGCTACATATACGGGACCAATTACTAGAGCTCGCGCACGCCTATTAAATTATCAGGTACTTTCGTTTCTTGGCAATGATTCTAATGTTCATGAGAATATGATGCTGCCTAAATTGGATACATTTGTTTTGCTTACAAATGAAGGGCCTAGCTTGGAGAAGGATGAACATTGGAGCAAGAACAAGCATGGAGATGATGCCATGCGCAAGGGGAACAAGAACGGAGTTACAAGTGATGATTTCAGGACTTTGAAGCCACCATAATGGGTGCATGAAGCCTTGGACGAAATATACAAGATGCCACTTCATAAATTTCGTCCCGAGGCTATTATAGGTGCTGCGTCACCTTTTTATTGGGCCAGGCCCATGTAATTTCGAAATACATAAGTATAGGCTATTTTTAGAGTCTGTATGTGTGGGGAAACAAGAGATAGGGTTGATTTCGGACCCCTCCACCAAGGGCCACGAAATTCCCCCTCTCTTCCTACATATATACAGCCCTTAGGGCACCGTTTAGACTTTGGGTTTTGTTTAGATTAAAAGTTCACCATAGCTGCAACTTCGCGTACTTCGTTTGTGTTCAACGACCAGACAAAGGCGTCACAGAACCCCACCTTGATCAATAAAGCTTTCATCTTATATTCGCAATATCCAGATTGCAATCTCAGTTTCTTGCTTGTTCTTCGTTTGCTCGCAGGAAACAGACCCTCGTGGTCAGGTTGATCGTGCTCTGGCGTGGTCAATAACCTCTCGGAGTTGGTTTAGCGATTGCTAAGGCGCGACGTCCTCGCACGTTCGTAGTCGGATCGTCAAAGTCGACTTCCACCAAAGCGAAATCCATCATCTCATCGAAAGACGGGACACCTCCGCCTCTATCATTTTCTGTTGAGTTTTGTGTTGTGAAGTTTTCATGTTTTGGGTAAGGATTTGATGGACTATGGAATAAGGAGTGGAAAGAGCCTAAGCTTGGGGCACCCCAAGGTAATATTCAAGGACAACCAAAATCCCTGCTTGGGGATGCCCCGGAAGGCATCCCATCTCTCGTCTTCGTCTATCGGTAACTTTACTTGAGGCTATATTTTTATTCACCACATGGATATGTGTTTTGCTTGGAGCGTCTTGTTTGATTTGAGTCTTAGCTTTTTATTTTACCACAATCATCCTTGATGTACACAGCTTTTGGGAGACACACGCATGAATCGTGATTTATTAGAATACTCTATGTGCTTCACTTATATCTTTGGAGCTAGGCAATATTGCTCTAGTACTTCAGTTATATCTTTTAGAGCACGGTGGTGGCATTATTTTATAGAAATTTATGAACTCTCTTGCTTCACTTATATTATTTTGAGAGTCTTTTAGAACAACATGGTAATTTGCTTTCGTTATAAATTTAGTCCTGATATGATAGGCATCCAAGAGGGATATAATAAAAACTTTCATATAAAGTGTGTTGAATACTATGAGAAGTTTGATTCCTTATGATTGTTTTGAGATATGAAGATGGTGATATTAGAGTCATGCTATTGTAGTAATTGTGACTTTGACAAATACTTGTGTTGAGGTTTGTGTGTCCCGTAGGATGCACGTATGGTGAACCATTGTGTAACGAAGTTGGAGCATGAAGTATTTATTTATTGTCTTCCTTATGAGTGGCAGTCGGGTATGAGCGATGGTCTTTTCCTACCAATCTACCCCCCTAGGAGCATGCGCGTAGTACTTCGTTTAATGACTAATAGATTTTTGCAATAAGTATGTGAGTTCTTTTTGACTAATGTTGAGTCCATGGATTATATACACTCTCGCCCTTCCACCATTACTAGCCTCTCTTGTGTCACGCAACTTTCGCCGGTACCGTACACACACCATATACCTTCCTGAAAACAGCCACCATACCTACCTATTATTGCATTTCCATAGCGATTCCGAGATATATTGCCATGCAACTTTCCACCGTTCCATTTATTATTACACACTTCATCATTGTCATATTGCTTTGCATGATCATGTAGTTGACATAGTATTTGTGGCAAAGCCACCTTTCATAATTATTTCATACATGTCACTCTTGATTCATTGCACATCCAGGTACACCGCCGAAGGCATTCACATAGAGTCATATTTTGTTCTAAGCATTGAGTTATAATTTTTCTAGTTGTAAGTAAATGGAAGTGTGATGATCATCATTATTAGAGCATTGTCCCATGTGAGGAAATATATATATATATATATATATATATATATATATATATATATATAGAGAGAGAGAGAGAGAGAGAGAGAGAGAGAGAGAGAGGCCATAAAATAAGAGAAAGGCCAAACAAAAAAATGAGAGAAAAAGAGAGAAGGGGCAATATTACTATCCTTTTTCCACACTTGTGCTTCAAAGTGGCACCATGATCTTCATGATAGGGAGTCTTTTATTTTGTCACTTTCATGTACTAGTGGGAATTTTTCATTATAGAAATTGGCTTGTATATTCCAACAATGGGCTTCCTCAAATGCCCTAGGTCTTCTTGAGCAAGCAAGTTGGATGCACACCCACTTAGTTTCTTGTTTAGCTTTCATACACTTGTAGCTCTAGTGCATCCGTTGCATGGAAATCCTTACTCACTCACATTGATATCTATTGATGGGCATCTCCATAGCCCGTTGATACGCCTAGTTGATGTGAGACTATCTCCCTCTTTTTGTCTTCTCCACAACCACCATATTCTCTTCCAGCATAGTGCTATGTCCATGGCTCACGCTCATGTATTGCATGAAAGTTGAAAAGGTTTGAGAACATCAAAGTATGAAACAATTGCTTGGCTTGTCATCGGGGTTGTGCATGATTTGAGTATTTTGTGTGATGAAGATGGAGAATAGCCAGACTATATGATTTTGTAGGGATAAACTTTCTTTGGCCATGTTGTTTTGAGAAGACATAATTGCCTTGTTAGTATGCTTGAATATTATTGTTTTAATGTTAATAATAAACTTTTGTTTTGAATCTTTCGGATCTGAACATTCATGCCACAATAAATAAAATTACATGGATAAATATGTTAGGTAGCATTCCACATCAAAAATTTAGTTTTTGTCATTTATCTACTCGAGGACGAGCAGGAATTAAGCTTGGGGATGCTTGATACGTCTCCAATGTATCTATAATTTTTAATTGTTCCATGCTATTATATTATTTGTTTTGGATGTTTTATATGCATTTATATGCTATTCTATATTATTTTTGGGACCCTATTAACCTAGAGCCCAGTGCCAGTTTTTGTTTTTTGCCTGTTTTAGAGTTTCGCGGAAAAGGAATACCAAACAGAGTCCAAACCGAATGAAACTTTTGCGATGATCTTTCTTGGACCGGAAGCAAACCAGGAGACTTGGAGATGAAGTTAGAGACTCAACGAAGCGGCCACGAGGGGGTAAGGTGCGCCCATACCTCGTGGGCTCCTAGGAGCTCTAATGACCTAATTCTTTCGCCTATATATACTCTTATACCCCAAAACCATCAGGGGGAGCCACAAAAACACTTTTCCACCGCCTCAACCTTCTGTACCCGTGAGATCTCTTCTAGGGGACTTTTTCGGCATCCTGCCGTAGGGGGATTCAATCACGGAGGGCTTCTACATCAACACCCATTGCCCTTCCGATGAAGCGGGAGTGTTCTAGATGGCTTCTTCTCTCTCTTTGATTCTCAATACCATGTTCTCCTCGATGTTCTTGGAGATCTATTCGATGTAATATTCTTTTGCGGTGTGTTTGCTGAGATCCGATGAATTGTGGATTTATGATCAGATTATCTATGAATATTATTTGGGCCTTCTCTGAATTCTTATATGCATGATCTCATATCTTTGCAAGTCTCTTCGAATTATTAGTTTAGTTTGGCCTACTAGATTGGTTTTTCTTGCAATCGGAGAAGTGCTTAGCTTTGGGTTCAATTTTGCGGTGTCCTTTCCCAATGACAGTAGGGACAGCAAGGCACCTATTGTATTGTTGCCATCATGGATAAAAAGATTGGGTTTTCATCATATTGCTTGAGTTAGTTCCTCTTCATCATGTCATCCTATTTAATGTGTTACTCTATTCTTTATGAACTTAATACTCTAGATGCAGGTAGGAGTTGGTCCATGTGTGGAGTAATAATAGTAGATGTAGAATCATTTTGGTGTACTTGTCACGAATGTGATGCCTATGTTCATGATCATTGCCTTAGATATCATCATAATTATGCGCTCTTCTATCAATTGCTCAGCAGTAATTTGTTCCCCCACCGTATTATTTGCTATCTTGAGAGAAGACACTAGTGAAACCTATGGACCCCAGGTCTCTTTTCCATCATATTAAGTCTCTTTGCCATCATACTAGTTTTCGATCTACTATTTTGCAATCTTTTACTTTTCAATCTATAAACCAAAAATACCAAAAATATTTACTTTACTATTTATCTATCTCTATCAGATCTCACTTTTGCAAGTAAACGTGAAGGGATTGACAACCCCTTTATCGTGTTGGGTGCAAGTTGTTGATTGTTTGTGCAGGTATTCGGTGACTTGTGCGTTGTCTCCTACTGGATTGATACCTTGGTTCTCAAACTGATGGAAATACTTACTCTACTTTGCTGCATCACCCTTTCCTCTTCAAGGGAAAAACCAACACAAACTCAAGAGGTAGCAATTACCGAGAGGGCCCAGAGATACCTCTCCGATATACAGAGTGAAAAATCCCAATCGCAATCTTTGCCAACTCAATAGACACCTTCGGAGATACCTGTAGAGCATCTTTATGATTACCAAGTTACGTTGTGATGTTTGATAGCACACAAGGTATTCCTTCGTTATCCGGGAGTTCCAAGATCTCATGGTCGAAGGAATATGTTTTTGACATTAAGAAAGCAGTAGCAATAAACTGAACGATCATATGCTAAGCTAACGGATGGGTCTTGTCCATCACATCATTCTCCTAATGATGCGATCCCGCCGTCAAGTGACGACATATGTCCATGGTTAGGAAACCATAACCATCTTTGATCAACGAGTTAGTCTAGTAGAGACTTACTTGGGACACGGTATTTGTTTATGTATCCACACATGTATTTAAGTTTCCGATCAATACAATTCTAGCATGAATAATAAATCTTTATCATGAGTAAGGTAATATAATAATAACAACTTTCACTAGAGGAATTAGCTTTTTTGCCGTCTGCCGTGGCAGACGGCAAAGCCCTTTGCCGGCAGACGGCAAAGCCCTTTGCCGTCCACCACCGACGGCAAACCGGCCCGGCAAAAGAAGTGACGGTAAACAACTTCTTTGCCGTCTGCTTTCTCACAGCGGACGGCAAAGTGCCGTTTCCATCAGTGGCTGACAGCAAAGGGCATGGACGACAAAGAATAGACGTTAGCCCTGTTAGGTGGCTAACGGGAGGATTTGCCGTCTGCCGGCTGATGACAAAGAGATGGGTCGACAGCACACACATCAGCTTTTGGACGTCAGTAGACACATCGGGCGGCCCGCGTGTCTGTCAAGGCGGCGGTTCCCGAGGCGTCCGCCGCCCGAACGTCCCCCGACGTGCCATTAACGCTGTCATTACTCCGGTGGGTTGCCGCCCACCTACCCCGCTGCCCGTTCACCTATATAGCCCCCCGTCGGCCTCCCTCCTCCTCACCGACGCCCTTCACGCCACCCCTCCGGCGCCTTCCCTCTCTTGGCGCCCTCCTTCACTCCGACGCCCTTCCCTCTCTCGGCGATGACCATGGCGTCCGGGAGGCAGCGGCGGTCCTTCAAGGGGAGGCTCGTGGCCATCGAGCCTCAGGACACCGGAGACTGATGAGGTCATCGTCATCAGGCTAATGGTGCCACCGGGCTGCCATCTGTCGTGCGAGTTCCATGTCACTGCCGATGGCTACCTGACGAGGGGGCTCGGTGAGACGCCGGACGAGCTCTGCCGCAACCGCGATGGTCGTTGGAACATCGCCGACCGCCACCACTTTTGGGTGGTCGTCGGTGAGCTCCGGTGGGAGGCGGGCGGTCCTCATCTACCCCGCGCCACGACTGGCGCTCCCACCGTTGCCCTCCGGCCGTCACGTCGCCCCGCGGTCACCAGACCCTCCGCCCCTCCCACTGTCGAGATCTCGCTAGATCTACTCGCGCTGCTCGAGGTGGGGGACCCCGATGACAGCCCTGGCTAGGTCCTCGCCTTATGGGCATCACAAGAAAAGGCGGCCGCGACCGTCGCGGATCTGCAGGCGGCATTAGACGCGGCAGCGGTGGACACGCTTGAGGTGGAGCACGACGATGGCGTCGACTGGGAGGCTGCCGTCAAGAGTAGTGATGACGATGACGACGACGGTGGTGCGGGCGAGGTCGTGAACCTCACCGACTCCGACGACGAGTAGCTATATTAGATTAGGAATAAGTTTGAATGAAATTTAATATATATGAATCCTATGTAATATATATGAATCGTTTATCAGTTTGTCGTAAATTTCACCGGCAGGGGCTCACCGGACTGGGGAGGCCGGGGCGTCGGGGGGAGGGGTTGGCATGGCAGCAAGCGGCGGCGGCGGGGTACAGATGGGGCGGCGGCGAACGAGGGAGAAACCCTAGAGCGAGGGAGAGAAGTGAGAGATGAGGAGGGGTGGGCCATTAGGGCCGTTAGGTAGAACGCCTTTGCCGTCTGCTAGCGGATGGCAAAGTTCCGCCGTTAGGGTTTGGGCCTCCATTGGACCCCACCCACCTCTTTGCCGTTGGCCAGCGCGCGGTAAAGAATTGGCTGATGGCAAACAGTGTCTTTGCCGTCAGCCATTTCTTTGTCATCCGCTAGCAGACGACAAAGAGCTGGTTGATGGCAAATTCTCTGATTCCAGTAGTGTTTATTATTGCCTCTAGGGCATATTTCCATCAGTCTCCCACTTGCACTAGAGTCTATAATCTAGTTCACATCACCTTGTGATTAACACCCATTGTTCACATCGCCATGTGACTAACACCCAAAGAGTTTACTAGAGTTAATAATCTAGTTCACATCGCCATGTGATTAATACCCAAAGAGTACTAAGGTGTGATCATGTTTTTCTTGTGAGAGAGGTTTAGTCAACGGGTCTGTCATATTCAGATCCGTATGTATTTTGCAAATTTCTATATATACAATGCTTTGCATGGAGCTACTCTAGCTAATTTCTCCCACTTTCAATACGTATCCAGATTGAGACTCGGAGTCATCCAAATCGGTGTCAAAGCTTGCATCAATGTAACCCTTCACGGCGAACTCTTTATCACCTTCATAACCGAGAAACATTTCCTTAGTCCTCTTAGGTAACTAAGGATAATTTTGACTGATGTCCAGTGATCCACTCCTGGATCACTATTGTCCCCCCCTTGCCAAACTCATGGCAAGGCACACAACAGGTCTGGTACACAGCATGTCATACTTTATAGAATCTATGGCCGATGCATAGGAAATGACTTTCATTCTCTCTCTATCTTCTGCCATGGTCTGGCTTTGAGTCTTACTCAACTTCACACCTTGCAACACAGGCAAGAACCCTTTCTTTGACTGATCCATTTTGAACTTCTTCAAAATTTTGCCAAGGTATGTGCTTTGTGAAAGTCCTATTAAGCATTTCGATATATCCCCATAGATCTTGATGCCCAATATGTAAGTAGCTTCACCGAGGTCTTTCATTGAAATATTCTTATTCAAGTATCCTTTTATGCTATCCAGAAATTCTATATCATTTCCAATCAGCAATATGTCATCCACATATAATATCAGAAATGCTTCAGAGCTCCCACTCACTTTCTTATAAATACAGGCTTCACCGCAAGTCTGTATAAAACCATATGCTTTGATCACCTCATCAAAGCGTATATTTCAACTCCGAGATGCTTGCACCAGTCCATAGATGGATCGCTGGAGCTTGCACACTTTGTTAGCATGTTTAGGATCGACAAAACCTTCTGGTTGCATTATATACATTTCTTCTTTAAGAAATCCATTAAGGAATGCAATTTTGACGTCCATTTGCCAGATTTCATAATCATAAAATGCGGCAATTGCTAACATGATTCAGACAGATTTAAGCATCAGTACGGGTGAGAAAGTGTCATGGTATTCAACCCCTTGAACTTGTCGAAAACCTTTCGCGATAAGTTGCACTTTATAGACAGTGATATTACCATAAGCGTCCGTCTTCCTCTTGAAAATCCATTTATTCTCAATGGCTTGCCGATTATCGGGCAAGTCCACCAGCGTCCACACTTGTTCTCATACATGGATCCTGTCTCAGATTTCATGGCCTCAAGCCACTTAACGGAATCTGGCCTCATCATAGCTTCTTCATAGTTCGTAGGTTCGCCATTGTCTAACAACATGACTTCCAGGACAGAATTACCGTACCACTCTGGTGTGGAACGTGTTATGGTCGACCTGTGAAGTTTAGTAGTAACTTGATCTGAAGTTTCATGATCATCATCAGTAGCTTCCTCTCTAGTTGGTGTAGACATCACAGGAATGTTTTTCTCTGATGTGCTACTTTGCAATTCGAGAGAAGGTACAATTACCTCATCAAGTTCTACTTTCCTCCCACTCACTTCTTTCAAGGGAAACTCTTCTCTAGAAATGACCCATTGTTTGCAACAAAGATTTTGCCTTCAGATGTGTGGTAGAAGGTGTACTCAATAGTTTCTTTAGGGTATCCTATGAAGACGCACTTCTCCAATTTGGGTTCGAGCTTATCAGGCTGAAGCCTTTTGACATAAGTGTCGCATCCACAAACTTTTTAAGAAACGATAGCTTAGGTTTCTTGCCAAACCATAGTTCATACGGTGTCGTCTCAACGGATTTAGATGGTGCCATATTTAAGGTGAATGCCGTTGTATCTAATGCGTAACCCCAAAATGATAAAGGCAAATAGGTAAGAGACATCATATGACGCACCATATCTAATGAAGTACGGTTACGATGTTCGGACACACCATTACGCTGTGGTGTTCCAGGTGGCGTGAGTTGATGTCGGCGCTCTGGGAACGGGGGTCCCCAGACTTGTCTGCCTGCGGCCTGCAGCGTGGCTCACCAGCGGCCCAGTACGGCCCATCTTCATCAACCCAAGCTGAAGACCCTCGCGAGGGGCCAAGCCTCGTGGGGCGGACGACACAAGGCCTCCTCAGGGGCGGCCTCACCAGGCAGGCTCGCGAGGAGGCGGAGAGATCAAGGCAGGGGGTACCTCGCGAGGTGCTCATGATGCAAGCCATGGCGATCAAGACCAGGCGGGCGCCTGGCGGGGGCCAGCCTGCGTAGTGTCCTCATTTCCTCTTTGGTGCAAAGGGGGCAAGCGCAGGCGCGGAGTACCGAGGCATTAATCAAAGGTTTCCATATTAGTGCCACGAGACCAAGGCCAGCAGGATGGTAGGATGGAGGTCACCATGAAGCCCAAGGCAGCCTCATCGCCAGTGCCTTTTGGCAGTCGAAGACCACCTTTAGTCAGGATAGCTTGTACTAGCTGTCCCCTTACAAAATGGCCGTTGTTGGCTCCCTTCCCGCTCAATATTTGGGAAGAGGACCAGGGCCTCTATAAATAGAGATAGCCACCACATTAGGAGAGGATCGAATCCTGACGAAGCAGAACACCCACCACCACAAGAACACCTCTCCTCGCGGGGCTGTTCTTCCTCTGTACTATTCATCATCAGCCCAAGAGGCAATCCACCACACCACACACTGGATTAGGGTATTACACCACAACGGTGGCCCGAACCAGTATAAACCTTGTGCCTCTTGTGTTGTTCATTGTGCTAGCTTAGATTCGCGACGAGGTTGTGGGCGTGTTTTGGTAGGGAGAAGATCTTCGTGCGCACACCAGAGTTCAAACCTTAAGGGTTTTGCCGGAACCCGATATCCGACATTTGGCGCGCCAGGTAGGGGTGCGCCGGAATCTTTTCTCCGCTAATCTGCATCCCATCGCTTTGTCACATCCATGGCAGACGCTCGCCGAGCTCGCGTCGAGCGCCGGGCTGCTCTCGCCACCCGCGTCACCCAGACGGCTCCCGTCGGCAGGCCTCCTCGTCGTTCTCTGTCGCCTGCCGCCAACGCCGCCACCGGCCCGGCGGGGAACGAGCAGCAAGCATCTTTGCTGCACCCCTCGGTGCAGCGGGAAGGCCGCACCGCCACTCCGTCGCTGACCCCAGCTGGTTCGTCGTCTCACGCTCGTCGCGCCCCACGGACGCGCAGGCCGCATTGCTCCTGGCACGTGAGCTCCAGCACTACCGCCCCGTCGACGACCTCTATGAAGAATGGCTAGCTCGCATCACCGAGCTTGTTAGCGCCGCGGGGGGCTCTCCTGCGCCGTCCCTCTCGCTGCCTCACCCTCCGTCCTGCATGGGCGACGCGGCTCAAGGAGCGCCTCCGCCTCCTCCTCCCCAAGAAGGAGCCCTGGCTCCAAGGCGCGCGGCCCCTGGACATGACCAACCGCGTCCGGTGCCTGCGCGGCAAGAAAGGACCTGCCAAGAAATTTCTCGTCCTCAAGAAGGCGTTCACGTGCTCCCTGCACCTACACGGCAAGAGTGCATCCCTGCACCAGCACGCCAAGACCCCGCGTTGCCCCTGGTGGTGGCGCACGAGAACCATCAAGAGCAAGCCCCACGTCTGCAAAAGGCTTCGGTGGCCACAGCAGGCTGTCGTGCCTTCACCACCGAGCTGCGCAGCGTCGCCTAGCCAGGCAAGTTCAAGCCGGATCTGCCTCCTCGCTACGACGGCACTGCCGACCCCGCGAAGTTCCTGTAGCTCTACGAGCTGGGCATCGAGGCGGCCAACGGAGACGAAAAGGTCATGGCGAACTGGTTTCCCATGGCGCTCAAGGATGGTGCCCGCACCTGGCTCCTGAACCTGCCTCCCAGCTCGATCTCCTCTTGGGACGAGATGCGCAGCCGTTTCATTGCCAACTTCCAGGGCACTCGCGACCGCCCTTCGGCCGCGGGTGACCTGCGCCGCGTCAAGCAGCAGCCTGGAGAGACCCTGCATAAGTACATCCAGTGTTTCAACAGTGCTCGCCTCAAGATCTCCAAGGTGACAGACGAAGCCATCATCTCAGCGTTCTTTGATGGTGTCCATGACGTCAAGATGAAGGAGGAGCTCGCCATCCACGAGGACCTGTGCACATCTCTGGAGCTGTTCAACCTGGCGACCAAGTGCGCAAGAGCTGAGGAAGCATGCCTCTCCCTCCTCGAGCTTCCAGCTGCTGACCCAGAAGAGAAGAAGGCCAAGGCCAAGGACGTGAAGCGCAAAGGAGCGGCCGTGCTCGCAGCAGAGCCAGACACGAAGCATGGTAGGGACCAGCCGGAGTCGTTTAATGGTAGCCGATTCTGCACCTACCACAACCTCTACACCCACAACACCAATGAATGCCAGGAGCTCAGGGCCGTTCGAGAAGGACGCATCGGTCGACGCCCCGAGCGCAGCGACCGGGGCTACGGCTGAGGAGGAGGAAGAGGCGAAGGACGATGGGACGACCAAGGCCCTCGCAAGGATCGCTGGCAGGACCAGCCTCGCGAGGGAGCCTGGAGGGATCAGCCTCGCGAGGACCCCCCGCAGGGCAACGCAGGCCTTCCTCCTCTGCCGCCACCGCCAAGAAGGAATGATGACCACCACTAGGACGAGGGGGCTGGGGGCTTCTAGGAGCCACGTGCTATCGCTTGCATCTTGGGCCGTGCCCAGGCCCTAGCTTCTCAGCGCATCTTCAAGCAGTTTGCTCGCGAGGTGATTGCAGTCCTTCCCAAGCTCGAGGCCACGCGCCTGCTCAGGTGGTCCAAGTGCGCCATCACTTTCAGCTCGGCAGATCAACTCAAGTGTGCGGCTACAGCTGGCATCCTCCCAATGCTTTGTGCCCCAGTCATCAGTAACGTGCAAGTTACCAGGACCCTCATCGACAGTGGCGCGGGCCGCAATGTTCTGTCCTTCGAGATGTTCAACAACCTTCAAGTGCCATATGATCAACTTCAGCCTACCAAGCCTTTCTCAGGAGTTACTGACGGCTCCACTACCCCGATAGGGCAGGCCCCCCTCCCTGTCACTTTCGAACAGTGCAACAACTACCACACCGAGTTCATCGACTTTGATGTCGCCCACATTCGCCTGCCATACAACGCCATCCTTGGGTATTGATACGTCCATTTTGCATCATGCTTTTATATCAATATTTAGTGCATTATGGGCTGTTATTACACATTATATCTCAATACTTATGGCTATTCTCTCTTATTTTACAAGGTCTACCATGAAGAGGGGGAATGCCGACAGCTGGAATTCTGGCTGAAAAAGGAGCAAATATTGGAAACCTATTCTGCACTGCTCCAAAAATCCTGAAACTCCACAAAACATGTTTTTGGAATTAATAAGAATTATTGAGAAAAAGAAATACATCAGGGGGTGATAGAGGCGGAGGTGTCCCGATCTTTCGATGAGATGATAACTATCGATTTGGTGAAGATGACTTTGACGATCCGACTACAAACGTGCACGACATTGCGCCTTAGCAATCGCTAAACCAACTTCGAGAGGTTATTGACCACGCCGGAGCACAATCAACCTGACCACGAAGGTCTATTCCTGCAAGCAATCGAAGAACAAGCAAGAATATGATAAAAGCAATCTGAATATTGCGAGTATATATGAAGTATTGATAAAGGTGGGGATCCGTAAGCGGTCTTGGTCTGGTCGTTGGACACAAACGAAGTACACGAGGTTGCAATGGCTAACTTTTAACTAAACAAATCCCAAAGTCTAAACGACGCCCTAAGGGCTGTATATATGGAGGAAGAGGGGGGAATTTCGTGGCCCTTGGGGAAGGGGTCCGAAACCAACCCTATCTCTTGTTTCCCCACACATACGAACTCTAAAAACAGTATATACTGAAGTATTTCAAAAATACATGGGCCTGGCCCAATAATAAGGTGACGTAGCACCTAGAATAGCCTCTGGACGAAAGTTATGAAGTGGCATCTTGTATATTTCGTCCAAAGCTTCATGCACACATTATTGATGCTTCAACGTCCTAAAATCATCACTTGTAACTCCGTTCTTGTTCCCCTTGCGGATGCCATCATCTCTGATAGAGGCAAAGGTGTCCCGTCTTTCGATGAGATGATGGATATCGCTTTGGTGGAAGTCGACTTTGACGATCCGACTACGAACGTGCGAGGACGTCGCGCCTTAGCAATCGCTAAACCAACTCCGAGAGGTTATTGACCACGCCGGAGCACGATCAACCTGACCACGAGGGTCTGTTTCCTGCGAGCAAACGAAGAACAAGCAAGAAACTAAGATTGCAATCTGGATATTGCGAATTTAAGATGAAAGCTTTATTGATCAAGGTGGGGTTCTGTGACGCCTTTGTCTGGTCGTTGAACACAAACGAAGTACGCGAAGTTGCAGCTATGGCGAACTTTTAATCTAAACAAAACCCAAAGTCTAAACGATGCCCTAAGGGCTGTATATATGGAGGAAGAGGGGGGAATTTCGTGGCCCTTGGTGGAGGGGTCCGAAATCAACCCTATCTCTTGTTTCCCCACACATACAGACTCTAAAAATAGCCTATACTTATGTATTTCGAAATTACATGGGCCTGGCCCAATAATAAGGTGACGCAGCACCTAAAATAGCATCGGGACGAAATTTATGAAGTGGCATCTTGTATATTTCGTCCAAGGCTTCATGCACCCATTATGGTGGCTTCAAAGTCCTGAAATCATCACTTGTAACTCCGTTCTTGTTCCCCTTGCGCATGCCATCATCTCCATGCTTGTTCTTGCTCCAATGTTCATCCTTCTCCAAGCTAGGCCCTTCATTTGTAAGCAAAACAAATGTATCCAATTTAGGCAGCATCATATTCTCATGAACATTAGAATCATTACCAAGAAACGAAAGTACGTGGTAATTTAGTTGGCGTGCACGAGCTCTAGTAATTGGTCCAGTATGTATAGCAGCAGGGGCTATGGGTGTAACAATTGTATTGATGTCCTCATCATCCTCCCCTTCTTGAAATGAAGTCGTCCTCGACGGAAGTTCATCTTCCTCACCCAAATAAGGCTTCAAATCTGCAATGTTAAAAGTGGGACTAACCCCAAAATCTGCAGGCAGCTCAAGTTTATATGCATTATCATTTATTTTCTCTAACACCTTAAAGGGACCATCAGCACGTGGCATTAGCTTTGATTTGCGCAAATCAGGAAATCTATCCTTACACAAATGTAACCAAACAAGATCTCCAGGTGCAAACACAACATGTTTTCTACCCTTATCTCCAGCAAGTTTATATTTAGCATTCATACGCTCAATGTTTTCCTTAGTTAACTCATGCATTTTTAAAATCAATTCAGCACGTTGTTTAGCATCAAAATTAACCTTCTCCGAAGATGGAAGAGGCAACAAATCAATAGGTGCACGAGGTAGGAAACCATACACAACTTCAAAAGGGCACATCTTAGTAGTAGAATGCAATGAACGATTATAAGAAAATTCAATATGAGGCAAGCATTCCACCCACATTTTCTTATTATTCTTCAAAACAGCCCTAAGCATAGTAGACAACGTTCTATTGACTACTTCAGTTTGCCCATCAGTTTGAGGGTGACAAGTAGTACTAAAAAGCAGTTTAGTCCCCAACTTAGCCCATAAACATCTCCAAAAGTGGCTAAGAAATTTAGTACCACGATCTGAAACAATAGTATTTGGCACACCATGCAAGCGAATAATTTCACGAAAGAACAAATCAGCAACATTAACAACATCATCGCTTTTATGACATGGTATAAAGTGTGCCATTTTCGAGAATCTATCCACGACAACAAATATGCTATCCCTCCCCTTCTTTGTTCGAGGTAAACCTAAAACAAAGTCCATAGATATATCCTCCCAAGGAACACTAGGTACAGGCAAAGGCATATATAAACCATGAGGATTTAGTTGTGACTTAGCTTTTTGACATGTAGTGCATCGAGCAATAAAACGCTCAACATCCCGTCTCATCTTTGGCCAAAAGAAATGTGTAGCAAGTACGTCCTCCGTCTTCTTCACGCCAAAGTGTCCCATTAATCCTCCTCCATGCGCCTCCTGCAACAACAAAAGACGAACGGAGCTAGCTGGAATGCATAGCTTGTTAGCACGAAACACAAATCCATCGTTAACGACAAACTTGTTCCACATTCTTCCTTATTTACAATTCTGCATTACATCTTTAAAATCAGCATCATGCACATATTGATCTTTGATGGTCTCCAAACCAAATATTTTGAAGTCAAGTTGTGAAAGCATAGTATAGCGACGAGACAATGCATCAGCAATAACATTTTCTTTTCCCTTCTTGTGTTTAATGACATAAGGGAAAGTCTCAATGAATTCAACCCATTTAGCATGTCTACGATTCAGTTTAGCTTGACTTTTAATATGTTTCAAAGATTCATGATCAGAATGTATAACAAATTCTTTGGGCCATAAATAATGTTGCCATGTTTCTAAAGTCCGAACAAGAGCATATAATTCTTTATCATAAGTAGAATAATTCAGACTAGGCCCACTCAATTTTTCAGAAAAGTATGCAGACATAGTCACTAGCGGAACGTTGAGCAACTAAACATTCATACCTGTCAGCATCTTCAGGAGCCATGTATTGCGTCTCATGATCAGAATCATCTCCACCATGTTCTTCACGTGTAATAAGAGCCAATGTCTCCTCATCATAGTCACTAGCGGACTCATATCCACCATCCGCGGTAGCAATCATCACACGCGGATATTTGCATTCCCTCGCATAATGACCTCCTCCCTTACAACGACGACAAATAATATCACTTGTGTGCCCTGTTGATGCCATGGAAGAAGAAGAACGCTGTGCAGGCCCCGCAGGTGCGCTCTTGGCAGATAATGGTGGTTGTGCCTGTTTTCTTGTATCACGGCTGGAGGTGGCACCGGATGGAGGTGCTGGTGCAGTTGAAGTAGAAGATGCACGTGGTGTCCATGATGAAGGTCGGCCTGCAGAAAAGTTAGTTCGCCCCAATGCTTGTCGATCCTGCACTTCACGTTCAGCTTTACAAGCAAGATGGAATAAACGAGTGATATTAGTATACTCCTTATAGTCTAGAATGGTCTGAATCTCTCTATTTAATCCACCCAGAAAACGTGCAACCATAGCTTCATTCTCCTCAACAATACCACATCTAATCATGCCAGTTTGTAATTCCTGATAATATTCTTCTACAGAATTTTTCCCTTGTCTTAAACGCTGCAATTTTTGAAGCAATTCACGTTGATAATATGGTGGAACCCAATGCGTACGCATAGCAGTTTTCAAAGCAGCCCAAGTAGTTGGAATAGGATATAATCTACAATGTTCAGACCACCATACACATGCAAAATTAGTGAAAGCACAAACAGCAGCAGCAACTCGTCTCTCCTCAGGATATTGTAAACATGTAAATCGTTGTTCAGTTTCTAACTCCCAAGTAAGATATATATCAGGAACATATCTACCCTCAAATGGTGGAATATTCAATTTCAGTTTAGGAATATGGACATCATCTCGTACCTGAGGTGGTGGTGCAGGCCTACCATTACGAATATATACCTGAGGTCGACCTGCTGGTGGTGGTGCTGGTGGCTGCTCGTAGATCTGATTTTGATCAACCTCATCCTCATAATCGCCCGCATACTCATCATCCTCCTGGGTACCAGCAGGAGCAGTAGCAGGAGCCAAAGAAGCACCAACAGCAGTAACAGCCGCACTAGAATTTTGTCCTGGCACAATAGGAACACGCTGTGCTCGTCCATACTGATTCGGAAGGGGGCGTAGTTGTTGTTGTTGCAGAGGTGCGACAGGTGCAGCCGGTGGTGGAAGACGCACAAGCAGTTCATTAAATCTGTTATCGAGCTTTATTTCGAACGTCTTCTCAAGGCCAGTGATCTTCTCCATGGCCTCTTCAAAATTGTTCAGCGCATCTTGTACCTGTTCAGTCATCATTTGCTGAAACTTATCATGAAGCTCCTTGTTCGATAAGTTCTCCCAGTCAATCTCGTCGGCTTGTGATCCTGGCATGGTTAGCAGCAATAGAAACACACAAGAATATGATCCTACAGACTACTAAGAAGTGGTGGTGGTGTATCACAAATCCGTCAAGCAAATCTCAAATTCTACCAGTTCTTACCCAGCAGCAGGCGGTGATCGGCAACCGTTGTAGTCCAAAACTCTCAAAGCTTGGATAGAGCGATTACCAGGGAGAGTCAAACACACGACGTAGATGTATGTGGAGCTGGGAAGGCTTATAGTATGGTAGCAAAAAGGGGCAGCAATAATCAATTCAGAGATGCAAAGTTGAATAAACGCTCAACGACGGTACTGTGCTGGTCCTAGGCTAGACTGTGCTAGAGACGCGAGCCTAGAACACCAACAAAATCACGGTGCGGCACGTAAACAAGGGAAAAGCACACTCTGAATTTTTTTTTTCGCTCTTTTTTTTTTGCGAAAAATCACTATAATGGCGAGTGTCTCAAAACTCTTCCTAGGTCAAACTGACAGGATGAGCACGAATTTTTTTTTCGACCAAATTTTTTTTGACTGCCCGGACCCAAAAACTGGAAACAGGTCAAAAAAACTTCCTATAATGGCACCTGTCTCAAAACACTCAGAAACACCTAAAAATAGGATAGCCAGTAATTTTTTCGAAAAATGCGTTTTCGAAAAATTTTGGGCCTAAACGGAGCGTGGCTACCCGACTCTTTTTTTTTCCGAAACCTACTCCGGCAAGGAAACACGAATCGGAATCTAGATGGATCTCGAAAACAAACCTAATATGCAAGGAACTCGGATTGGTGGTGGATATATGGTGGTGGTATATGGCAGCGGTGGTGGTAGTGGTGGTAGTATATGGATATGGATCGGTGGTGGTATATGGACACGGATTGGTGGTGGTATATGGATACCGATTCGGAGCGGTGGCGGATAAGCGGGGGTGGTAGATGGCAGGGGCGATGATGATGGTGCGGCGGCGGCGTGACAACTTATGACCAGAACTCGAAACTCTAAAAGACTAGACTCTAAGACCAGCAACTAGACACGACGATGCAACCGCAAATTCAACAAAGCAAAACCCTAAAAAGATTATGCAAAGGCTCAGATTGGTTCGGATATGATGAACTAACCCTAATTTTTTTTTGTGGCTTTTTCGTGGACTGTAGGTATGAAGAACAGACTCAATCTAAACTACGAAAAACTGTAAAATCTCACCGAGCAACCTGGAAATCTGATACCACTTGATAGAGGCAAAGGTGTCCCGTCTTTCGATGAGATGATGGATATCGCTTTGGTGGAAGTCGACTTTGACGATCCGACTACGAACGTGCGAGGACGTCGCGCCTTAGCAATCGCTAAACCAACTCCGAGAGGTTATTGACCACGCCGGAGCACGATCAACCTGACCACGAGGGTCTGTTTCCTGCGAGCAAACGAAGAACAAGCAAGAAACTAAGATTGCAATCTGGATATTGCGAATTTAAGATGAAAGCTTTATTGATCAAGGTGGGGTTCTGTGACGCCTTTGTCTGGTCGTTGAACACAAACGAAGTACGCGAAGTTGCAGCTATGGCGAACTTTTAATCTAAA